>NC_053489.1:504182026-504487651 GCF_905171775.1 Rana temporaria
TATGTCTATCTATCTATCTATCTATCTATCTATCTATCTATCTATCTATCTATCTTTCTATCTATCTATCTATCTACATGTATGTCTCTCTATCTATCTATCTATCTATCTATCTATCTATCTATCTATCTATCTATCTATCTATCTATCTATCTATCTATCTATCTATCTATCTACATGTATGTCTCTCTAGTTATCTATCTATCTATCTATCTATCTATCTATCTATCTATCTATCTATCTATCTATCTATCTATCTATCTATCTATCTATCTACATGTATGTCTCTCTAGTTTATCTATCTATCTGTCTGTCTATCTACATGTCTGTCTCCTCTATCTATCTATCTATTTATCTACATGTCTATCTATCTATCTATCTATCTACCTGTCTGTCTGTAGGCCCTATTGCGGGCGAGTGATCGGGGGGGGGGGGTTGGTTGTGGTATTGTTTGCGCCCCCCCAAAAAAATGGAGCACCAGCCGCCACTGGCAGGCGCCATATTGAGCTGCACCGACATTCGGCTTCTTTCGGCTACTCGTGACACGATGTATGCAACCGTCGGAAGCCTTTTGGAAGACTGTCAATCAAATAGGAACGCCCAGTCCCGAAGACCATACCCGGAAGCGGCGGAGAAGATCGCTCTCTAAAAACGGTAAGTACTGCTTCGTTTTTAAAAATAACTAGCCGATTCCCCTTGACAAAATTTTTTTTCGGGTGAACTCCCGCTTTAAGAGTGTGCTTGTTTTGAAATTGTGGTGTGAGGCCCCGTACACATGACAGAGTTTCTCGGCAGAATTCACAGAGAAACTCGGTCAAAAACCGGATTCTGCCGAGAAACTCTGTCGTCTGTACAGTTTTGGCTCGATGGAGCCGCCGAGGAGCTCGGCGAGAAAATAGAGAACATGTTCTCTATTTTCTCGTTGTTCTATGGGAGAAGGCGGCCCGCCGAGCTCCTCGGCGGCTTCATCCCAGAACTCGACGAGGAACTTGACGTGCTTGGCACGTCGAGTTCCTCGGCCGTGTGTACGGGGCCTCAGTGTTGCCATTTTGGCCAAGGTCTAAGGTGCAGAATTTAGAAATTGCATAGTATTTAAAAGCACATCATGTCATCGACTTTGCTGTAGAATAGCTTCCAAGTTGCAAGCTATCAGGTACACCAAGGGCCTGTTCATAAAGCAGTAAATGGTGAATAATTAAAAGTAATGTAAAACACATGCAACAAGGCTTACCTGCAGTGCATTTTGGTTGAATGTCAGATTAATTGTTTTATATTTAAATTTATAAAATGCACTTAACACTGAAATATTTTTTGGGAACTTTAAAAAAAAGAATGGTAACCAAAATAACAAGCTTTTGTTATAGAAAACAAGCCTGCTTTGTTTGTGCCTGGCTACCTGGATGTGTTAAAATATTACTTTGCTGTTGAGCAATTTTTCTACAGTGCCCACTTTTATTTTCAGTGAAACAGACAAAAAAGCCCCCCTCAATCCATTCAAAAAATTGGACTGCTACTGCTCAAATCTTGGAAGTATCTCAGAAAAAATACATTTAATTTATAAGTGTAGCAAAACACCTGCCTTGTTTTTGTTTCTACATTTCAGCCTATTCTAAGTGGTCAGTTTTCGGTACTGTCTTTTTGCAGGACAATTTTTACCAAGCCAAGCCTAATGCCGCGTACACACGACCATTTTTCGGGTTCTAAATTTTTTTTTTCAACCCGATCATTAAAACGGCCTTACCTACACACGATCGTGAAAAAAAATCTCTAGCAAAGCGCGGTGACGTACAACACGTACAACAGGGGCTGTTTTAGCTGATTTTTTGTTAATAAAAGACGATTCGCGCTTTTCTGTCTGTTACAGCATGATGAATGTGCTTACTCCATTACGAACGTTAGTTTTACCAGAACGAGCGCTCCCGTCTCATAACTTGCTTCTGAGCATGCGCGTTTTTTCACGTTGTTAACCACTTAACGACCGCCGCATGTACATATACGTCTGCAGAATGGCACGGACAGGCACATCAACCTACCAGTACGTGCCTGCCTTGACTTGGGTCGGGGGTTCGATCAGGACTCCCCCCGGTACATGCGGCGGTTCCGTTGGCTCTGGGAGAGATCCGGGATGAGGGGGTGTCTGTTCGTTTCTGGCCACCCCCTCGCGATCGCTCCCAGCCAGTCATCTTCTTCCTCTGCCTGCCTCTTACATAGTTACATAGTTAGTCAGGTTGAAAAAAGACACAAGTCCATCCAGTTCAACCACAAAAAAAATAAACAAACAAAATAAAAAACACAATACAATCCCATACACCCAACTCCATACCCACAGTTGATCCAGAGGAAGGCAAAAAACCCCAGCAGAGCATGATCCAATTTGCTACAGCAGGGGAAAAAATTCCTTCCTGATCCCCCGAGAGGCAATCGGATTTACCCTGGATCAACTTTACCTACAAATCTTATTACTCAGTTATTTTATGTACATTTAGGAAAGAATCCAGGCCTTTCTTAAAGCAATCTACTGAGCTGGCCAGAACCACCTCTGGAGGGAGTCTGTTCCACATTTTCACAGCTCTTACTGTGAAAAAACCTTTCCGTATTTGGAGGTGAAATCTCTTTTCCTCTAGACGTAAAGAGTGCCCCCTTGTCCTCAGTGTTGACCGTAAAGTGAATAACTCAACACCAAGTACACTGTATGGACCTCTTATATATTTGTACATGTTGATCATATCCCCCCTAATTCTCCTCTTCTCAAGAGTGAATAGATTTAGTTCTTCTAATCTTTCCTCATAGCTGAGCTCCTCCATGCCTCTTATCAGTTTGGTTGCTCTTCTCTGCACTTTCTCCAGTTCTCTAAACACAGGCACAGGAAGTGAGGTCATCCCTCCTCGTGTCGGTCTTTTCATCCGACGCTGAGGAGAGAAGACATCTCACAGTGAGTTGCACCTAACAGCACATTTACACCAGTACACACAGGCACATAACCCCCCCCAGTCACCCCCAGATCACCCCCCGATCACCCCCCCCCAGCCCCCTGTCACAGAGTCACTGATTGCAGTGACTCTGATCACTGTATTTAGTGTCATTTGTGACAGAAAAAAGTGTTAGGGACATTAGCCTTAGACCGTATCCGCGGATAAATCCTCTGAGGATTTTGATCCGATGGAGTGTACTCACCATTGGATCGAAATCCGCGCTGAATTTACACCGCGGTGACGTGTCGCACCGTCGCCGCGATGATGACGCGGCGACGTGCGCGACGCTGTCATATTAGCAATTCCACGCATGCGTCGAATCATTACGATGCATGCGAGGGACGGGTTCGGACGGATCGATCCGGTGAGTCTGTACAGACCACCGGATCGATCCGCTGGAGCCGATTCCAGCGGATAGATTTGTAAGCATGCTTACAAATTTTTATCTGCTGGAAATCGGAAATCTCTGCGGATAAATATCCGCTGGAACGTACACACTAGGGGATCTATCTGCTGAAACCGATCCGCTGAGATTTTTCAGCGGATGGATCCTCTCGTATGTACGGGGCCTTAGCGATCGGTTTTCTGATCGCTGTATTTGTGTCGCTGGTGCCGCTAGGTAGCTAGTTATTTTTTGAGGTTCGCTGCCAGGTTTTTATAGCGTTAGGTACCCCCATAAATTTTCTAAATAAAGGTTTTAACCCTGATTGCCCCTAGAGTTAACCCTTTCACCAGTCATCACCGTATAAGTGTCACTGGTGACACTGGTTAGCCAGTTAGTTATTTAGTTATTTAAGTTTGCCGCCAGGTTTTTAGAAAGCGTCAGGTACCCCCATATATTACCTAATAAAGGTTTTAACCCCCTGATTGCCCCCTAGTTAACCCTTTCACCAGTGATCACCGTATACAGTAAGTGTTACAGTTGACGCTGGTTAGTTAGTTTGCTGTTTATAGCATCAGGGCAGCCGCCGTATATAACCCAATAAAGGTTTAACCCCTGATCACCCGGCGGGTGTTATCAATTAAATTTTTGCGTCAGTCAGGGTCTGCGTCGCCCCAGGCAGCGTTAGGTTAGTGCCAGTAACGCTTACACCCACGCGCAAAGCATACACCCCCCTTAGTGGTATAGTATCTGAACGGATCGATAACTGATCTGATCAGATCTATACTAGCGTACCCAGTAATTTAGGATACCCAAAAACGCACTGTTAGCGGAATCAGCCCAGATACCCGCTAGCACCTGTGTTTTGCCCCTCCACCCAGCCCAACCCACCCAAGTGCAGTATCGATCGATCACTGTCACTTCCAAAACACAACACACATAACTGCAGCGTTCGCAGAGACAGGCCTGATCCCTGCGATCGCTAACAGTTTTTTTTTTAAGCGTTTTCTACGTTTGCTGACAGTCAGGTGTTTTTTTTACCTGTGAATCATCACTAGTGTACGACTAAATTTAGAGCCCAAAATGGCAAAGCGAATGTACACTGATGAAGAGGCCTACTTGTTTCTGAGCATGACAGATAGTGAAGAGGAGGTCACGCATCTGTCAGATTCTGGCTCAGAATACGATCCTGTAGACCAGTGGTCATCAACCCTGTCCTACAGGGCCCACTAACAGGCCAGGTTTGCAAGATAACTGAAATACATCACAGGTGATATCATTTGCTGCTCAGTGATTGCAGTATTCTAGACTGCATCTCCCCATGGTAATACATAAAACCTGGCCTGTTAGTGGGCCCTGTAGGGCAGGGTTGATGACCACTGCTGTAGACGACAGCGGCTCCATGCCAGATAGCTCTGACGACGAAGTTGTGGTCCCTGCTAAGGCCAGGCGTACCCGACCCTGTTCTGATGTTGTTGAGCAGCAAGAACCGCAGGACCCTTGTATGGAGCAGAGAAGTACTAGCGACGCTATTCCTTCTGGTGAACTGGCAAGCACCAGCGGCCTAGTACACCCTGGTTGTTCATCCAGCACTGTAGTATCACGTGGTGACGTGGTGAGTCCCATAAGTGTAGTTCAAGCTGGCGAGGTGGCAAGCACTAGTAGTGTCCCGCTGCCACCAAGAAGAAGACAAAGACAGGCCTGTCGTGCCCATAGTGCCCTTCCTGCAGAATTTGCCTATCCTGATTGGGTCCCCACCACTTCTGTAGAACCCGTACTTCCCCCATTCACTGGCCAACCTGGTATTCAGGTGGATACAGCTGATTTCTCTATAGATCTATTGTGGACCAGAGAAATGTATATGCTGCTACTTACATCGCCGCTAATCCCCAGTCCGTCCTTGCCAGAGAATGGAAACCACTTATGGTTTTCGAATTTAAGACCTTTCTGGGCCTTACCCTCAACATGGGCATACACCAATTTCCCGAAGTTGCAGATGTATTGGTCCACAATAGGGATGAGCTTCGAGTTCGAGTCAAACTCATGTTCGACTCGAACATTGCCTGTTCGCCTGTTCGGCGAACAACGAACAATTATGGGTGTTCGCTGCAAATTCGAAAAGCCGCGGAACACCCTGTTAAAGTCTATGGGAGAAATCTAAAGTGTTGATTTTAAAGGCTAATATGCAATTTATTGTCCTAAAAAGTGTTTGGGGACCTGGGTATCAATGCAATTTTTTTTTTTTTAAACGGCCGTTTTTTCAGGATCAGTGAATTTATTAATGCTAAAAGTGAAACAATAAAAGTGTAATATTACTTTAAATTTCGTACCTGGGGGGGGGGGGGGGGGGGTGTAAAATCAGCATGTGAAAAAGCGCATGTTTCCCGTACATAGAACTGTCCCTGCACAAAGTGTCATTTCTGAAAGAAAAAAAGCCATTTAAAACCGGCTTTGCGGCTCTAATGAATTGTCGGCTCTTTCAATTACAGAGATGATTCATTCATAAAGAAAAAAAATGTGTGGGGGTCCCCCAAATTAAATTACCAGGCCCTTCAGGTCTGGAATGGATATTAAGGGGAACCCCGTCGTAAAAAAAAGAAAAAAAATGATGTGCGGTTCCCCGCAAATATCCATACCAGGCCCTTCAGGTCTGGTGTGAATTTTAAGGGGAACTCCACCCCAAATTAAAAAAAAAATGGCGTGGAGTCCCCCTAAAAATCCACACCAGAGCCTTATCCGAGCACCTCATCCCCACAACCCTTGCCCGGTGGTTGTGGGGGTCTGCGGGCGGGGGGCTTATCAGAATCTGGAAGACCCCTTTAACAAAGGGGACCCCCAGATCCTGCCCCCCCATGTGAATTGGCAATGGGGTACACTGTACCTCTACCATTTCACGAAGGAAGTGTAAATAGTTAAAAAAAAAACACACAGACACCGTACAAAAAAATCCTTTATTAATAATAAAAAAAAATCCAGCGATGTGAATCCACTGTCTCCTATCCAGCGATGTATGATCTCTCCAGCGATGGATGATCAGCGGTCCGGTCCAGCGATGCAGAAGATCCATCCGTCCAGAGCGCAGCAGGGGAGCTCCACTCTCCGCTGGACACAGCCCAGCGGAATGACGCGCTGGAGCTGTGACATTACTTATATAGGGGAAGCGCCAGCCACCCGTCACGTGACCCCGCCCCCTCTGACGCACCCTCGTATGTCACTGGGAAAGCCCTGTATTTCAGGGTCTTTCCCAGTGACGTACGAGGGTGTGTCAGAGGGGGCGGGGTCACGTGACGGGTGGCCGCTTCCCCTATATAAGTAATGTCACAGCTCCAGCGCGTCATTCCGCTGGGCTGTGTCCAGCGGAGAGTGGAGCTCCCCTGCTGCACTCTGGACGGATGGATCTTCTGCATCGCTGGACCGGACCGCTGATCATGCAGAAGATCCATCCGTCCAGAGCGCAGCAGGGGAGCTCCACTCTCCGCTGGACACAGCCCAGCGGAATGACGCGCTGGAGCTGTGACATTACTTATATAGGGGAAGCGGCCACCCGTCACGTGACCCCGCCCCCTCTGAAGCACCCTCGTATGTCACTGGGAAAGACCAGGGCATCGCTGGACTGGACCGCTGATCATCCGTCGCTGGAGAGATCATCCATCGCTGGATAGGAGACAGTGGATTCACATCGCTGGATTTATTTTTTTTATTAATAAAGGATTTTTTTCTACGGTGTCTGTGTGTTTTTTTTCAACTATTTACACTTCCTTCGTGAAATGGTAGAGGTACAGTGTACCCCATTACCAATTCACATAGGGGGGGCAGGATCTGGGGGTCCCCTTTGTTAAAGGGGTCTTCCAGATTCTGATAAGCCCCCCGCCTGCAGACCCCCACAACCACCGGGCAAGGGTTGTGGGGATGAGGTCCTTGTCCCCATCAACATGGGGACATCCTCCCCATGTTGAGGGCATGTGGCCTGGTGCGGTTCAGGAGAGGGGGGGCCGCACTCGGTCCCCCCCTCTTTTCTGCGGCCGGCCAGGTTAAGGTGCTCGGATAAGGGTCTGGTGTGGATTTTTAGGGGGAATCCACGCCATTTTTTTGTTATTTGGGGTGGAGTTCCCCTTAAAATCCACACCAGACCTGAAGGGCCTGGTATGGATATTTGCGGGGAACCGCACGTCATTTTTTTTTATGGCGGGGTTCCCCTTAATATCCATTCCAGACCTGAAGGGCCTGGTAATTTAATTTGGGGGACCCCCACACATTTTTTTTTCTTCATGAATGAATCATCTCTGTAATTGAAAGAGCCGACAATTCATTAGAGCCGCAAAGCCGGTTTTAAATGGCTTTTTTTCTTTCAGAAAGGACACTTTGTGCAGGGACAGTTCTATGTACGGGAAACATGCGCTTTTTCACATGCTGACTTTACACCCCCCCCCAAGGTACGAAATTTAAAGTAATATTACACTTTTATTGTTTCACTTTTAGCATTATTAAATTCACTGCTCCTGAAAAAACGGCAGTTTTTTAAAAAAAAATTGCATTGATACATGTTTCCTGGGACAGGACCCAGGTCCCCAAACACTTTTTAGGACAATAACTTGCATATTATCCTTTAAGATTAACACTTTAGATTTCAAATGTTCGAGTCCCATAGACTTTAACGGGGTTCTAATGTTCACACGAACATTTGGTGTGTTCGCAAGTTCTGATGCGAACTGTTTGGCTCATCCTTAGTCCACAAGTCCACACCACCATGTGCCCATATTCTCCGCTTGCATGGCTAGGAAACGATACAAGGCGATCCTGCGGTTCTTGCATTTCAGTGACAATGCACTTTGTTGTCCGCGTGGAGACCCTGAATTTGACCGGCTCTACAAAATTCGGCCCCTCATAAACCATTTCAACGAACGTTATGCAGCCTTGTTTAATCCCCAGCAAGTTGTCTGCGTTGATGAGTCCCTGATTACATTTTCTGGCCGCTTGTCTTTCAAGCAGTACCTTCCCAGCAAGCGTGCCAGATACGGGGTCAAGCTCTATAAGCTTTGTGACAGGGCAACAGGCTACACATGGAGCTTTAGGGTTTATTAGGGCAAAGATAGTGAGGTAGAGCCGGAGGGTTGCCCAGATTACATGGGGAGCGCTGGCAAGATCGTGTGGGACTTGGTGTCACCCTTATTCGGAAAGGGGTACCACTTATACGTGGACAATTATTATACCAGCGTGCCACTTTTTAGTCACTTGTTTGATCATCAGATTGGAGCATGTGGCACTGTGCGACCTAATCGCCGGGGCTTTTCCCAGTGGCTTGTCTTAGGCTGGGGGCGAGAGCCTGCTGCAGGTGTAATAATTTGCTCACTGTGAAGTGGCGGGACAATAAGAATGTTTTAGTTCTTACCACCCTTCACGCAGACACGACAGTACAAATTCGTATGGCGGCTGGTCTTGTGGAGAAACCCCTCTGTGTCCACGAATATAACCCAAATAACCAAACTATGGGAGGGGTGGACCTCAACGACCAGTTGATGGCGCCGTATCATATTGCCCGTAAGGCGAGACGCTGGTACAAAAAAGTGTCTCTATATTTATTTCAATTGACTTTACTGAATGCTTATGTCATACAAAGCTTCAGGATGGAATGGATCCTTCCTTACATTCCAGGATGAGATCATCTTAGAACGGTTCTGCACCTCACCATCCCTTACCAAATGCAGTAAGCCGACTGCATGAGAGGCATTTTTCGTATGTCCTCGAGAGTACCCCTACCCAACGAGCCCCCCAAAGAAGATGTCGTGTCTGTACCAAGCGCGGATCTAGGCGTGACACCCGTTATTTTTGTCCCCGCTGTCCTGCCAATCCTGGTCTTTGCATTGGTGAATGTTCTGAACGCTTCCACACACGAGTGAAGTATTAGCGTTGGGTAAAGCATTTTACAGGCTAGGCACACTTACACAGGGTCTCCCAAGATGTCATCGCATTTTGAGAGACCCAAACCTGGAACTGAAAAGTTGAACAGTTACAGTTACAACAAAAAAGTGTTAAAAAAATAAAAAAATAAAAACACAAACAAAAAATATAAAATAAAAAAAACAAAAATAGTTGTTGTTTTATTGTTCTCTCCCTCTCTATTCTCTCTCTATTGTCCTGCTCTTTTTTACTGTATTCTATTCTGCAAAGTTTTATTGTTATTATGTTTTTTTCATGCTTGTTTTTCAGGTATGTAATTTACTTTACTGTTTTCAGGTATACGCCATTCAGCTGTTGCGCAGACTTATTTATCTTGACAGCAACAGCGTTTGCTCCCACGATATATAAAGCCGTGACTCCAGTGCTGTAGGAGGTGATTTCACCACCACAGTTAAAAAAAGAGCATATATGCGGAAGCATGGGGGGCATTAGGGGCAGAGGAGCGATTTTGCTCCTAATGCCACATACATACGGTCGACATTCCTACGGAGGCTTTCCCGTGGAAAAGTCCGACCGTGTGTACGCGGCATAACTTTTTATGCCGCTTACATACGGTCAAAATTCCGACGGAGGCTTGCCTGTGGAAAAGTCCGACCGTGTGTACGCGGCATAACCTTTTTGCGGGAGGATGCCCCATGCTTCGGCATATATATATATTTTAGGCAGAGGTTGCGTTAAAAAATGTTTTATTTTTTACTATGTTTTTTTTTTTGGTATTTTCTTTGCAGGTATGGTATGATCTTACTGTTATACTGTAATGTTACTTTGTTTTAATGTTAACCATCATTTGCTTAGCAGGTACGCCATTCAGTTGCAGTGTGGATTTATTTAGCGTGACAGCAACAGCGTTTGCTCCCACAATATATAAAGCCGCGACTCCAACGCTGTAGGAGGTGATTTCACCACCACAGTTAAAAAAAGAGCATATATGCCGAAGCATGGGGGCATTAGGCGCGGAGGAGCGATTTTGCTCCTAATGCTGCGTACATACGGTTGACATTCCTACAGAGGCTTTCCTGTTGAAAAGTCTGACCATGTGTACAAGGCATAACTTTTTATGCCGCGTACATACGGTCGAAATTCCAACAGAGGCTGGCCCATGGAAAAGACCGACCGTGTGTACGTGGAATAACTTTTTTGCGGGAGGATGCCCCCATGCTTCGGCATATATAAATGGTGCATGTATGCCCATCATTAGAAGTGGGTGGATGAAGAGAGGTATTCTAATGGTGGGCATACCCACCGATCAATCTTTTTTATTGTTCAGCCAACAGGGTGCATTGAAAAAAAAGATTACAATACATATCCAACAAGAACCATCAACGTACTGGTATGTTGCTGGACTTTGAATGGTTATACCAGAATGATGCCTGCAGGTTTTGATATCATCTTGGTATCATTCTTTTCAGCCAGCAGTCAGCTTTCATGTAAAAGCAGTCCTAGTGGCTAATTAGCCTCTAGACTGTTCTTACATTCAGTGGGAGGGAATGTCCCCCCCCCCGGATATAAACAGCGCCATTGGGAAATTGGGAAAGCATTTTATCACACCGATCTTGGTGTGGTCAGATGCTTTGAGGGCAGAGGAAAGATCTAGAGTCTAATAGACCCCATTTAAAAAAAGAGTACCTGTCACTAACTATTGCTATCATAAGGGATATTTACATTCCCTGAGATAACAATAAAAATGGTAAAAAATAAATAAAATGGAAGGAACAGTTTACAAAAAAAAAAAAGCGAAATAAATATAAAAAAAAAAAAAGCTTTCCTGTCCCCCCTGCTCTTGCGCAAAGGCGAACGCAAGCATCGGTCTGGAGTTATATGCAAACAGCAATTGTACCATGCATGTGAGGTATCACTGCGAAGGGCAGATCGAGGGAAGTCATTTTAGCAGTAGACCTCCTCTGTAAATCTAATGTGGTAACCTGTAAAGGCTTTTAAAGGCTTTTAAAAATGTATGTAGTTTGTCGCCACTGTGCGTTTGTGCGCAATTTTAAAGTATGTTGTGTTTGGTATCCATGTACTCGGCCTAAGATCATCTTTTTTATTTCATCAATAATTTGGGCAATATAGTGTGTTTTAGTGCTTTAAAATAAAAAAAAAGTGTATTTTTCCCAAAAAAATGTGTTTGAAAAATCGCTGCGCAAATACTGTGTGGAAAAAAATGCAACACCCACCATTTTAATCTGTAGGGCCTTTTCTTTAAAAAAATATATAATGTTTGGGGGTTCAACTAAACTTTCTTGCAAAAAAAGGGCTTTGTCTTCAAGTGGTTAGAAGAGTGGGTGATGTATGACATAAGCTTCTAAATGTTGTGCATAAAATGCCAGGATAATTCAAAACCCCCCAAATGACCCCATTTTGGAAAGCAGACACCCCAAGCTATTTTCTGAGAGGCATCTCGAGTCCATGGAATATTCAATGGACTCAACATGCCTTTCAGCAGTTTCCTTGTGGTGTCTACTTTCCAAAATGGGGTAATTTGGGGGGGGGGGCGTTGTACTGCCCTGCCATTTTAGCACCTCAAGAAATGAGATAGGAAGTCATAAATTAAAAGCTGTGTAAATTCCAGGAAATGTACCCTAGTTTGTAGACATTATAACTTTTGCGAAAACCAATAAATATACGCTTATTGACATTTTTTTTTTACTAAAGACATGTGGATGAATACATTTTGGTCTAAATGTTTGACTAAAATTTCGTTTATTCGATTTTTCTTATAACAAAAAGTAGAAAATATCATTTTTTTTTCAAAATTTTCGTTTTTTTTTCCGTTTATATTGCAAAAAATAAAAATCGCAGAGGCAATCAAATACCATCAAAAGGAAGCTCTATTTGTGGGAAGAAAAGGACGCAAATTTTGTTTTGGTACAACATTGCATGACCGCACAATTACCAGTTAAAGCAGCGCAGTGCCAAATTGTAAAAACACCTTGGGTCCTTTAGCTGCATATTGGTCCGGGTCTTAAGCGGTTAAAGCCGGTTAAAGCTCTGGAGCCCACACACGATCATTTTTAATGACATTAAAAAAAAACGTAATTTTTTAGAACCCGAAAAACGGTCGTGTGTACGCGGAGTTAGGGCTATAACTCTAACATTTTGAAAACATAGGTATATGGGGATACAGTAGGAGGTTTTATTAAATACATGTTTAAAGGATACAGTGAGTCCAAGGCAACTCTTGAATGGACTGTGAGCAACAACTGTATTCACCTCAGGCCAAAATATATGATATACAAAGAAAAGGGGAAACTCCAATTCATATTAAAAATAGCTGAGGTATTCACAACTGAAGATCTAGCAACAAGTAAAGTGTCACTGATAGACATTGATCATTAAAAGGATTTTTGAGTGAACAGATCTATGAATATATACACTCCGCCTAAGCAAATGTACCCCAGCACTAAAGCTCAAAGAACCCAAGCATAGTTTGTTAAAGTAGATGTAACCCCCAATCACAAAAATGTTATATAGACTTAGAAAGTTATTTTTATTCACTGGCTTTCATCGAAATAACAGCCGGTGATACTGATATAAAAAGTGTCAGGGACACTCTATAGCAAGGCAGATGCGTGGATGTTCACACATGCGCACACGAGTTCCGCCGGGCAGCAGCACATGCGTGGGAACATGTGGCAGGCGCACGTGTGCATGCGTTAACTATGCTTGGCACCAATGTCCCTTTAAAAAGACAGCAGCGGGCGCTAATGCAGTGCTGTCTGATTTGCAGCTATACCTGATCCTGAGTCCTGAGTTCTAAATCCTGATCCTGTACCTGCCTTTGTTACCTATATTGACCCAGCTCTGTATGATCCCCTCTGTCTTCTCCTATCTGAAACAAGCTTGCCTTGACCGTGCTGAACCATTACCCACCTGATTTCCCGCTGCCAACCTTTGCCTGTCTACCGACTATTCTCTGCCTGCTGTATTACATACCTTATTACCCGTGTTGACCCGGCTTGTTTCACCCAGCTCCATCCTGCTCCTGATCCTGTACCCGCCAGTGCCTGGGGTCGCTGACCCACATCTGCACCTACTGCCTCCAACTGCTACTTACAGTCCATCTCTACTCATCTGTGCCAGCTACAGCTGATCTCACTGGCACTCCTATCTTGCTGCGCTCTCGCAGCCACTGTTGCAACTCCAGTGATCCTCGAGCCAGGGCTGTAAGAGCGGTCTCCTTTTACCGTCAGCCTCTGATATGAGGTATGTGACAAAAATACTTATCTGGGCACTGACAATGCTCTCCTCCTATCTCCCACAATCTCTGTAGGTTGCAGGACATAAACCACATTGAGGTGTAACAAAGCATGAAAAAAGGTACACTCCCTACCCTTACTCTCAATTTCTCTAAGATACACACCATTCTGCTATCTACATGAGATTGAATAAGTGTTTACATCTACTTTAACAGACATGCCAGTGCTCACAAGCTCTACAATAATTTATGCAGTTTGTTAGCAGTACTGTCCAATGCTTTCCCTATGACAGATAAAGCACATTATGGTTGCAGTAATCTCACCATTTTATTTAAGCCCCCTTCTATGGCTGGCGAAGTTCAAAGTCCAGGCAATGTTTTGTGGTAACAAAGAATTTGGTCTGCCAATTTCCACGTTAATTCACCAGGACCATATAACTATAAAACCTGATAGATGCACTGTAAACCCATTGTAACAGTGAACCTGAAACTCATTCTTAATGTATATGTAGATAGCAAGAGGTTTGGGGGGACTTATGTGCCACCTTCTTGTACCCTAACTGTATCACTTACTTGAAAACTCCCTGGTAAACTGGATTTAGAGGTCCTTTATTATAAAAAAAAAGAAAATATTTTAAAATAAATTTAAAATTCTTATAACTAACATTTTAAATGATACAGCGCTGTGCTTGGATCTCCTCAGCTGCCCAGATTTCAAAACAGGAAGTGAAACTATGTAATATTTACACCTTTGCCTTTACGAGGACTAGCACTAATTATCAACTGACTGACAGTAAGTAACCACAATTTCCCATTGTGGAATGAATGTTGTTCTTGAGTATATTTTTCAGACTGTAAACATGTCAGTACATGTACCTTACAAATAAAGTGAATAACCTGAGGAATGTGTTGGCAAATGTGTGGTGAATGTCTTAGGAAATCCTAATAAATTTGCCCCATAGTCTCTTTCTGATGATTGTAAATTTTGTGGAAACTGGGTATGTTTACATAAAATGTTTATGCTATTTATTGTATCAATACATTTTCAAAGTACGAGTCCATTCACACAGGGGCGACTCGTCAGGAGCGACAGCCGCCTGACAAGTCGCGTCCCGATCTGTTCAATAGAACCGTCCTGAGGCCCCGTACACATGAGGGGATCTCCACTGGAAACGGTCCGCCGGACCGTTTCCAGCGGAGATTCCTCCTCCGGATTTGGATCCGATGGTTTGTACTCACCATCGGATCAAAATCCGCGTGGAATTCATCCGCGGTGACGTGTCGCGCTGTCGCCGCGATGATGACGCGATTCAAGCGGATACATTTCTTAGCATGCTAAGAAATTTATATCCGCTTGAAATCGATCCGGCCAAGTAATCTCCGCAGATAAATATCCGCTAGGCCGTACAGACGACCGGATTTGTCCGCTGGAACTGATCCACGGATCAATCCCAGCAGATAGATCCAGTCGTCTGTACGAGGCCTAATAGGAGCGACGCAAGTCGCTCCGACTTAGAAAAAGGTTCTTGTACGACTTTGGGGGCGACTCGGGGCAACTTGCATTGACTTCTATACAGAAGTCATTTTGCAAGTCACCTCTGAAGTCGTCTTCAGGTCGCCTTGCCGAGTCGCCCCCAAAGTCGTGCCGCCCCTGTGTGAATGGGCTCTTAAAGTGAAGGTTCACCCAAAAAAATCTCCGTCGGTAGGCTGTCAATCAAATAGGAACGCCCAGTCCCGAAGACCATACCCGGAAGCGGCAGAGAACATCTATCTGTAAAACGGTAAGTACTGCATTGATTTGAAACAAAACACCTGATTCTGCTTCCCGTAATTAGGCCCAATCTAATGTTATTTTTTTTTTCGGGTGAACTCCCGCTTTAATATTTTGTAAAAGGATTCCTTGTTTAATATTTTATATTATTATGATTTTTAGGGAGACAAACATATTTTACATATCCAGGTGTTTACTGCTATGGATTCTAAAATATGATAGTTTTGAATTCCACAATATCTCTTTGAGTGATCTGTTTCTGAACCTCAATTTTTGCTCAAAGCTAAAAATTATATTTGTGGGTATTTTAGAAAATCCCAAGAATTTTATTTTATTAATTTTTACAAATATTTTACCATAAAATATTTTTTTGCAGATAAATATTTGTTTTAAAGTGTAATTGAATTTGTTCATGAAAAGCGATAGTGTGTCATTTATATTCAAGAGGGACTTTCACTGATCTAAATCTAAATATTAAAAGGTCATTCATTTCTGCATGTTGATCTCATTTTTCCCTGTCTTTTTTAGCCTTTTATTAATGAAACAGCACAGACATGACAAAAATGTTCCTATTTTTAGAGAAAGGACACGATTTTCAAATCAAAATCTCTTCTGCAGCATTTTTCAGTAGTACAAAACATGCATTGTAAGCAATAGCATCAGAGAAAAAAAGGAAGCAACGTTAACTCAGAAGATGCCTTTAACACATTGTATCTCAAGATAAGAGCTTTGTCTGATATAGAAATCTTACAGTATGCTCTATCATATGGTACTTGAAGTATCAACTGTAACTTCAACACTGATATGTTTTATGGGAAATTGTATATACTTGTACTTTCTGCCTTACTTTAAAAAAATAAAATAATACAATAGGTCTGGGACATCACACGGTTGCTGTTACAGTTTTCCTTGTCAAAATATTTTATTGAATAGTACAGAAGTAGTGTACAAATTGCATAAAGTAAATACAATATCATACAGTCAGGGGTGAGAAGCTTAATGTTAATTAATTGAGAATGTAATAATAACTGTTAAATAATATTGAAACAAGATCGATTAAAACTTTAGAAGGTATTTACAGTTCTTCAAAATGTGTCAAGCCTAGAGGTATTTATTACCAGAAAAGAAAAAAATAAGTAAAAAAATAAAGAAAAAGTAAAGAAAATTAAAGGAGAGAAGAATGGAATGGAAGGGGTCCGCAAGGTCAGGCCGAGAGCCTCTACCTCAATCAGAGAGAGATGTATTTGTTCATATTGTTCTAGTCACCATGGCAAGAGTACCATATGATAGCATAGCATATGCGATCCAGGGTTTCCACATTTTCTCAAACTGAGGGATCATGTCCATATCTATAGCTAGCATCTTGGCATGGGTCATAGTGTTGTTCATTTTAGTAACTGCTTCATTTAACACTAACTTTGAAAATCTCCATGCTTTTACCAAAGTCTGTTTAGCTGCTGTGAAAAGCTGCAATAGCAATTTAAATTGAGAATGCAAAATACCTTCTGGTTTCAAGTTGAGAAGTGCTGTGGCAGGATCTAAAGGAATATTCTTTCCACTTAGTATTGATGCAATCTTGAATATCCCTATCCAAAATATCTGAGCTTTCGGACATGACCACCAAGTATGGAAATGTGTACCTATGTCAGAACAACCCCTGAAACATTGTGCAGAGTAATTCTTTGCGTATTTAGCTATCCTAGCAGGTACCAAGTACCATTGTGTTAATACTTTATAGTTTGCCTCTACCGCCTGTATGTTGGGTGAAGCTGTTTTTGTGGTATTCCATATCTGATTCCAATCTGAGTTGTCTAGTTCCCGCCTAGATCCTCCTGCCATTTCCGGACATAAGGTGGTTTATCTATTCCAGATTGGACTAATGCATGAGAATATAAGGTAGATATTATGCCTCTCGCATGGGGTCTTTCTTACAAAACTGTTCAAAGCTAGTCAAAAGAGTGAAAGATATTTCGGTATCTAGTAAGGGTGTGTAAAAGTTTTTTATTTGAAGATGTCTAAATAACTCAGATTGTGGTAGGCCGTATGTTTCTCTTAGGGTTGGGAACGGAATAAATAAGGATGCGTTTACAAATTTATACAAATATAAGACATCCCACGAAGCCCATTCTTTGAAGGATCTAGGGGAGACCCATGCAGGATAAAAGGCAGGGTTTTTGTAAAATGATAATAAAGGATTATGGAGAGATTGGAATCGGTTTCTAATTTTGAATCTATCCCAAAGGAAAAGAAAATGCTTAATAATGGGGTTTTGTAGCGCTTTACGGTCTTTTGGGGAAGTCCAAAGTAAGTTGGAAATTGGGATCGGGTCACATTCAGTTGCTTCTATTGACACCCATAGTGGGGTTTCATTTTGCGCATGGTATTTGGTGAGAGTTGCTATGTGTGCCGCCCTGTAATAGTATGCAAAATTAGGACATCCAAGACCTCCATTTAATTTAGGGAGATATAGAGATTTAGCCAGATTCAGGTAGGGTTACGCCGGCGTATCAGTAGATACGCTGGCGTAACTCTGAATCTACGCCGACGTAAATTTAAGCATATTCTGGAAATCAGATAAGCTTAAATTAGGCTAAGATACGAGCAGCGTAAGTTTCCTATGCCGTCGTATCTTAGGGTGCAATTTTTCCGCTGGCCGCTAGGTGGCGCTTCCGTTGAGTTCGGCGCAGAATATGGGCCAGATTCTCAGAGACTTACATCGGCGTATCAGTAGATACGCCGTCGTAAGTCCCAATCTGCGCCGTCGTAAATTTAAGCGTATTCTGGAAACCAGATACGCTTAAATTAGGCTAAGATACGAGCGGCGTAAGTCTCCTACGCCGTCGTAGCTTAGGGTGCATATTTACGCTGGCCGCTAGGTGGCGCTTCCATTGAGTTCGGCGAAGAATATGCAAATGACTAGATACACCGATTCACGAACGTACGTGCGCCGTCGCAATTAGTTACGCCATTTACGTTAGAGATACGTCGGCATAAAGATAAAGCTGGTCTCTAGGTGGCGCATCCCATGCAAAGTATGGACGTTGGAACAAGCGTATCTTTTTACGTCGTTTGCGTAAGTTGTACGCGAATAGGGCTGTGCGTAAATTACGTTCACGTCACAGGCATTGAGCCGATGTATTTTTGGGCGTAAATAGGACGTGATACTGAACATGCGCGCGCATGTGCCGTTCGTTCGGCCATGCATCTACATGGGGTCAAGCCTCATTTAAATACAACACGCCCCCTACAGCCTACTTTGAATTACGCGCGCATACGCTGGTCCATTTACGCTACGCTGCCGTAACTTAGGAGGCAAGTGCTTTGTGAATACAGCACTTGCCTCTCTAAGTTGCGGCGGCGTATCGTAAATACGGTACGCTACGCCCACGCAATGTAGATCGGCCGTACCTGAATCTAGGCCTATGTAAATGACTAGATACGCCGATTCACGAATGTACGTGCGCCCGGCGCATTGTTTTTATGCTGTTTACGTATGGCTTTTTCCGGCGTAATGTAATTGGAACAAATAGCTGGCCTAGTCAATGTGAAGTATGGCCGTCGTTCCCGCGTCGAAATTTGAAAATTTTACATTTTTTGCGTAAGTCGTCCGTGAATGGGGCTGGACGTAATTTACGTTCACGTCGAAACCAATACGTCCTTGTGGCGTACTTTGGAGCAATGCACACTGGGATATGTACACGGATGGCGCATGCAGCGTTTATAAAAAACGTCAATCACGTCGGGTCACCACCCATTTACATAAAACACGCCCCCTCTCATCCTTATTTGAATTAGGCGCGCTTACGCCTCCCCCATTTACGCTACGCCTCCGTAACTTAGGAGGCAAGTACTTTGTGAATACAGCACTTGTTGCCTCTCTAACTTACAGTGGTGTAGCGTATATGCCACACGCTACGCCTGCCTAACGTTGCGCCCGCCTGCGTGAATCTGGCTATATGTAGCTTTATTCTCGGTTTAGAAGTGCCCCGGATAAATTACGATACTTTCCTTTGTAATATTCTTGAATAATATGCTGGAATTTGGATAGGTAATACTCTGAATAAATATAGTATCTTAGGTAGTATCGTCATTTTGACTGCATTGATTCTTCCAAACCATGATAGTGGGAGTTGAGACCATGAATTCATTAGATTCGATACTTGTTTTAGAATTGGAGGATAGTTGTATAAGAATAGTTCTGTCCATGATGCTGTAAGGCCTCGTACACACGATAGGTTAACCAGAGGACAACAGTCTGATGGACTGTTTTCACCGGTCAAAACCGATCGTGTGTGGGCCCCATAGGTTATTTAAGCATCAGTTAAAAAAAGGTCAACTTATTTTAAATTTAAAAATCCACACATGCTCAGAATCAAGTCGACGCATGCATGGAAGCATTGAACTTCATTTTTTCAGCACGTCCTTGTGTTTTACGTCACCGCGTTCTGACACGATCGTTTTTTTTAGTCAGATTCATCGGTTAACCGATGAAAACGGTCCATTGGTCCGTTCTCATCGGATGGACTGATCGTGTGTACGAGGCTTTAGATGTATCCCTAAGTAAAGGATAGATCTATCAGTCCATGTAGAGGGTAAACCTATTTTAGCAGAGCTCAGTTCCGTACTAATAAGAGATATATTTAACGCTATACATTTTTTAGGATTAATGTATAGTCCAGAAAGTGTTGCAAAGTTATTGAGGATTGGGATGAGATTAGGACCTGATACTTGAGGGGATGAAAGAAATAGGAGGATATCATCTGCAAATAGACATATCTTGTGCTGTTACAGTTTTCAATGAAAAAACAATGCAGTAATATTTTGCCATATGTCTTGTGAGACATACCTTTAATCATATGAATAATATAGTATGAAAACGCTGGATCTTTTGACTAATTCAGAGGCCTGTTCTAATACTACACATTTTATATACCACCCTATTCTTGTCTGAACTCAGCTATTTCATCACATGCAAAAGTGAAATGTTACCTATATTATCAATATATATATATATATATATATATATATATATATATATATATATATATATATATATATATATATATATATATATAGATTGGGGCAGATCCACAAAGAAATTACGCCGGCGTATCTATTGATACGCCGGCGTAATTTCAAAATTCCCGTGTCGTATCTTTGTTTTGAATCCGTTTTGATGACGGCATCTCGGCTAGATCCGACAGGCGTATGTCTTAGTACACCGTCGGATCTAAGCTGCAATTTTTCCTGTCGAAATCCGCGTTGAGTGTGCAAATGAGCTATTTACAGCGATCCACGAACGTACGTCCGGCCGACGCTTTTTGTCACGTCATTTGAGTTCGGCTTTTTCCGGCGTATAGTTAAAGCTGCTATTCTGAGGCGTACTCAATGTTAAGTATGGCCATAGTTCCCGCGTACAATTTTGAATTTTTTACGTTGTTTGCGTAAGTCGTTCGCGAATAGGAATTTGCGTCGAATGACGTCACCGTCGTAAGCATTGGTTGTTTCCGGTTTAATTTCGAGCATGCGCACTGGGATACCCCCAGGGACGGCGCATGCGCAGTTAAAAAAACGTTGTTTACGTCGGGTCACTGCGTATTAACATAAAACACGCCCCCATCACAGCCATTTGAATTCCGCGCCCTTACACCGCGAGAGATACACTACGCCACCGTAACTTACGGCGCGGATTCGTTGAGGATTCAAAATAAAAAAGATACATTACGGCGGCGTAGCGTATCTTAGATATGCTGCGCCCGGCGCAGATGTATGTGGATCTGCCCCATTATCTATCTATCTATATATATATATATATATATATATATATATATATATATATATATATATATATATATATATATATATAAACTAAACCAGGATTTAGAGGATTGCTTCATTTATTTTGTTTATTTTGTTTATTTATTTAAGTATGACTGTCAATGTCCTGCAGAGCAGTACTAAAACTAAAAAGGAAATGCATGGTAAGCTAATTAAACCATATTGCACAACACAAGACTGCCAATCTAACACTTAGGGGCATATTTATAAAGCAGTTAATCTAACTTGTATCAAACATTTACTGCAGGTGAATCTTCTAGGTGCAGATGCTTTAAATGGTAGTGATTTATATTGCAGGTTATACACTTTTTTAGGCAGAAAAGATGATGTTTAGGCACTCTCAATTGTCATACACACTGTATAACATGAACATACAGACCACAGAATGCCTGAGAAACATTTCCCTTGGAGGAGGTAAAAGATTACTAGTGTCACCCTGCAATCACCAAGGTCCTTGCAGTTAACTGGCTACAGGTTAAGAGACAGTTCCAAGAAGCTAGCAGAAAAGCTATCCCATTGGGGAAATATACTCTTATGCAGGTAATTAACCAGTGGCATAATTAGAACCTTCAAGGTCCTGATGCAAGAAAGGCCCCCCTGAACCTTGGCCAGGGCCCTTGCCTCTGAGCCCAAATGCAAGTGCAACCTTTGTGACCCTGGTAGTTCACAGTCGTTTTTTTTTATTTTGTTATTTTATTATTTAACCACTTAAGCCCCGGACCATTATGCAGCTTAAAGACCAGGCTACTTTTTGCGATTCGGCACTGCATCTCTTTAACTGACAATTGCGCGGTCGTGCGACGTGGCTCCCAAACAAAATTTGCGTCCTTTTTTTCCCAAAAATAGAGCTTTCTTTTGGTGGTACTTGATCACCTCTCTGGTTTTGATTGTTGGCGCTATAAACAAAAATAGAGCGACAATTTTGAAAAAAATTCAATATTTTGTACTTTTTGCTACAATAAATATCCCCAAAAAAGATATAAAAGAACACTTTTTTCCTCAGTTTAGGCCGATACGTATTCTTCTACACATTTTTATTAAAAAAAATTGCAATAAGCGTTTATTGATTGGTTTGCGCAAAATTTATAGCGTCTACCAAATAGGGGATAGTTTTATTAATGATTTTTTTTTCTAGTAATGGCGGCAATCAGCGTTTTTTATCATGACTGCGACATTATGGTGGACACATCAAACACTTTTGACACTATTTTGGGACCATTGTCATTTTTACAGCGAACAGTGCTATATAGATGCATTGGTTACTGTAAACATGGCAGTGAAGGGGTTAACCAGAAGGGGCGCTGTAGGGGTTAAGTGTGCCCTAAGGGAGTGATTCTTACTGTGGGGGGGCATAGCTGGGTGTGTGACGTCACTGATCATCGTTTCCTATGACAGGGAACAGACGATCAGTAACAAGCTCACTAGGAAGCACAGGGAGAGGTTTGTTTACACTTACCTCTCCCCGTTCTTCCTCTCTGTGACTCGATCACGGGACACCGGCGGTGATCGGGTCCGCTGTTCAAGCGGGGACGTCACAGAGAAGAGGACCGGGTCACGAGCACGCACACCGCTTGCGGCCTGCTCGCGACCCATGGCTGGGATCTTAAAGGGGACGTACATGTACGCCCTTGTGCCCAGCTGTGCCATTTTGACGGCGTATATCATCGTGTAGCGTTCCTCAAGCGGTTAATTACCATTTTTGTCTTACAATTTTATTTTTTATAAATAAAATTACAATTTATTAGGAGTCCCATTGGGGGGCTTTGGTGAGATATCAGGGGTCTAAACAAACCTCTGATCTCAATCTTCATCTCTGCAACCTTAGCTGCACTAAATGAATGGACAGGAATAAAGCTTTCTGTTCATTTATAAACTGACCAGATCAGACCTCTCATGTGAAAGGGGTCTCAGGCCTTGTACACTTGCTGTTTTTTTTTTTTTTTTGCCGAGGAAATCGGTTGTGTGTACACTTTGACAAGGAAACTGTCGAGGAACTTGTCGAGCCAAAAAGAGAGCATGTCTTCTTTTTCCTCAACAGCAATGGAGAAATTTGGCTCACCGAGATCCTCGACAGCCTAACAAGGAACTTGACGAGCAAAACGATGTGTTTCGCCCGTCAAGTTTCTCGGTCGTGTGCACGAGGCTTAAGATGTACTTGTATAGTGCAGAAAATTGACAAATCAATTTACTAGCATTGTACATTGTACAGGCACATTAGTTCCTGCCCTCAATTAGCTTACAATCTAAGATCCCTAACTCACATGCACCTACAGTACTATTGCCTATTTATACAGGAGCATCAGCATGTCTTTAAGGTCTTGTACACACGATAAGTTAACCAGAGGACAACGGTCTGAAGGACCGTTTTCATCGGTCCAAACCGATTGTGTGTAGGCCCCATAGGTTATTTAACCTTAGGTTAAAAAAATGGCAACTTGCTTTAAAATTTAACTGATGGATTGCTAACCGATAGGTCAAAACCGATCATTAGTATGCAAAACCATCGGTTGAAAACCCGCGCATGCTCAGAATCAAGTCGACGCATGCTTGGAAGCATTGAACTACGTTTTTTTCAGCACGTCATTGTGTTTTACGTCACCGCGTTCTGACACAATCGTTTTTTTAACTGATGGTGTGTACGCACGACGGACCATCAGTCAGCTTCATAGGTTAACCTAGGACAACGGTCCTTCAGACCATTATCCTCTGGTTAACCTATCATGTGTACGAGGCCTAGGGCCCCATACACACGAGAGGATCGATCCGCAGATTTTTTTCGGGCCGATGGATTTCCAGCGGATCAAAATTTCTTAGCATGCTAAGAAATCTATCCGCTGGAATCCAGTCCAGCGGATTGATCCGCTGGTCTGTACAGACACAGCGGATCAATCCGTCCGATTACATCCCTCGCATGCGTCGTAATGATTCGACGCATGCATGGAATTCCTTATATTACAGTGTCGCGCACGTCGCCGCGTCATCATCGCGGCGACGGCGCGACACGTCACCGCGGAGGGAATTCCACAGGGATTTTGATCTCATGGTTAGTACAACCATGAGATCAAAATCCGCCAGAGGATTTATCCGCGGAAACGGTCCTCCGGACCGTTTCCGCGGATCGATCCTCTCGTGTGTACTAGGCATAAGAGTATGGGATGAAACCTAAGCAAGCACAGGGAGAACATGCAAACTTCATCCAGGTAGTGTCATGGTCAGGATACAACAGCGATGACCCCAGTCCTGCAAGCAGAATCACTAACTACTGTGCAGCTTCTTATTTCTTAACTGAAAATGTTACCAATCTACATTGTATTTTAATCATTTTGATTTAATTGAATTAAGAGTTAAAACCTTTATTGGTGAAGTACTGGAAATTACCCTCAAATCAAGTACCCAACTTGTGTTAGTTGCAGTTACTATCAGCTAGTGATAACACAACTCATTTTGCTATTGCTATTTTGCAATTGCTTGTTTGTCATTGCCTTTTCTTTAGGATTAATTTCGTATTTTTCATTCTTTCTAGTACTCTAACAACATCTTAAATATTTTAATGCTTTTAAGAATTGGGTACATCCCCCGGCATCCTGAAGACAACTGCAATTTGCAAGCATGAGACTGAATAATGGAATGTCTACACTGCCAGAGGGTGATGTATCTGGTTTTACTTAAGACCATCTCTTTTATAGAAGGGAAACTCAGGGGATGAAAGAAGAATGATATTCAGCTGCATTTCTTTAGTTAAGTATTTTGCATCCACTCTTTTATTCCAGATATTTTCTGCTCAATAGTTTATATGTATTTATAGAAATAATTCATTGTGACTTTTGAGCTGCCTCTTCAAGTAAAAATAATGTACAGATCTTTACAGATGTTCTATTAGGGGAATCAATGGCATACAGGTATAAAAACATTCAGATTTGTGTACAGGATTTTTAAAATAATAGGAGAACTGGCATGCCATATAATATTATGCTACAATAATGTAAATCATCCAACATAATTTAAAGTGGATGTATACCCACTCTCATCCTTTCTAAACTACTGCCATAGTAGTTATCTATAAGGATATACATGACTCCTGCATGTATCCTTACCTGTCAAATGTCTCCCCTCTGTCTGTTACGAGACCTGAAAAACTTCAGATTCTGTGAAAAAAAAGTCTTGATATTGCAAAGAATTGTGGGAAAATATGACAACTTCAAAAACCTCACCATGCCTCTTTCTAAATACCTTGGAGTGTCTACTTTCCAAAAAGGTGTAATTTGGGGGGTATTTGTACTTTTCTGGCATGTAAGGGTCTCAAGAAATGAGATAGGCCGTCAATTTTCAGAGATTGGAACCACAGCTTGTGGACTTATAACTTTCTCACCGACCAAATAATATACACCCATTTTGATTATTACCAAAGATATGTAGCAGTATACATGCTGGGCAAAATTTATGAAGAAAAATTACTAATTTGCTAAATTTTAACAGAAACAAATATATATATATTTTTTTTTACAGGATTTTCAGTATTTCTTGATTTATAGCGCAAAAAAAAAACCCAGCTGTGATTAAATACCACCAAAAGAAATCTTTATTTGTGTGGAAAAAAAGGACAAACATTTCATATGGGTACAGTGTTGCATGACTGAGTCATTCAAAGTGTGAGAGCACCGAAATCTGAAAATTGGTCTGGTTAGGAAGGGGGTTTAAGTGCACAGTGGTCAAGTGGTTAAAAAAAATATTTTTTGGGATTACATCCACTTTAATATCTATCTATTATATTTATCTGTAATGCCTTTTTGTGCAGATTATAAGAAGGTTAGGTCTTACAGTGCACATTTGCACTGTAGATAGCCAAATTTGTACCAGCATTCCTCAACCAGGTTTTGTGGAACCCTAGGGTTCTATGAGATGTCCCTTGGGGTTCTGCTGTGATTCACAATTGCAGCCAAGGTATATCTACCAACTGGTGTTTTCAAGGCGCTCTGACAGAGAGTACCACAAGGGAACATTGATACCCGATGCTGTCCCTATAGTTCTGGCTCCAGATGGCATTAAAGAGATAGGATCATCATGAGAGAGTGGTATACACAGCCAGCAGTGTGAGAAGGAGCAACAAGATGTACTTTAAGTACTGTAATGCGCCTACACTAAAGTGTCTGTGCTAAGTCTATTGTAAAATATAGGTGGAGGGTCACAATGATCTCAGTGGGCATAAACTCTACTAGAGGCCTTAACACAATGGAAATAGTCCCAAGTGGAAAATGTAGTATCCACAGCCAGATGCGTTACTAGAACTTTCAGGGCCTTGGTGCAAGAAACCATGAAGGGTCCCATGACCCCCAGCCAAGGCTCTTCCCTCTGGGTCTGGGGCCATTTCCACTGATCCCAGAGCTCTTTACTCCCATTGCAAGGGGACAAAGTCCACTTCCCATTTATTCACAAATTGAATATGTTATGAATGGACACATGTGTGATCAGCACCGATCACTCACTAGGTCCATTCAGAAAAGGAAAAGGTTGATAAATTACATATTTACTTGCCCCTTCTCCCCCGCCACCCCTACTATCCAGGAATAACCAAAACCTTGAGAGAATTGTGAAGCAAAGTGTTTTCAGCAGTGCCACAGGCTGATCGCCTCCATGCCACGCCACATTGATGCAGCAATTCATGCAAAATGAGCCCCGACCAAGTATTGAGTGCATATTATACTGTACATGCACATACCTTTCAGTAAGCCAACATTTCTGTATTAAAAATCCTTTCTTTTTATTGGTCTTATTAATATTCTACTTTTCTGAGATACTGAATTTTGGGTAATTTATTTTAGTAATTCAGTTCAAAAAGTGAAACTCATATTTTATATAGATTCGTTACAAACAGAGTGATATATATCAAGCATTTCTTTATTTTAATTTTGATGATGAAGACTTACAGCTAGTGCTGTAAGCCATAATCATCAAAATGAAAAGAAAGAAATGCTTGAAATATATCACTCTGTGTATATTGAATCTATATAATATAGGAGTTTCACTTTTTTAACCGAATTACTGAAATGATATTCTATTTTTTTTTTTAATGCACCTGTACATGGTGCAATCCGATTGGAAATGGCCACTGTATTAATTCATTTCATTTTGATGGAGAAGGGAAGGTAAAACAATGTTAAACTAAAGAGAAGGCTCTAACATAAAACAGGTGGGGTCCTTGACTCCCGGCAAAGGTCCAACATATCAGCAGTGGAGTCATCTGTTAATAGTGCTTCATATTCAGGAGTGAGTGTAAGCTCATTCCAGTAGAACCAGGTTTTCCTAAATTGGTCATGAGTGTCTGTTAGAGGCAAGAAGGCTTTCCAAATGCTCTATCTCATTGACTTTTTACACCCACATAGCTGTGCGAGGAGTTGTTTTCTAACACCTGGAGATGCAACTCTTGGCTGCTTAGAGCTATTGGGGGAGAACCAATCTCTTGCACATTCATTTAGGGATAGTGTTATTGTGTAATAGGAAGAATGCATTTATATAAAGTTTAGACACATGTGGTATATACATTGCAGCCTATATACTGTACATATTTATGGTTATATTGATCTTTGTCTTGATATTTGCCATTTGACAGCAGTGCAACAGTTACAGGTAAAAACGTAAATGGTTAAAAGTGCTGATTGCCCAACAAATCTGGACACCATGGGAGTTATTTACTAATGACAAATCCACTTTGCACTACAAGTGTACTGCAAATGCACTTGAAAGTGTGCTGAAAGTGCATTTGGAAGTGATGTCGCTGTAGATCTGAGGGGGACATGCAAGGAGAATAAAAAACAGCGTGATTGGATGATAAAAATCAGCAGAGCTTCCCTTCATTTCAGATCTTCCGCTCAAATCTACAGCAACTGCACTTTTAAGTGCACTTGCAGTGCACTTGTAGTGCAGAGTGGATTTTCCTTTAATAAATCAACCCCATAGTCTTTTATAAAATCGCTGAGAAAGTTATAACTTAAAAGGGGATTCTGTTTTTACCATCTTGTTTTCTAACAATGTACTAAAACCAATCCAAAAGTAGTGAGCAAATGTGTGCTCGGTAAATACATAACTGGAAATACTCTGCACCAAAGTGTAGTATGATTTGCACTAAGCAAAGTGAGTTTTGCACTGTAGTGTGGATTTTTTACTGAGCACCTATACAGAGTGGGTTTTGTTCTAAGCAATACGGAGTTTTTCACTGAAATCTTTACTAGTCAATTCACTATACTGTTCTGTGGTATTTGCTGCAAAAGATTGAAAACATCTAGAAAATACCTCATGAACCAGTGTTAAACTCAATTTACAAATGGAAATAAATAATTAAATGCATGCGATAATTAGGTAGTGATCGAGGCATGTGGTACCTAGTGAATGTGTACTGGATTTAAGGAGCGGTGGCCGCCAGCATTCTTAACAACCAGTAAACATCATGGTTGTTAAGGAATGGGTGGTCGCCATGCCCTCAACAGCCGATGAGTCATCAACTGTCAGCTGGGCTTCCCATGAGTGCCTCCTGAACCATACCAGGCCTCATACCCTCATACCCTCATACCAGGCCTCATACCCTCATGGGGGTGCTTTTGGGTGGGAAGGCAATGCCCCCCCCACCCAAAAGCACCCCCCATGTTGAGGGTATGTGGCCTGGTATGGTTAAGTTGGGTGGCACTCATTCATCCCCCCTCTTTCTTGATCTGCCAGGCTGCCTGCTTGGATAAGTTGTCATCAACTATATAAAAGAATTGGCAATAAAAAAAAGAAAAATGGATTGGGGGGGACACATACCATTTTTATTCTTTCTTTTCATTGCTGCCAATTCTTTTATTAACATTCAGCTGTCAGCGGGGAAACATGCTGACAGTTGATGACTTGTCAAGCATGCAGCAGCACCCGAACCTTAAAAACTATGAGAGTTAATGGTTAAGGACGCCGGCAGGTGCCCGCACCTTAACAACATGGGGCTAGATTCAGATAGATTAGCGGATCTTTAGATCCGCGTAATCTATCTGATTTACGATCTGCTGGCGCAAATTTGAGAGGCTAGTGCAGTATTCAGAAAGCACTTACCTCGAAACTTGCACCGGCGGATCGTAATTCCCCCGGCTAGGGGGAGTGTAGTATTTAAATCAGACGCTTCCCCGCGCCGATTTAAATGCGAATGCGCCGTCCGCGAATTTTTCCGGCGTGCATTGCTCCCAATGACGTCGCTAGGACGTCATTGGTTTCGGCATGAACGTAAATTACGTCCATTCATATTCGCGACCGACTTACGCAAACGACATAAAAATTCAAAACTCGGCGCGGGAACAACGGCCATACAGGGGTAACTTTCCGCCGGAAAAAGCCGAACGCAAACAACGTAAAAAAAAAGCGACGGGCGGGCGTTCGTTTCTGAATCGGCGGATCTCCTCAATTGCATATTCGTCGCGTATACAAATGGAAGCGCCACTTAGCGGCCAGCGGGAGATTGCAGTCTAAGATCCAACGGTGTAAGTCACTTACACCTGTCGGATCTAAGGGAGATCTATGCGTAACTGATTCTTATGAATCAGTCGCATAGATCCGACCGTCGGATCTCAGAGATACGACGGCGTATCAGGAGATACGCCGTCGTATCTTGTTTCTGAATCCGGGCCATGGTATTTATGCTGGTAATAAATGTGCCAGCTACCACTAAGTGTTAAATTGCTTCATTACTCATATGGCATTTTAGTAGCATTTTTTTTTTTAGTTTTTGAAAAATGATGTGCGGTATCTTACCGCATACCGGATGCAGTACGATACTGCTTTGTGAACAGAGCCCATTGTCATTGATATTACATAAAAAAAAGTGTGGTGCTATCACTATGTGAATATATCAATAAAGTGCTGAATACCTTAACAGTTATGATCCACTGAATTTGCTACTATTTAAGTGTTTATTGCATATCTGAAATAAAAAGTAGGCACACACAATTCAGTAACTAATAAAAATCAACAGTACATGTATATAGAAAGTCCCTGAATCCAATCTGTGGTATAAAGTGTTGTGATTCCCCCACACCTTGATGATCAAATAACTGATGTGAATGTATACCCAGGGCCCTTTGATTCCTACTGTATTAAAGTCTATTGTAGTTGTACTGTCTACTATCAAGTTGTAAACTGCGATGCAAACTGTTGGCGCTATATAGAGTCTGTAAAATAATAATAGCACTAGGAAAATTTATGGCACTATATAAGTACCTGTAATAAATAATAAGTAAAGTGACTGATATGGGAATTATTCATTCAAATCCAACTGCTGGTGGCACCACATGAAAGTATAACTTGCTCACCAGATCATATTGACCCCTGAACCCAGGAAGGTCAAGATGCACTTTATGTAACATTAAGGGTTACTCCTCAGCCTTAGGCCTAGTACACACGAGAGGATTTATCCGCAGATACGGTCCAGCGGACCGTTTCCGCGGATAAATCCTCTCGAGGATTTCAGCGGATTTGGATCCGATGGAGTGTACTCACCATAGGATCGAAATCCGCGCCGAAATCCCCTTGCGATGACGTGTCGCGCCGTCACCGCGATGATGACGCGGCGACGAGCGCGACGCTGTCATATAAGGAATTCCACGCATGCGTCGAATCATTACGAGGCATGCGGGGGATCCCTTCGGACGGATCGATCCGGTGAGTCTGTACAGACCACCGGATCGATCCGCGGGAGCCAATTCAATCGGATAGATTTGTAACCATGTCTACAAATTTTTATCTGCTGGAATTGGGAAATTTCCGCGGATAAATATCCGCAGGAATGTACACACCATAGAATCTATCCGCTGAAACCGATCCGCTGAGATTTTTCAGCGGATGGATTCTATCGTGTGTACGGGGCCTTAGATGCCCAATCTTCAAGATAAGATCACAGTAATGGCTATCCAGCTAGATGAGTCAACTGATATTGCTAGCGGGTTAGGATGAAGGAAAAAAGCTGGGACAGCCGCACTCCAAAAAAACTCCTCCTTTAATTAAAAATCACAAAATACATGCCACAGCAAAAAACAGCTTTTCTTTTGTTGTGCTGTTTTTTTGCTGTGGCATGTATTTTGTGATTCTTAATTAAAGGAGGAGTTTTTTTGGAGTGCGGCTGTCCCAGCTTTTTTCCTTCATCCTAACCTGCATTTTGATTGCACTGCCTGCACCCTTGGCTCGGACCACAGGAATCAGATTACCTGGTTCTCTTTGAGCGGTTACCCACTCTCTCATGATATTGCTAGCGCATGCCATGTGGTAGCATTTGAACAATTTGAAAATTGTACCTACATTTGAGGGAAAAAAATCTGCTGCAAAGAACTGCCTGAAGAAACCAAAAGGTCAAGATACATTTGGGCACCATGCACACTGGCGATTTTTAAAGGGGTTATAAAGGTTTGTTTTTAATTTTTAAATAGGTTCCTTTAAGCTAGTGCATTGTTGGTTCACTTATCTTTTCCTTCGATTTCCCTTATAAATGTTTTTTTACTTTGTCTGAATTTATCACTTCCTGTTTCTCCTCAGTAAACTTCAAAACATCATTTGAGCGGTGGAAAGTCATTTAGAACAGCTTACTGAGGAGGAACAGAAAGTGAGAAATTCAGACAAAGTAAACAAAGAGAAAAAACATTTAGAAGGGAAATCAAAGGAAAAGGCAAGTGAACCAACAATGCACTAGCTTAAAGAAACCTATTTAGAAACAAAAAACCTAACCTTTACAACCCCTTTAAGCTCCTAGAAGATGTTATTAGCATTTTTGTTTTGACTCCTAGAAGCTAAATAGTGTTATCCTATGTGTCCATGCACACTACATTAGACTATTAGAATTTTTTGAGCTTCAGCATCTAGAATCAGATTTACTGTAAAAACTTTAACAATGCTAATGCTCTTAAAAGCTTCAAAAAGCCAAGAAAAAAACACTATTATCAACATTTTTCATCCAGCTATTTTTTCAAGCATTTTTTGAGATTTAAAAAAAATGCTGCATGGTGCATTCATGTTTTGTCTGCTTATTTGGAAACAAAGGGCCAGATTCTCGTACCTGCGGCTCAGCGTAACGTAACCCGTTTACGTTACACCGCCGCAAGTTTTCAGTCTAAGTGCCCAATCCACAAAGCACTTACCTGGAAACTTGCGGCGGTGTATCGTAAACACGTCCGGCGCAAGGCGGGCCAATTCAAATGGGGCGGGTACCATTTAAATTAGGCGCGCTCCCGTGCCGGACGTACTGCGCATGCTCCGTTCCCAAGTTTCCCGACGTGCTTTGCGCAAAATTACGACGTGCCGACGTGTTGAGAATCGCAACGTGCGTAACGTAATTACGCCGGGAAAACAAAAAAATTCAAAAGCGACGCGGGAAAGACGGGCATACTTTAACATGGTGGAGTAATTTTACACCATGTTAATAGCAGCCCTATCTTTGCAACGGGAAACTAAGACTTGCGCCGACGTAACGACGGGAAAAACCTTTGTGGATCGCTGTAACTGCTAATTTGCATACCCAACGCTGGTTTACGACGCAAACTCCCCCCAGCGGCGGCATCCTAGGATCCGACGGTGTAATTCAATTACACCTGTCGGATCTTAGGGCTAGCTATGCGTAACTGATTCTATGAATCAGCCGCATAGTTAGAACGGCCCTAAAACAGAGATACAACGGCGTATCAGGAGATACGCCGTCGTATCTCTTTTGTGAATCTGGCCCAAAGGGCCTGTCTTGGAAGGGTTGTGTTGGCATCTGCACTGATGATGCCCCCAAAATGGTTAGCTCCATGAGCAGCCTTTCCTCACATGTGACAAGCGAAAAGAAACTAATATTGTCACAATAATGACAGAAGATGATACAAAAATGGTTAACTTCAGTATCAAAGACTAGTTCATGTGAAAACATGAACAAAGATCACATTAATCTCCTGCTACATACAGAAATCAGGTTGGCTTAGCATGAAAACAAGCAAAAAAATAAGCAAGACATTTCCCAAAAAATGGCATTGAGAGGTGCAAACTGCCCTGAGAGGAATGTACCAAAGCAAAAAAATAATACAATTCTAAATACCATTTGGTGGGGCCAATTTTTTTTTATTTCAATAATTTCTATCACAAATTGAAAGCATCATACAGAAGTTTACGCTTAAACAATTGTCAGAAAGTTATCAAATCAAGGATGCATTTTCCAATACGATCAGTTAAACATTGAAAATCTATATCAAAAAAGTTTTAGACCCAGCAAGCCAGCTTTACACATTTCTTTTTTAAAAAAGCTAATTTTTTCCTCAGTTTAGGCCGATATGTATTCTTCTACATATATTTATATAATGTAATATAAATCTCAATAAGCGTATATCGATTGGTTTGCACAAAAGTTATAGCATCTACAAAATAGGGTAAAGATTTATGGCATTTTTTTTATTATATATTTTTTCACTAGTAATGACCTGGGCAGAAATCATTGATTTTTATTGTGACTGCAACATTATGGCAGACAGATCAGACACTTTTGACACATTTTGGGACCTTTGACAATTATACAGCAATCAGTGCTACAAAAATGCACTGATTACTGTGGAAATGTCACTGGCGGGAAAGGGGTTAACACTAGGGGGCAATCAAGGGGTTAACTGTGTTCCCTCTAACTGTAAGGGGATGGGATTGACTGGAGGAGATGACAGATCATTGTTCCTAGCTAGTAGGAACACACAATCTGTCTCTCCTCTCCTCACAGAACAGGGATTTGTGTGTTTACACACCCTCGACCCTGTTCTGGCTTTCGTGCCCGCGATCAAATGTGGCCTGAGGTCAATGCGACCACTGGCCATGTGCATAAGAACCCCATGCAGTGCTGCGGGCTATCCCCGAGTAAAGAGGCCGACGTATAATGACCGCGGCTGGTCGGCAAGCAGTTAACCACTTCAATACAGGACACTTTTATAAATAGAAGCAAAAAGGTATGGACAGCCGCACTCCGATAAATGTAAAAAACAATAAAAGCCTTTAATCCAGTAAAAAAACACTGCACAGAGAAACAGCAAACGGTGGGATGATATAGCTGACGCGTTTCACATTGTTATACAATGCTTAGTCATAGCTATGACTAAGCATTGTATAACAATGTGAAACGCATCAGCTATATCATCCCACCGTTTGCTGTTTCTCTGTTTGTGCAGTGTTTTTTTACTGGATTAAAGGCTTTTATTGTTTTTTACATTTATCGGAGTGCGGCTGTCCATACCTTTTTGCTTCTATTTATGCTTCGTGCATTACCTGCACCCACTGGATTTTTCTGAGTCCATACTCACCACCGAGGTGCACTCATCTGGAGCGGCAGTCTCTTTCCCCTACAGGACACTTTTACCCCTTTTCTGCCAAGGCCAATTTTCAGCTTTCGGCACTGTCACACTTTTAATGACAATTTCATGGTCATGCAACACTTTAACCCAAACTACATTTTTTTTTTTAATTGTTTATTTATAAGTTTGTAAATCATTAACATTTTGAAATAACGCAGGTATATACTGTCTTAGATAACTACTAAGCACACATAGATTGTACAAGTTAAGGGACATCAATGTGGTTAAACATTCGCCTTGAGCGGGAGAAAGAAGAGCAGTCCCATTACAAAAGAATAAAAAAGTGAATAAAAAAATAAAATACATTTGAAACAACTTCCCAACCTAACCTTACAAGAGTTGTAGCGGTAATATAAACATACCATATAGCCTCACACAAAAATCCATACAAAAAGAAAAATGATTAGCATACAAACTCAAAGGAATATGCAAGCAACTGAAGTTAACTAGCTGGTTCATTTCCTCCAAAACCATATACTGAAGCATCCCATGCTGACCATGTTTCAGAATTTTTTCGCTCCGTAACTTGCACAGTAGTCGTCAGATGCTCCATTCTACGCATGTCAGCTACAGTAGTGAGCAGTTGTGGGAGTGTTGGAGGTGAGGTGGACAACCATAGTCTAGGAATGATCGTCTGTATCCAATTCCGATGCACAAAAACCATGCATGTTCGGAATAAATTTGATGCATGCTTGGAATCATTGAACTTAATTTTTCTCAGCTCGCTGTAGTGTTGTACGTCACTGCGTTTTTGACACAAGTTTGAGCCAAAATTCCATCTGGAAAAAATCCACGGTTTTATTGTCGGAATTGACGATCTTGTGTACGCGGCATAAGGGTACCCTACACAGCCCTGCTCCCCCTCTAGCCTGTCCTTCAGTTCGGAGTTTCCTTCATCCATTAAGTTTCCCAGTCCTACTAGACTCATACCTCAGTGAATCATGCAGAAGAATCCAAATAACCAATATTCTCTGTCATTAAAATGCATTTCACTCAACGTCAAAGGGTTAAACATCCCAGAAAAAAAGAACACAGGTCTTGCCCGCATTTTCCAAGCATAAATCCCAGTTTCTCTTTCTCTAATAGACCCATTTTCACTTGGACTCCATTCCCAACGTTACTAACCACTTATACAAGACAGCTATCCATTTAACAAACACCACTGATAAAACTAAGGGAGTATACATACTGATTTCTAAACATGCACAATTCCACTTGAAAGATTCCCTTATAGATCCAGAGGGTAGATTAATTTTCCTCAAGAGCCAATTTTCATCTAAACCAGTAACACTGGCCAACATATATTGTCCAAACAAACACCAAGTTTAATTTGTAAGGAAGATATGCAATTTACTACAGTATCTACCTTTAAAGAGGAATAGTCATCCTGGGAGGGGACTTCAATGTACCACTGGATCCCGACATAGACACCTCTTCAGGTACATCTGCATTAACATACTGGGCTGTATGCCAGATTAAATTACAACTTCAGGGTCTAGCTCTACATGATATCTGGCGCACATTGTTTCTTTCAGATAGGGACTACACATTCTATTCTACCCAGTTTCAAAAATATTAGAGAATAGATTACTTCTTTCTCTCTCAGCGAGACCTAACCTACCTTAGTCAGGCAACGATAGAATCAATGTTTTTATCAGATCACCATCCGATCTTGATCACATTAACTTTTCCTGAAACAATCCATAGGACTAAAACTTGGAGATTAAATCCTTCCTTGTTGAAAGACCCAGACATTATTTCCAGACTCAAATCATGACTTCAGCTATACTTTGCTGAGAACGACACCCCAGATATTTCCCCAATCTGGGGAAAAATGGCCCTACGATGAAATGAGGGCACACCACTTTTTCTCTAAAGGCACCCCTCACTCATATTAGAATTTGACTGACATAACCAACTCTTTTCCTTTCTGGACGTATAGACAGATATGAAACTTATTTTCCACACAGGCTTTGCCATCAAAATGGACAAGACAACTCACACCATTTGAATCCCTTTGTACACGAAAAACGCCACAAAGACATCTAATATCCTTCATTTATGTGTTGTTAATAGAAGAGTCTCAGACCACTAGAGATCCTGCATGTAATGCATGGGAAAAGGAATTACAGATTTACATATACGACGAGGAGTGGGAAACCATTCACGAATATGCACACAAGGGCTCCATGAACGTAGCTATTAAGGAGAACTGCTACAAAATCCAAACTCATTGGTATAGAACTCCCACTCTTCTCCACAAATTCTCACCATCCATACCCAATACCTGCTGGAGATACGGTAAAGCAGAAAGCACAATGATCCATGGCTGGTGGGATTGTGAATCCATCCAGCGCAATATCTAATAAACCATACGACAATGTCTAAAAAAGATTACTACAAATCTCTAGCTATGCACATGGTGAATGCGGCAAGACTTTGTGTTCTGATACATTGGCGATCTAGCACCCCCGACTGTCAGAGAATGGTTTGCTAGGCTGTCTAAAATAGAGGAGATGGAGGAACTTATATATATCTGCTAAGAACATATACAAAAATTTACGAGAACATGGGCATGCTGGACCCACTTTAAAACTACTGAACGTTTTCAAATCTCTCATTCCTAAACAATGAATTGACACATCTACTACCTTTAAAGAATGTGGTGATTCAAGTCACACAAAGGAGCAGTTGGGGGACAGGGGGAGCAGGTACAACATGGCCTACTATTCTAAACCCGTCACTCATTCCCCCTCTGGCTCCTCTCTCTTTCGTCCCCCCCCCTTTCCCTCATGTTGGTGTTTTTTTGTGTTTCTTTCACTTCCTCTCTTCTCTCTATCTTTCATTTCTCTTTTTCCACCTTTCTTCCCCTCTCTTTCTCTGAATTTTGTTTGCTGACAATTCCAATGTACCAGGCATAGCAGGATTGACAACCATATGCATAACGACACTGTTCGAGTTTCTCGGCAAAAACCAGCAAGAAACTTGCTGGGAGGTATTTTTTGGCCGAGGAAACCGGTCGTGTGTGCATTTCCGTCGAGGAAACTGTCGAGAAACTCGACGAGCCAAAAAGAGAGCATGTTCTCTTTTTCCTTGACAGGAATGGAGAAAATTGGCTTGTCGAGTTTCTCGACGGCTTCACAAGGAACTCGACGAGCAAAATGATGTGTTTTGCCCATCAAGTTTCTTGGTCGTGTGTACGAGGCTTTAGGCTTTCAACCAACTTGCTAAATGGAGAGTGTGTTTTTATGGATCCCTGAATGTTTTGTTATTTTTTTATTTTTCTGGTACACAGTATGGCTTGAAGGACATTAGTAGTCTGTAAGATATTTGCATGATATACATGATATTCAAATTGTAAACACCTGTTTTTGACTTCAATAAAAATGTATGGAAAAAATAGAAGTGTTGCAAGCAGTGTAACATTTTTCTATGAGCCACTTATTGATTTTTTCCACTAAACAGTACAAAAAAGAAGGTACTGCAACTTGCAATAATCCATAGGAAGCAATCAAATTTCATTTCACTGAAGCCAGTCTAAACAAAGATGGTCTTTGGCTAGTTGCTATGGGTACTGTGGTTTGCAATGTGTCAATTTGGTCACTGTGATTTTTTATCCAAAAACATATGGAATAAAACATTTGAAGAACACATTTTGAATAACAGTCTGACTTTGTTAGGCAGTGTCTGAATAATAGCATCAAACCATAACTGCTGAGATTAACAAGTTCTAGACGTTCAGTAAAATATTTACAATAAAATGATATACCATCTCTATCCTACTAGCTACAAAGACCACATAGACTTTACAGTTGTCTGAAACATTGGCCTCAAAATAATTATTTATTCCTATCCAAGTTTAAACTAATCTGCACACAGTAAAAGTTCAACTAAAGAAATTCATGTCTATGTTCTCAGTTTTTTTAAATGCCTTATTTTGTTATTTTACTTTGGAACATTGTCAGCTGTTTATAGAAATGTAAAGTTTGCAAAGCAGACTGCGGCCATTGACCAACATGTATGACTGAATAATTGGTATTAATATAAATTAACCAGCTACAAACTATTTTTAAACTTTAGCTGTGGCCCTATTAATTCAGCAATAATTTTGTAAGTACTTACTTGGAAGCATTATATACAGTACAAGCTTTTTTGGTCTCTTTTGATACTATTGTTTTCAAAAGGGTTTATATTTTTTATATAAAGACAAAAATATATCATTTTTTCCACTTATAATGTTTAACCACTTCCCACTCCGCCCATTGTCATATGACATCCGCAGATGGGATCGCCCATGCTGGGTGGGCGTCATATGATGTCATCGGCTTCCTAGCGGTACAGGGGGCGGGCGGGCCACCTATACAGCGGTATAGTAGCCGATGCTCGTGCCCGGCAGCGTCAATGTCCGCCGGGTACCCGCAAATTGTTCATGGCAGAGCAGGAACGTGGATCTGTGTGTGTGTAAACACACAGATCCTCATCCTTTCAGGGGAGAGGAGACAGATCATGTGTCCCTAGTAAATTGGAACACCAATCGGTCTTCTCCCCTGGTCAGTCCTATCCCCCCACAGTTAGAATCACTCCCTAGGTAACACATTTTACCCCTTGATGGCCCCCTATTGTTAACTCCTTCCCTGCCAGTGACATTTATACTGTAATCGGTGCATATTTCTAGCACTGATCACTGTATAAATGTCAATGGTCCCAATGTATTTTCAAAAGTGTCCAATCTGTCCGCTGCAATGTCACAGTCATGATAAAAAGATCACTGACATTACTAGTAAAAAAATAATAATAATAAAAATGCCATAAATCAATAACCTATTTTGTAGGCACTATAACTTTTGCGCAAACCAATCAATATACGCCTATTGCGATTTTTTTTACAAAAAATGTAGAAGAATACAAACTAAACTATGTGGTTTTTTTTAAATTGGGGATATTTATTATAGCAAAAAATAAATAAATGTTGTGTTTTTTTCAAACTTGTTTTCTTTTTTATAGCGCAAAAAATAAAAACCGCAGAGGTAATAAAATACCACCAAAAGAAAGCTCTATTTGTGGGGAACAAATTATGAAAATTTGTTTTGGGTACAGTGTTGCCTGACCGCGCAATTGTCATTCAAATTGTTACAGCGCTGAAAACTGAAAATTTACCTGGGCAGGAAGGGGGTCAAAATGCCCGGTATTGAAGTGGTTAAGCAGCTGTTGTTACTATATATGTAAATAACTAACTGTCAATAAAACTTTACTCAGCCAGAAGTAGAGAATCCAGTTCACTCACAGCATATCACTCTTCCTTATTATTAAAAGTTGGCAAAGGCGAAGAACAACTTTAACCATCCCACTGGTGACCACTTCTCATGCAAAGTGCATGCTTTTACAAGGCACTACCTTCATTTAGGGTGAGCCTGCTTATATTACATTCAGGTGTATCCTTCCACATCTATTCCCATTGAGTTTGGTTCCATGAACCCATGCTACACCTCTTGAGCATGTTTTATAAAACAATAACTGTTATGCCCTGTACACACGATAGGTTAGTCTGATGTAAACGGTCTGATGGATTTTTCCATCAGTTATCCGATGAAGCTGACTGATGATCAGTCGTGCCTACACACCATCAGTTAAAAAAACGATTGTGTCAGAACGCGGTGACGTAAAACACAACGTGCTGAAAAAAATGAAGTTCAATGCTTCCAAGCATGCGTCGACTTGATTCTGAGCATGCGTGGATTTTTAACCGATGGACGTACTCACAGACAATCGTTTTTTTCTATAGGTTTTTTATCCATCAGATCATTTTAAAACAAGTTCCTATTTTTTTAACCTATGGATAAATAACCGATTGGGCCCACACACGATCGGTTTGGTCTGATGAAAACGGTCCATCAGACCATTTTCATCAGACTAACCTATCGTATGTACACAGCAGTAAAGACAGTGTATGAAGCACGTGAATCAGAATACTATGCATTCAAATAAATTATGTCATTAAAGGAGTTGTAAATAAAACATTTTTTTTTTGCTGAAATGACTGTTTACAGGGTATATAGACATAATAGTTTACTGATTTCTTTTAAAAACAATTAAAAATAGATAACAATCAATCATATAATGTACCTGTAGTTTCTAGTTTAGTTTTTGCATGTTGTTTCCTGCCTCTGCTGTACAGAGCCACAGAGCCAATACAGGGCAGTGATGGTTTGGAAAACGAACCTGATTGGTGCTGAGGAGTTTTAGACACACAGTAATCACACCTCCTTGATTAGTGACCACAGAGAGAAAGCTCCCAGTACTGTGGTTATCAGGAAACAGACAACCAGGAAGTGTGGAGATCAGAGAAGAAATACAGCAACTTGAGAGCAAAATCGAACAATGAGGACATGAAAACAGCACTGCTTTAAGGTAAAGGAAGCTATTAAGATAAAAAAAATCCTTTACAAACCCTTTAAGTCTTGAATTTAAAGGACAAAAAATGAATTGAATGCATAATATTCTCATTGACTTGCTTCACATGGACTTTACCTTTATATGGAACTTAATTTAGCATCCTCTTATCATCATATCTTTTCCTGGTCATCTACCTCCCCCCTATTATCCCAACTTTCCATTTCTACTATTACTTTAACTGTTTTTACATTTTCTTCATGTACATTGTGAATATGACTAATAAAATGTGCTGATGCTACTTCTGCTACAATTTATCTCAAATGAATCCAGTATCAGGTGTTGAGATTTTTTCTAATCGATAGTTACCAAACCTAAATACAAAAAGCAATAAAAAAAACAATCAAGTTTCCATATAAAATACAATCTCTTCTGTGTCTTCTTTAGTATGCAACACATGTGAACATCATGACTTTATAATGCATTCACTTTACTTATCCACCTCTGTGAGTACCACCAGTTGTGCTCTCACCTTAATACAATGACCCTCAAATAATGAAAAGGTCATATGTCCCTTTAAATGGGATCCTCTTTCCTCCACGATTCTTTATTTTCTGTCATTATACAAAGAACAAACACTTTATCTTAAATTATTTTTTTTTTTTATTTACAACCCACCAGATAAAATAAATCTCACAATATAATATGTGCCTAAATGCACCCACAGATTCAGCATACAAAACAATCCAGACAGTAGCACAGATATTGTACATCCAGAATGGACATATTGATGACATCCAAAGCTCCGTCTTAACGTGTTTCATCACAAAATACATATGACACAATATATAGAGTTGTGTTAGAGGGGATTAACTCCCCCTAAATCAACCATATTAGCCAGACAAGAATTGGTGCAAAGAAACAGGCTTACGGTACATGTATACATGACAGTGAAGTAAAAAAATTAAAAAACAAAAAAAAGGCATGCATAGTAAACAACAGAACCAGATTATCCAGTAAACATAATAGATTTTCCTAAGGCCTTGTACACACGATAGGATAGCCAGAGGACAACGGTCTGAAGGACCGTTTTCATCAGTCCAAACAGATCATGTGTATGCCCCATAGGTTATTTAACCTTCGGTCAAAAAAATGAGAACCTGCTTTAGAATTTAACTGATGAAATTTAACGTCATTTTAAAAAACGACGTGAAAAAATGCAGCATGTTCGAATTTTTTTTTGGTAGTTTTTCAGAAGCCGAAAAACGATGTGAAGCCCACACACGATCATTTAAAAAGATGTTTTTAAAAACTTTGTTTTTTTTCATGCCGAAAAACGATCGTGTGTACGCGGCATATGAGTTATCAGCATTTGAGTAATCGATAATATGAAAGTATAAACAGCATAACAAAATTAAGTGAGCCCAGGATATGACCACTAGGTGTACAGCAGAGTCCCTTTGTGGTCACAGTTATGCCAGCAATTTGCTAAATGGCTAAGGAAGTTGAAGGCAAGTCTGGAGGGGGTGTAGTACCACAGGTGAAATATCTTTTGGAGAGATTTTCAGTGCAATAGGCAATGAGGACATGAAACCAGGACTGAAGTAAGGTAAAGGAAGCTATTTAGCTAAAAAAAAAATTCCTTTAGTGACCCTTTAATTAAGTGATAATCCCCATCCGTGTGAATAGATACCAGGGACCAAATGTGCACCTGTATAACTATAATACTGGGGTGCCTAAATGTCTATTCAGTATTATTCATAAAGAGTGAGATCTCTAGTCATACCTCCTATGGAGAATATGGTGAGTAAATAGAATGAAAATAAGATCAAATAAAAGCTACTGACTAGTGCCTCAAGTGGTTAAAACAATATATAATTTAGGGTCATATATATGTGCACATGTATCAAGTAAATATATAAAGCAAAGAACTGGTGGACATTTAGTCTATGGGTCCCGTGGGCACAGTCACAAAACTCGGAGCAGGGGTGCGCATGCTCCCTGCCAGCGAGGCGCGCCCACACAACAGCAAATTCAAAGCAACGTACAGGTACCATTCTGCCAGTGTATATCTACAGGCAGCTGTCGGCAAGTGGAGTAGCCTGTAGATATAAGATTCCTTTGGGCATTTCATAAAATTGTAAAAGGTCTCAACAGAAGGGGTTGTCAGGCCAACATATTTTGGAGAGAATGTTCCATACTTAAGATTTTTAACACACACTCTCTTCCCTTATCCTACCCCCATCTACCCCCACATCCCTAATACACTTTAGCTTAGACTGTAGGCTTAGGACCTAATTTCTCATTTCATCCAGCTGTTCCTGATGGAACACTCCTTCAACGTAAAAATACATTAACTAGACTCATATCCCATGCAACCACTTAAACTACTAACAACAATCATCATCACCCATCATCATTTTATTTTTTCTATAACATGAGATAAAAGGGTATCTCTAATAGATAAAAAACCACCCCTTACAAACTCATCTATAGATGAGTTCTTATTTCACTTAATGTAAGATTAAATCCTTATCAGATATTAAAAACAATTACAGCTTCCGTTCCCATAGTTAAGGTAAGTGCAGCGTTAGACGGTGCCAATTTTATTTCTATTTTGTGAGAGGTTGGGGCAGGGGTGAAAGTCCTGGCACAAAGAGGGGGTCCCATGAGGACCAAAGTGAATTGTACATTCTGTTAGAGAGAGGCCCCCTCCAGGTCCAATTATACTCATTTGTAGTCTCTAATGGGACCTGGAGGGGACTCTTGCTAACAGACTTTATAATGGACACTAAAAGGGCCTCTGTTAGAGAGACTCCCCTCTAGGTCCCATTAGACTCCTTTGTTGTCTCTAATGTGTCCTTGAGGGGCGGTCTCTCTCTAACAGAGACTTTCTAATGGACACTGTTAGAGAGAGACTCCCCTCCAGGTCCCATTAGACTCTGTCATTTCTAATGGAGACTGGAGGGGACGCTTTCTAACAGACTCTATAATGGACAATGTTATAGAGAGACCCCTCTCCAGGTCCCATTAGACTCTGTTGTAGTCTCTAGTGGGGCCTGGAGGGGATGCTTTCTAACAGACTCTCTAATGTACACAGAGAGGGCCTCTGTTAGCGAGAGAACCCCCCTCCAGGACCTATTATACTCCAAACTTGTACTTTGTGCAAAATGTAGGTGTGGGGCCAGGGGCGGGTCATGACCCTTGCTTTATTTGGTCCGGGGGCCCTGAGTGTTATCAATTCCCCCTGCTCCTGGATGTTGGGCAGTAGGAAGATTTTGGACAGGGCTATGACCAGGAGGCTCTGTGCGAAGATTCTGAGGTATTTTTTATATTTTCTCCATTAATATATCATAGATAATATGAAACAAATTAGCAGAGGGTGAGACTAATTGTAACCCAAATATTACCCGGCCAATTGCACATTAAATGTTACCCAAATAACCCAATATAAAATCCCTATATCCATGCAAACTAAAAAACAAAGTGACAAATGAAAAATATATAAAAAATATATAATTTTAAAACCATATGTGTATATTGAGAACTGCTCGTCATAAGACTAGAATTAAGTATAGAGATCAAACAATCCAAGGAATATTTTACCATGCTCTTACAACCCCACATACATTTTATTAACAAAGTGTACATATAAATTTAAAAGGGAGAAAACTTTTTGCTTTGGGGGCACTAGACGGAGGGAGTTAGTAGCAAGGGACCCAAGAAGAGGAGGATCGGGGCTGCTCTCTGCAACACTGCACAGAGCAAGTATGTTTGTTATTTTAAAAAAAATATCACTTTAAAGTGGATCTCCCATGCCAAAACATTTTTTTTTGAGGGGGGTAGTTAAACAGTTATTCTTAATGCTTACATTAACTCAGGTTTCGCGTGTTCATGGTCCGTCTATATGTGCTGCTGTTTCTAATAATAACTTATATTATGTCTCTTCAGCCGTTGCCATCTTCACTGTGGGCATTATGAATCCCACCAGCAGAGACTTCCTGGATGCGGTGATGCTGTAATCCCAGCATCCACCGCTCGATCTGTCCTGTAATGGAGAATTTTCAAACGCCCGCCCTCCTTCCTTTGTTTACATCGCGCGTCACTTCCTGCTGTACGAAGTCGCGAGATGTTTCCTCTAACACGGGCCAAATATGATAACAAGGGAGCTATGACACAAGCTCCCAGAAGACACTGTGCGGGACAGGAAAGAATCGAAAATCCGTCGGAAACCCGATGGCTGCAGACCGGAAGCCTATCTTGTTTATAAGGTACAGTCAAACATTTTTTAGATGCAAATATCGGATTAAGCATTGTTCAGGAGCATTATTAAGAATGAGATTATGTTTTATTTAGGGTGGAGCTCCGCTTTAATGTAGTATATATGTAGTATATTAAATTTAATGGATACAAGAGTAAAATTGCACTTACATCAAATAAAAAGGCTTAGGCATGGACAAAAAAAAGCTTAAAATGTCCAGTTTGCATTTAACCTGTGCTCCAAACACCAGAAATTACGTATGTTTGGAGCGCAGGTGGAATGAAAACCAAAATTTTTTTTGTTTTTTCTCTATGTATGAGCATGTAATCCCTCAAATAATAGTTGCAGGAGGGTATTTAATTGGTAGTTTTGATTAATTCCAGGATAACACAAAATGTTATATTATTTTTCCTCAAACGGTTATCTACTGTAAATTAGTAATTTTAGATTTGAAGGGTTGGATTTTCTCTGTATGGCCACGGTTTAAATCAACTAGTTCATTGTAGGCTGAGGTGTATTCCTCGATGTGTCTCTTGATTTGATCAGTTCCATCCTCAAATTTAATGAGAGCCTGATTTAAAAATGTTGGAAGAGTGCAATTCCCTCTGCAAATCTTTGTCTAATTACAAGAGCATGGATTTAAGTTTATGCTCAGAAACAGGTATATCTGCAGCTGGCACAGTGGCTAGTGTTTCTGCTCCCACCAAGTGGTGTAGCATGGGGGGGGGGGGGCAGCCAATGCGGTCATCCTGGGTACAACATTTAGAGGGACACAGACAGGGTAGGCACCACTATAAGGCAGCCCGGGCCCAGTGGGAGCTGTGCAGTCCAAATCCTGGCCCAGCCCCTTGTAGGTATTATTAGAGTGGAGGGGTATGGTGGGGGATCTGTGGGTGTGATCAGAGTGATAGGATCTGGTGGGGTATCTGAAGGTGTGATCAGAGGTATTGGATGCTGTTTCTGTCTGTCATAATCTGGTTAGGAGAAACTTGGCAGCCAGAAGGATGAGCACTATGATATTAGGAAATTCCTTGGGAAAACACTCAATACCCATGTATAGTGGGGCCAATGCTGGGTCAGGACTGATAATTATACCTGTGATTTGTAATATAAGTTGAAAAACATTATTTCTGTAACTGGTTAGGCCCTTACAAGCCCAAAATATGTGGAGGAGGGTGCCAGTATGACCACAAGCTCTCCAACATAGGGATGAATTATTGTGAGAGAATTTTTCCAGGCAGTTCGGACTTAAATTCCATCGGGATAAAACATTTTGGGATAATTCCCAGTGGTTGATACAATGGGTAATATTTGGGAGCATCTGATAGCTATAAGCCATTGTTCATCATTGAAAACATGAGTGAGTTACTTATATAGCGCTACAAATGCGAACTGAATCGCCTCAAGGCGCTTGGCATCCATTTTCCTTCAGTTTAACCCTCAGAATAGATGGGTCTTTAGTTTTTTTCTGAAGGCCAGGTGATCAATTTCCATTCGGATATTAGTTGGTAAAGCGTTCCATAGTCGAGGTCCTTGAACTGAAAAACGACATTCTCCTTTGGTCTTATATCGGGCTTTGGGAATTTGTAATAATTTTTGGTTAGTTGATCTAAGAACTTGATTTGGGTTTTGTTTTATTTTCTCATTTAAATATAGGGACGTGCTTCCGTGTACACATGTGTGCATTATGCATAAGGCCTTGAAAGTGACTCGGTCCTTTATGGGCAGCCAATGAAGGGATCCCACTGCACCAATGGTGGCAGAGTAGAACATAGATATGCCCTTGACTCTGGATTTATGATTAGCAACAAACTTCCAAACTATAGGATGTATATACATAGGGGGCATGGGGTGAGTTTTCAAGAATGCTGACACACGCATATAAGTAAAAACATCTCTAGAGGAGATTTGTTAGAAACTTTGCAATTCATTGAAAGACAGGATTTCTACCCAATGGATGAGGGATTCCGGTGTGGAAAGGGGTGTATGGATTGCTGTGTTGTGGTCATTATAGACCTCCTGTTGGGTTAGGGCTCTCCATGCTAGTAGTGTTTCTTTTAGAGTAGTAGGGATGGTAGTTATGTTTACACTTTTCCACATGTCAGCCAGTAGGATTCCCTTAAGGTCCAATTATGGAGCAATCCAGTAATCTGGGAGGTCTATGAGACCAAGTTCTATAGCTCTTTGATGTTTAATAAGTTGGGAATGCGAACAGCGGGACTTTTTGTTTTGCCAAAGAGATTTCTTTCTAAGGGATGCGAGAAGGGCCACTGTTAGAAATCATGGGGCCCCAGCCTACCCGATGAAGCCCCCTCGACCCCGCCCACAACCCCACCCATGGCTCTGCCCCTGATTCTGCCCACAACCCCACCTCTGGCTCTGGCTCTGCCCTTGCCCCCACACTGTTGGGGGGGGGGGGGGGGTCTGGGGGACTGGTGGCAGGAGCTGGAACATGTAAAATTTACAGCGCCCCACCAATCATAACTGGATCTGAATGGGGGAGATGTCAGTGTTTTGACATTTGCTTATTCAGTTTGTGTACGCATACACCACAGACTTGTATCCATTTACATCAGGCTACCTCTGATCTGTCACATTTAGGTCTCGAAAAATAGAAAAGGATGTTCTTTACCATTTATTTTTTACCTGAATGGACACGGAGGTAGGCAGATCTAAACGCACACAAGTCAATTCATACCTGTAAACCTACATGGAGTTTTCAATCAGGTCTGCATGAAAAACTGACAGGCGGACCTGATTGCAAAACTTGGGTGAAAGGTTAGTGGTTTGGGGGGTGGTAAACATGCATCTTGGCTGTGTGTTTTTACTGTCCCTTCCCCCCATCACATGTGTAAAGTAGCATCTCACTATGTGCTCATGGTCATTATGATTATGATGATCAGAGCACAGCCTGTGCTGTATGGCTCTGTCAGTGTAACATGACTGTGTGGTGCTGACTTTGTTATGGCTGTGCTGTGTTATAGTCTGTAACACACATTACAGCCATATATCAGGAAAGTCAGCACCCAATAGTATGTTACACTGACAGAGCCAGACAGCACCTGCTGTGCTCTGATCATCATAATCCTAATGACCATGAGCACACAATGAGAGTCTGGGGACTGCACATTCTACAATAGACTGTGTGACCTGTCAGTGTGTGTATGTGCAGGGGACTGCATTCATGTTAATGATTCTTAAAGTGAAACAATAAAAAAATCCTTTAAATATAGTGCCTAGGGGTCCCCCTGCCTGTAAAATGGCACATCTGTACAGTGTATGGAACTTGCTTCAGCAAAACTGATTGGACCTTAATAAATATATATCTTTTTATTTAAGACATTCAACCATTTACCTTTATCCACTATTCACCCTTTATCTCTTGTTGATCAGCACTGTGGGCTCTGATGGAGGGTGAACCTGCTGGTGGTCGTGAGGAGCTTCCATGTCAAGTGGCCATTTGCTGGCCAGTCTCCACCCCCCCCACACCAATTTCCTAGATTGATAAACAAGATTACTACATATACTGTCCCCTAAAAATAAAAGATATTCCAATAATACTTATGTTATTACTGTTGTATAGGAATCATATGAAGCATATCTGAAGAGATCATGCATTGTACAATAGCAACCTATAAGGCCCCATTCACACGGGTGCCTCCACTATGTGGAATCTGCTTGCTCAGCAGGGGATCTCTCCACTGATCCCCACTGGATAACAGGTCTCTTTCCCCTCCGCTATGCAGAGTGGACATGGACACAGTCCTGCTCACCTCTATGGGGCAATCAGATGGAAATGGACCGCCTGTCCATTTCCATCCGATGCCATCCAATCCGATCTGCTGACTGATAAATAGGACCACTATCTGTCTGTTTTTGGCAGAGAGGATTGTATTGGATGTCAGCGGACATGTGTCCGCTGACCTCCACTATTCAATAGAAGAGAATGGAGGGTCCACTCTGGTCCGCATAAAAAAACTGACAGACAGACCTGATTGGATGGCCCATGTGAAAGAGGTCTAATTATGTAATCATTGTGATGACATTTGGAGAAACTTTGTGGTTTCTGTGGATTGCTACGGTCATGTTGCATGGCGCTTTCTTTACTTAAAAAACTTGGTTAAAATGTGCCCATAAAGACGGATCCAAGTATGGTTACCCGAGCTAGTCGATATGGATCAAGTCGGATTCGTACCTACACGGGAGGCAAGAGATGGTACAATAAGGGTTCTTAATCTGGTGCAGGAGGCCACTGACGGGGACATCCCTTGCGTGTTCCTAAATACTGATGCCGAGAAGGCTTTTGATAGAGTGAGCTGGAATTTCCTGTTCTCAGTACTGAGACACGTGGGCCTGGGGGAGAATATGTTAAGGTGGATAGGAAGTGTTTATACAGACCCACGTGCCTCAGTGAGAGTTAACGGGATGTTCTCTAAAACTTTCCAAATCACAAACGGTTGGGAATTGAGTGTATAAAGCAAGAAGCTTTACTGACTTGTGCGGCCAAGTAGGGGTTGGTTGTCGAGTTATTAGGGGAATTTTTTTTTCTAGGGGGGGGTTTTTTTTTTTTTTTTGTTGTTTGTGTTTTTTTTTTTTCTCTTTTTTTTTTCTTTGGGGGGGGGGGGGGTTGGTATTTTTTTTGGGGGGGTTTCTCTCCCCCTTTTTTTTTTTTTTTTTTTTTCTCTCTCATTCTTTGTTTCCACTTTCTCTCCCTTCCCCTCAACGTCGGAGATGGAGGGATTAAAAATAACCTCCCTGAACGCAAAGGGACTTAATGTCCCAGAAAAACGCAGGATGTTGCTGAACGATTTGCGACATTCAGAGACAGATATTGCCTACATACAGGAGACTCACTTTAGGATGGGGGGGCTCCCACTATTGCAAAATAGGTTCTTCCCTTCGGCCTACCACGCAGGGAACCAGGAAGCAAAATCCAAGGGGGTCTCTATTTTGATTTCTAATAGGATCCCATGGACATTAGAAAATTGCTATTGAGACCCAAAAGGGAGATACCTTTTTTTAAAAGGGAAGATAGGAGAAACAAAAGTGACTTTAGCTACAGTGTATGTGCCTAATGTACATCAAGATACCTTTATGAGGAAGACTCTCAAAGAATTGATGGAGTTTTCAGAAGGCAAATTGATTTTGGGGGGGGATTTTAATATCCCCCTGAATCCAAAGATAGATACCTCAAGGGGAACTTCGTCTATCACAGAGGGGGTCAGACGGGAGGTCCTACGTAGACTGTACGAAATCCAGCTGGTGGATGCATGGAGGATGTTACATGGGGAAGAGAGGGACTACACCTTTTTCTCCAATCCCCACCAGGTGTACTCCAGTGTAGATCTCTTCATGATACCTCACTATCTGATCTCCTCTGTGAAGGAGGTGTCCATTGGTAGTATTACATGGTCGGATCATGCCCCAGTTAGCCTGCGTATCTCACTATCTGGCATAGGGCTTGCACAGGAGAGAAGGTGGCGTCTAAATGAAAGCCTCTTGCAGAATAGGGAAGTGAGAGAAGATGTTGCTCGGGAAATTACAGAATATTTCCAAATGAATGCTACCCCCGGGAGTAATCTAGGGATGGTGTGGGAAGCGCACAAAGCGGTGATCAGGGGGGTCCTTATCAGACATGGATCGATTCTAAAAAGGAAGCGAGAACAGCAGGTTAAAAATTTACTAACAGAGATCCAGGAATTAGAACTACAACATAAAAAGACACATACCCCTCAAACAGGCAGAGAATTGAGCCACCTGAGAAGGCAGTTGACAGAGATCTTACGCTATAAGGCCAAAGCAATAATACAAAGGGGAAGGAAAATAAATTACGAATTTGGAGACAAGTGTAGTAAACTACTAGCTGGGAAATTGAAAGAGAAGAGTCAACAAACGTATGTCCCGCAAATCAAGGGGAAGGAGGGACAATTAAAACGTACGCCAAAGGAGATAGTGGAGGAGTTTGGGAGATATTATTCCTCTCTATATAATTTGGCACAGCTACCAGTAGCCCCACCCAAAATAGAAGAATATCTTTCAGCAATGGACTTAGCTAGGTTACCATCAATAGCTCAGGCCAGTTTAGACACCCCCATCTCGATAGAAGAAATAGAGGCAACGTTAAAAACTATGAAGGAAGGGAAAGCCCCGGGACCGGATGGCTATACGATAAGATACTATAAAGAATTTGTAACACTACTGAGAGGGCAGTTAGCAGAGTTTCTCAATGCAGTAGGCCAGACGGCTGGGTTCCCGCCGGACGCATTACTAGCTCAAATTATAGTCATTCCCAAAGATGGGAAAGATCCGGCGGAGTGCGGCAGCTATAGGCCGATTTCATTGTTAAACTCCGATTTAAAACTCTTTACGAAGTTACTAGCAAGACGGATCCAAGTATGGTTACCCGAGCTAGTCGATATGGATCAAGTCGGATTCGTACCTACACGGGAGGCAAGAGATGGTACAATAAGGGTTCTTAATCTGGTGCAGGAGGCCACTGACGGGGACATCCCTTGCGTGTTCCTAAATACTGATGCCGAGAAGGCTTTTGATAGAGTGAGCTGGAATTTCCTGTTCTCAGTACTGAGACACGTGGGCCTGGGGGAGAATATGTTAAGGTGGATAGGAAGTGTTTATACAGACCCACGTGCCTTAGTGAGAGTTAACGGGATGTTCTCTAAAACTTTCCAAATCACAAACGGAACGCGCCAGGGATGTCCCCTGTCACCGCTACTATTTGTGCTATCTTTGGAGCCCTTATTAAATAAAATACGCCAAAATCCGGATATACAGGGTATACAGATAGGGGGGAGAAGGCATAAAATAACCGCATTTGCAGATGACTTGCTGTTTACTATATCAAACCCTCACGTATCTCTTCCCAATCTCGTCAAAGAAATCGCTAAATTCGGAGAGCTCTCCAACCTAAAAATAAACCAAGCAAAATCTGAAGCAATGAGTGTGTCAATGACACCCCAGAAACAGTCAATTATACAACAAAACTTTGGTTTTAAGTGGAAGACTGCGCTAAAATACTTGGGTACCCTGATTCCAGCAAACATAAAAGAAGTTTTTAAAATAAATTTTCCACCTCTTCTTACTTCAATAAGAATGCTACTAGAGAAATGGCAACATGGACTACATTCATGGTTCGGCAGAAATAATATAGTCAAGATGAGCATCTTGCCAAAGATTACGTATTTGTTTCAAACACTGCCGATATTGATACCATCGGCCTTCCTTCGGCAAATTAGTGCCCTCCTGGTGAAATTCATCTGGGCAGGGAAAAAGGCAAGAATTAAGAAAGAGGTGATGAGGTTACCCAAGTGTTTTGGGGGGATGGCAGTCCCGGATATTGCCAAATATTATCAAGCGGCACATTTGACGAGATTGATAGACTGGTGTAGAAACGGACACTATAAAAGGTGGGTTGAGGTAGAACAGCAGACCTGTCCAATAACACTAAGTAGAGCCCCTTGGTGTTATAAGTTATTGCCAAGTAAGATGAAGAAACATCCCATAATTGGCCCAACGTTGTCAATCGCAGCTAAAATATGTAAAAATCCAAAATTCTCATCGAAGTGTTCTCCCCTGTTCCCTATATTAGGGAACCCAGGCTTCATACCAGGTACAGCAGGAGCAGTTTTTAATAAATTAAAACAAAGGGGTAAAGTACAGGTATCACATTTTCTTCAAACTGGTATGTGGCCATCATTGGAGGCCCTAACAAAGAGAGGAGGGAATTATGAGTTATCCTTTTGGCAAGCATTTCAAATAAGCAACTTTTTAAGATCCCTGGGACAACCATCTAATTTTCGGCGACAACTAACAAAATTTGAACAATACTGCGACGAGGAGGAACCAATACAAAGAGTGAGCTCAAAGATGTATAGACTATTGAATTCCCCTCAGGAGGATTTTGAGTTGCCGGGACTGGGGAAATGGGAAAGAGATCTGGGGAGAAATTTCTCACAGACTCAACGTAAACACATAATTCACTTAGCACTAAACTCCTCAATATCTACGCGAATACAGGAATCCAATTATAAATTATTGTTCCAATGGTATTATACACCAGTAAGGTTACATACATTTTTTAAAGGCTACTCAGAGTATTGTTGGAGATGTGGTGTGGAGCAGGGAACCTTGCTGCATATATTTTGGTCCTGTGCAAAAGTAAGAGATTACTGGAAGGAAGTCCAGAGAATTGTTCAAAAATTTACGGAGTACCAGATTCAGGAGGATCCAGCTTTTTTTCTGCTCCATTGCTCACAAATCCCAGTGCGAGAGTACAAAAAGATGGTGATATGTCACATGATAAATACTGCCAGAAATGGAATAACATTACAATGGAGAGACAGTAGATCACCCTCTATTGCGAGATGGCTCAATAGAGTGAGAGAGACTGGAGCTATAGAAGACCTGATCCTCTCAGCCCGGAACAAAAGGGAACAGTATGTAGAAACTTGGACAGGTTGGAATCAGTTTATGAGTACGGAAGAGGGGAAGAGATTACTGGTGGAATAGATAGGGGAGAGAAGATTCCTTTTTGGGTAGAAGTGAAAAGGGAGAGGCCGAAGGGTTGAAGTAAGGGAGGATCCGTCCGTCCCCGGCGAGGTAGGGGAGGGAGAGGAGGGGAGGGGGTTGGCGGGGTTTTCTCTTTTTTTTTTTTTTTTTTTTGGTTGTTGTTTTGTTGAGGATTATGTTGATTCTAGGTTTAAGGGGGGGTTAGGTGGGGTATAGGAATGGACAAGGGAACAGAGGGGAGGAAGAAGTGTGAGGTCAATACAGTGGTACTAGGAAACGGGAAAAGAAGTTACTGATAAAAGGCAGGCGGGCTTGGGAATAGAGCAAGAGGACCGGGGAGGTACTGCTTTTGGTTTATTCTTCTTAAGTTTCTGAATCCCCACCTGTTTATTTGCTAGCCCATCATAAGTGTGTAGTGATAAGAACTATATGATTATGTATCCATTGTATAAGATATGTTAACCTTCTGTAAACCTTAACCATAAAAGAAAAATAAAATAAAAGATTTAAATATGAAAAAAAAAAATGTGCCCATAAAGGAATTGTTTTATGCTATTGTGCTATCTAGTCTATGTAGTTTTTATAGATTGAGAAAGGATATTCTTGTATATATTGTACATATGCTAATGCCTATGCTGAGAGTGTGGTCCAGTGATTATTGCTAATGAGGTGGAAGGCTATTTTTTGCTTTTTAAAGAGTATTTTGTGCGTGTACTCGAGAGAGGAGCCGGACTGCAGGAGTTGGGAGTAGGCAGCCCTCCCCCAGAGGCAATATGCCACCTTTCTCCATGCCCCGGGTGGCAATGGTGGGTGTGTGAGGGGGTCCTCCCACACAGCCCGCCCTACCTGCTCCGCTTTGAAGCCCAACGGGGCAGAGGGACTCCCTATAAGGGAGTGAGAGGATCTAGCCTGCTCAACCAGCCCCGTTAGTCCTTCGCCTCTCTTTTTAGAGACCACGTGGTCAAAGTGCGTGCATGTTAACCCAATTTTAAGTGCGTGTAAGTGTGGTGGTTTTTGTGGGAGGGGGTGGGCGTACTAAGCGCAGGCTTACCTCGCATAGCACACCCACCGGGAGCCGGGCTGAGACCACCAAACTCAATTCACATGTAGCTGAGACCGGGATCCGAACCCCTAGCTGCAGAGGTGAATGGCTTGTCAGCGCAGTGCCAATCGCGTTGAGCCACCGCAGGTCAGGTAGAAGGCTATTTAAAGGCAGTGAGCTGGTAAAAAATGGTGCTGTTCAGGTAACGGAAGAAAGTTAGCCTCCACGTAAAGACTACATTCTGCTTAATTGAATCAATGGTTGATGATCTCCTGTTCTAGTTTATAGAGTGTGGCTAACCTTGGATAGATTTTTTGCAATATCATGATTTGAAAAATACTGAATTATGTTGTGATTATTAAGATGTTATAATTGAATAATATGTTAACTATTTAATTATAATACATTTTTATTGAAGCTATTATACAATGCTGGTGTTGTTCTGTAAAGTAATAAAAAGAGCTGCAAAGCTATGGATATCTGTGATTACTACAAAGAGAAGTTTGAAATTAACTTTTTAATAGAAGTTAATCCTTCCATCAATCTCAAGTGTTAACAGTTTGCATTTCTTTTTATATACTGTATTAGAAATTAGTTAATTTGCTTGCGCTTGATTCATGAACTGTTGCACAAGTTTTGTTTGAGGTTCTAAGATCTCAAAATTACCATTGACCTTATAGGGGGTGATTCTTGCTATTAAATTCTGCCCATATACAGGACTTTTAGGCAAGCTATTGTGAAACAAAATGCATGAGAAGTTGGACATTAGAACAATTGCCATAGTTAGAGGGCCCTTTCAAGAAACATGGAAGGCATCATTAGAAATTCAAAACCCCTTAAATGAAATGCTTGTGGGATGTTCAAAAACTGTATGTGGTGTAATGCCGAGTACTCACGATTGGAATTTCTGACAAGAAAAGTGAGCTTTTGGTCGGAAATTCCGACCGTGTGTAGGCCCCATCTGACTTTTTCTGGCAGAATTTCTGACAGCAAAAATTTGAGAGCTGGTACTCAAATTTTTAGACAGGAAATCTTCTTGTCTGTTTGCAATTTTGACACGCAAAAAAAACACGCATGCTCGGAATCATTGAACTTCATTTTTCTCGGCTTGTTGTAGTGTTGTACCTCACCGCGTTCTTCACGGTTGGAATTTTGTGTGACCATGTGTATGCAACACAAGTTTGAGCCAAAATTCCGTCTGAAAAAAAAACAAGGTTTTCTTGTCGGAATTTCCAATCGTGTGTACGCGGCATTATACAAGAGCATGATTTTCACAGACAACTTAGAGACAGCTTACTCTTGCAGCACATATTTGGCTGTGAAGCTGATTTCTTTCTTGTACATTAACCTTGGCTTATATAAAGCAGTAGCAACCCAATCAAATGCATTTCAACCTAAAAAATACCTTTTTAGGAAGTATTAGCAGTGGTTTCCTCATTAGGCAACACTAAGCTTGCTTAGACTGATGGAAGCAGCAGTTGCAGCAAATCTACACAGAGTTATAGCTTGGTGAAAATTGACCAGTGTTACAATAGTTAGGTGATTGTTTGCTCCTTTTTATCACATCATTGCTTTGCATTGTCCTAAAAAGGTTAAACATTTATCTCAAGGTGGTATCATTGATTATTTTGTTTTTGTTACATATTGGAAATATTTTCTACAGTCTTTCAACTTTACACAAGATTACACTTGATATTGCAACTGCCCATGTTAAATTGGAGTAAGACCAAGACAATATGTGTTGCCGTATGGTGAAGCTCAACTCCCCATTAAGAGTGTGAATTCAAACATTCTGGCAGCCAGAAGAATGTTGCAAAGAAAATGCTTTTTTATTCATATAGATTTACATATTTGTTGCATATAAGCTATGGCTTATAATTATAAAATAACCATAGTTTCCTCATCATCACACACCTCCTTACCATGTTTCGTAATGTGGTGTGTAAACATTGAAGGTAAAATCGGGCAGCCATTCAAAAATGTAATTACCTTGTGGTATTCTCAGAATAACTTTATCCAAATACTGAAAGTTTTTCCTGCTACTACTGTATATACAGAATGACAGTTTCCTTCTTCTGTAGTCAGTAGTTTTTAAGTGTTAGGTGGTGTTTGTCCCTAGACACCAGTGATATCACCTAGCTATATTTATCTGCTTGCATTGAATTCCCGGGCATGTGAACATGAAGACATTAAACAAGTATGATAATGTTCATATTTGGTCACCAACATCACCCGGGAGACTCTTGTTTATACCCCCCTTGCTTATATTCTGCTGTTGTCCATTGGAGCTGTCTTTCTCTGGCAAGTAGTCATTAGGAGAAGAAAGTGGCCATGTGTTGTGTTTGTGGGACAGCAGACATTGTACGTCATGATTGATGTGCATCTGTATCGGTGGATGAGGTGATTGACAATGGATTTATGCTTGTGTTTTTATTTACTTTTTTTTTTGTGAATTAGAAGAGGTACTATGTATTTTTTCACATGGGGGGGGGGGCAGTATATGGGTTCCCTTGATTTTTAAAAGGGGCTTCTAGATTTTAATAAACTCCCACTCACAGACCTCCAGAGTCCACAACCACTAGGCCCGGGTTTTGGAGAAGAGGCCCTTTTACTCATCAACATAGGGACATAGGGCCAGATTCACGTAGAAGTGCGGCGGCGTAACGTATCGTAGATACGTTACACCGCCACAAGTTTTCATCGCAAGTGCCTGATTCACAAAGCACTTGCAATGAAAACCTACGCTGGCGGCCTCCGGCGTAAGCCCGCGTAATTTAAAGGGGCGTGTGCCATTTAAATTAGGCGCGCTCCCGCGCCGGACCTACTGCGCATCCTCCGTTTCTAAATTCCCGCCGTGCTTTGCGCGAAGTGACGTAATTTTTTCGAAAGGCGACGTGCGTAGCGTACTTTCGTATTCCCGGACGTCTTACGCAAACGACGTTGATTTTTAAATTTCGACGCGGGAACGACGGCCATACTTTATACAGCACATACATGTGCTGTGTAAAGTTAGGGCACCCAAAATGACGACTAAATTTGCGACGGGAAACTAGACTAGCAGCGACGTAGCGAACGCAAAAAAACGTTGTGGATCGCCGTAACTCCTAATTTGCATACCCAATGCTGGTTTACGACGGCGGCCGCGGTACTGCATCCTAAGATCCGACAGTGTAAAACAATTACACCTGTCGGATCTTAGGGCTATCTATGCGTAACTGATTCTATGAATCAGTGGCATAGATACTCGGAGAGATACGACGGAGTATCTGAGATACTCCGTTGTATCTCCTTTGTGAATCTGGGCCTAAGTGCTTTGCCAGGGTAGACCCCTCCATGTTAGGAGGTTGTCAACTAGTTTGGCCCAGGAAGGGGGGGGGGTGCTCTCTCCCCGTACCTGGCCAATCAGGCTCAGATATGGATTTTTTTTCTTGATTTTTATATGGGTTTGTGAAGCCCCAATACTGTTTTTTTATGGGTGGGATCCCCCTTGACATCAATACAAGACACTCATCAAGGATAATGGTCTGGTAGGTATTTTTAGGAGAGGGAGGCATTTCATTTTTTGTGGGGTTCTCCATTAGCATCTATTTCAGACCCTCATCTAGGATGAGAGTCTGGTATAGGTAAAGAAAATTCCTGGCTGTTTGTTTACAGATAAATCTTTAAAAACAGAGACTTTCAGATTTGACACATTTGATATCTATTTACCTACAGTATCTTAGCTCATCTTTTATTTTGTACAACTTGGGGAAAGAAAGAAAGAAAGAAAGAAAGAAAGAAAGAAAGAAAGAAAGAAAGAAAGAAAGAAAGAAAGAAAGAAAGAAAGAAAGAAAGAAAGAAAGAAAGAAATTGTAACTTCTAAAAGTTCCTTTGAACTGCACAAAATCATTTCTACCGTTTCTTTTTGTTTGAATTCCATAGTTCTGTATGGTGAGCTATTGATGCGCTTATAGAATTCACTGAGTCAGTACAATGTAAAATGCTTTTGCTGAACTCAGTGTTAAAATCTAATGTTAACAGTTATTACAGCAATTACAAAAAAAAAAAAAAGCAATGCATATATTTTAATGCATAAGTGACTATGCCATCAGGCTCATTAACAATAAAGTTGGGTGGAAACAACTGACCTCAGGATGACCACTGGGCATTTTTTCAGCTCTATAGCAATGACTTTACAAATATAAATAATTCAAAGTGATCTTTATCACCAAGAAGGTTACAGTGCCGCTTCATAAAGAAGAAAATGATTGACAGTGGGATCTTTTGAGACAGTAAATGTGATGATGACATTCTAAAGATAACAGCTTTATACGCAAGCAAACTAACACACACACACACACACACACACACACACACACATACAATGTGAGAATGTATGTATATATATATATATATATATATATATATATATATATATATATATATATATATATATATATATATAATCAACTATTATTTAGAGAGTTACTGTTCTTTGGGTTTTTGTTGTGGAAATTTGCATTCACTGCTTCCCTTTTTCTTGATATGAACTGAGAGAAATCTCCCCAAAGGAAGTATATTAAACAATAAAATGCTTAGAGAGAATTTACCCTTTGCTGCTTTACTGAATTTTTTTTTTACTGTTGCCTACATCTATTTGAAGAGCGTTAACTTCACTTTCTGTCTGGTGCTGTTGACCCTGCCATTCAGTTTTTTTTTTTCTTTTGTCAAAAAATAATGTTTGAAAGCAAAATCTCAGGTCAACTAATGATGCACCAAATACACCTGGATACAGTTCCAGCAGAGTTCAGAGAATGTGACTAAAGTTTGGATGCAGCATCCAAACTCCATTGAAGTCTTTGGGAGCGGAACATTAAAAAAAAACATTAAACATTAAAAATCAATTCCTGGAAGTAGATTTAGTAATGCTTTAAATGAAACTATAACAATGCAACACTCCATTAAATGACATGTCTGGGGGATGCTCTGACCCAACCTGTAAAGTGGTGCATCTGTGCAATGCATACAACCTACTACAGCAACATTTACAAAAAACGTGTGTTTAAACTTCTGGCAATGACAGCTCCTGGATTCTTTGTTTTGTTTGTATATATAGTGGTATGGGGATAACAGTGACATAAGTGACCAAATATAGTCATGCCCAAAGAGGCCAGGGGACAACAGTGACTTCATTGTCCAAATATGGTCATATCCAAATATGATCAATGACATCACCCAGGCGACCATGCCCCTTTAGTTATATCAGTCGTTATCTGCTGGAGCTATCAAAGGTGGATGAGCAGTCATTGGGGTAAAATTGCATCAGCAGGGGGGTGTTTTTTTTTTATTACAGTGGATTGGTGGGTGTCAGGCATCATGACACATGGAAGTTTGTGGATAATGACTAGTCAGACAAATAGGTCAGACAAGTAGGAGGCCAGCTGCTTTGTGAAAATAGGGCAAGTTAGGAAACACAGGGGTTCTCCATAACCTCAGTTGAGACGGCTCAATTGACTGTGGGTACAAGTTTAAAAATGTAGTGTTCTGTATGTAAGTTGGTGAAGTATCCAGTAGATGCCAATGTGCTTCAGGGCCGGCCATGCACATGGCGCTACATGCACTTTCTACACTTCCCTTTTCCCCACTATTATGTTGTTGGTCTTGTATGTGTAGGTCCTCGGGCCTGCCATGAAAGTCTTGGGAGGGGGTGGACATGGCCTTCCAGCTTAGTTGCCCTCTCTCGTGGGGTCTCTCTTCGGGGAAGCACCACCTAGTATTTGGGGCGGTCTGTTTCGGCAGACCTCACAGAGAATGGGGTCCCTCTTGCTTCAGCTAGATGGACCATGTGAAAGTACCCCAGTCCCCATCTGGAGCCCGAGGGATCAGGCCATGGTCCTTTAATTTCAGAGGACCATATGTACACCCCATGTGCTCTTTTTGTGTTTAATTTTTTGGTGTGCACTTTTCTTTGCACCGGGTGGAGTTTTGCAGTTTGTTCACACACCACAGGCTTTAAAAAAATGTGCTTCTGTACTAATGGAAAGAAATCTCTTAAAGCGGTTGTAAAGTTGCAGCTGTCTAATTGGATGCTGCAACTTCAGATGACCTCTGGAAAAAGTGGGACTCTTTAAATTAGGGTGCTAGCACTATTTAGGTGTGTCTCAAGTGAGTGGTTAGGTGAGGGACAGAGACCCATTTTGTTAGGGAGAATACAAGTGCAGGGAGAGGTTCCTGGTTAAGTAGGGACAGTGCAGGGAGACCTCTGGTCTCCCTGCAGGCATCTCGTTAGCAGAATAAAGTGCCACCACCTTATCTCACAGTTCACCACCCCTCCAGCAAGTCCTGTCCTCTGGATAAGCCTAGAATACTGCTATATTGCAATATTGTGCAATTGCTGAGTGAAATAATGCCACTAAACTGAGCCACTGTTGAGTATTCTGCTGCCGCAATACTGTGCCACTATGAGTAATCTGCTGCTGCAATACTGTGCCATACTGAGTATACTATTACTGCAGCTTTGTGACAATAATGCAAATAAAGGTGATTATTGCATTATCCCTAAAAACGAGGAGGGGAACCAGCTACACAGGAATGTGACACAAATTTAAAAACAAGTGTGAATAAATATGTAGCTCTAAAATTGTGCAACTGTGAAATATGTTAAAATCACTCACAATCTGAAACCCAACAGTGAAAGACAAAAATAAGTCCACACAGTGAAAGTTATATGTCTGTCACAAATGGGTAGTGGTTCTCAAAATGAGGATGACATAGTGGCTGTATAGATCACCACAAGGGACATGCCTTTAAATGAATGATATGACTAAACGCGCTTACCAGAACTGTTGGCCAGGCACCGCTCCTCATATTGCTTTTACTCATTTGTGATCACTTTTTAACTTATGTACGTTGATTTTTATCAATAAAAAACAGCTTTTTTTTACATGCACCATTGGAAGCACCCTATTTTCTTTTCATGCTCTTTTGGACGTGAGTTTTTTTTGGTTCTTCCATCTGGTCATCGTCACCTCAGTTTGTGACTGTTACCATCAAGATTTTACAGAGTATCTCTGGAATCCTCCTGGATCTCTTGGATCGTTTGGTCTATCCCCAGATTGGGATATCCATGCCTGATTGATCCTTGGTCATGGACAATTGGGTCCAATGGTTCCATTTGTGGTTACCCCCATCAAGATTCTATTGAGAGGCTTCTCAAGGTCTCCTGGATCCTTTGGATCGTCTGGTCTATCTGCTGATTGGGATATCTATGTCTGATTGATCCGTTGTCGCTGACAGTCCAATGGTTCTGGTAAGCATGTTTAGTCATATCATTCATTTGAAGGCATGTCCCTTGTGATGGTCTATACAGCCACTATGTCATCCTCATCGCAAGAATCACTACCCATTTGTGATGGAAATTGTCACCATATAACTTTCACTGTGTGGACTTATTTTTGTCTTTCACTGTTTCACATTTTTCCCTGTTGGGTTTCAGATTGTGATTGTGACAATAATGTCTGTTCTTTTACAACTGTATAAACACCCACAGTGTGTTACTTGGACATGTAACTATACAATGTCCTGGACTGTGTGTGTGACTTCTCCTAGTTTGGGTACCTCAACCCCAGGCCTCGTCTGCATAGAGCAATACATTCCGGAGCTTGGGTAGTGAGAGAGAAATGCTTTTTAAAGTTTAAGTAGGTGAGACAGGCATATACCCTTATCTTAGACTATTTTTTTGTTTTCCCAATCTCTCCATCCATTTGTCCATTGAACTTTATTGTTATCACCTGTACACTTTACAAGTTCAACTTTACATTCCTTAAATCATTTGAGAATGCAGCATGTAAAGAGAATGTTCTCAAATAAATGTGAATTCAGTTAAGGTAGAGCAGATATTTGATTTCAATTACTATAACCTCTCTGACAAATCCTCTTAATCAGTAAAGTGACAAAAGTCCGGAAATGAGAGATTAGAAAGTATCTAGATAATCTGATGCTGTAACAGCAAGTACTCTCCTGTATCAACACTGCTCACATACAGTCTGACCTAATCTTTTTTAGTGTAAGCAAACTATAAAATCTGTTTAGTCTGTACAACGTTTTGTGCAAACAATGAAAACCATACCTACCAATCTCTAGATATGCAAATATGAAAGTTGTTACATAAGTAATAAGATGAGCTTATCCTCTCATAAGAGTCATTTAAGTCCCAATCTTTTGATATAATAAATATTGTGATAGCTAAAAATGATTCTAATCATGAAAAAAGAACTATGAATCATTTATTGGGAAATCTGTGCCCAGTACATTCATTTTAATGAATTCAAAAGATAAGCATACATTTGTGATAACTTGAAAACTTTAATTTTATGCTGCTTCTCATTACTATCAGATTCAATTCTAGAAGACACAAAATAGTATTTCTGTACAACATATGTCCTATATGTAATATAAGAAATCATGTATTTTTAAATAAAATGCAACAAAGGCAAAATTATCGGTGGGGGGGCGGGGTGTTCATTCTATATTGGAGTCATTAAACTGCCTGCTCAAACCACTTATTTTCTGCTTTATTACAACCAGTACCAGTGACTATTTACAGATAGTTTCAGTACCCGATTTCAGCCAGTACCAGTATCTGGTTACAACTGGTACAAGTGCCTGATTAGAACCAATGTCAGTGCCTGATGTAATGGGTTAGCTCGGTAGTGGGGTGTGTGACCCCCTGGATGGGTTCACTACACACTGAATTTATACAGACAGGCAGTCAAAGATGGTTGAAAACAAAGTTTTTGGTTTATTCTTCCATCTTGCTGGAAACAAGTGCAAGCATCCAAACAGCATAAACAAAATCAAACATAAAATAAACCCTGGCCACTTGGGGCGTCTACCTTCATCACACAGGAACCTATCTAGGGAGTCTGGCACAGCCTAGTGCTGGGCAGACACTGCTGGTCATACAGCAGAAAAACAATAGACTATTTTTTAATTTTATCACACAGAAAAATCAATCACCACCTCACCTCCTCAGAAGACTTTCAGCTACTGCTCTCCTTACTCACAAAGCCTCAGGATGCAGCAAATCAGTGGTAATCCTCTGGGTTACTTATAGAGGCCTTAATTGCCTAATTCTGAACAGCTGAAGTTTTCCAACGCCCTTATAAAGGGGACAAGGTGCCTTGGGTTGGGGGGCATACCACCCTTTAGATGTGATCTTAGTTACATTCTGGTGGCATCACCCCCTGGTTCGGTTCAAGCAAGAACTCTTGAGCAATGCAAAAATTCAGAGCCGAATAATGAACCCCATTGATGTCATGTCTGTGACAACACCCACAGATTTACCTGACTTCCTGTCACATACCCCCCCTCTTGTTTCAACCCTAGGGTTGGGACACAGGTTGCCAGGCAGGCATGCACTCGGGACAACCCATCTGCATTCCCCATTTTAGCACCAGGGCGATGCGTTACCACAAAACTAAATTCCTGGAGGGTCATTATTCTCCTATTGGTCTCTTTGTTCTGTGCTATCCACTTCAATGGGGCATGATCCGTCACCAGTTCAAACTGTCTACCCACAAGGTAGTACCGGAGAGAATCCAAAGCCCATTTCACCACCAAACATTCTTTCTCAATGGTGGCATAATTCTCCTCATGGGCCTTCAACTTTTGGCTGAGGTACATAACAGGGTGTTCCTCCCCCTTGATAATCTGAGACAGTACAGCTCCTAAGCCCACATTTGATGCATCTGTCTGAACCACAAAGTCCCGTGAAAAATCAGGCAAATTTAAAACTGGCTGACTACGTAAGGCCTGTTTTAAAGCCTGAAAAGCTGTTTCTGCTTCGGGAGTCCATTTGGTCATTACAGACTCCTTCCCTTTGGTCAAATTGGTCAGGGGAGCAGCCTGTGAGGCAAAATGGGGGATAAAGCGGCGATAATAGCCCACGATCCCCAAAAATGCACAAACCTGTTTCTTGTTGGTGGGACGTGGCCAATCCTGAATAGCCTCAACTTTGTTTATTTGGGGCTTGATTAGACCTCTTCCAATGGTATACCCCAGATACTTTGCCTCTTCTAGCCCAAGGGTACATTTTTTTGGATTGGCTGTAAACCCGGCTTTCCAGATGGAATCCAACACAGCCTGAACTTTTGGCAACTGTGATTGCCAATCCTCACTGTGGATGACAACGTCATCGAGGTATGCAGCAGCATAGGCTCGATAAGGCCGAAGGGTCTTATGCGTGGTGCGTTGGAATGTGGCGGGAGCATTTTGTAACCCAAAAGGCATCCACCGATATTGGAAAGATCCGTCTGGAGTTACAAATGCTGTTTTTTCCCTGGCCAACTCCGAGAGAGGAATTTGCCAATAACCCTTGGTCAGGTCTAACGGTGTCATGTACCGGGCAGTGCCTAGGCGATCAATCAGTTCATCTATGCGGGGCATAGGATAGTTGTCAAACTTAGTGATTTGATTCAGGCGGCGAAAGTCATTAAAAAACCGCCAACTTCCATCTGGTTTGGGCACTAAGACAATGGGACTGGACCAATCACTATTTGACTCTGGAATTCTATAAGGCTTCAACTTGACCTTATCCCCTGGTGTGGTGATAATGTCATGTTCAACTCTGGAGACCCAACCTGGCAGGTCTGAAAACTTCTCCTTATTACGGAGCACAAATTCTTTAACCTCCTGTTTCTGAGTTTTGGATAGAGTCTCCGCTATCCCAACTTCAGGGACAGCCAGGTTAAATGGAGCAGAAAATCGGGTAGTCTTAGCGACCAAGGACTCTCTATCCTTCCATGGTTTCAGCAAGTTCACATGATAGAGCTGCTCAGGTTTTCGTCTTCCCGGTTGGCTAATTTTATAATTCACCACTCCCATTTTTTCCAACACTTCATATGGACCCTGCCATTTGGCTAGAAGTTTACTTTTGACCGTGGGGACCAACACCCTATCACCAGGTGCAAAGGAACGGACCTGGGCCCCACGATTGTAAATCCTTTATTGAGCCAATTGGGCTTGGGCTAAATGTTCCTTCACAATCGGCATCACTTGGGTGATTCTATCTTGCATTTGGGCCACATGTTCAATCACACTTCGATGAGGGGAACTCTCACTCTCCCATGTTTCCCTGGCAATGTCCAGTAGGCCCCGGGGGTGCCTCCCATACAGTAGCTCAAATGGAGAGAACCCTGTGGACGATTGGGGAACCTCTCTTATTGCAAACATCAGATAAGGGAGCAGATAATCCCAATTCTTTCCGTCTTTATCCACCACCTTCCTCAACATTTGTTTTAAGGTTTTATCAAACCTTTCCACTAACCCGTCTGTTTGAGGGTGATATACTGATGTACGTAATTGGGTCACTTTCAGGAGTTTACAAAGTTCTTTGGTCACCCTGGACATAAACGGGGTGCCCTGGTCAGTTAGGACTTCCTTAGGAAGACCCACACGGCTGAAAACCTGAAATAACTCTTTGGAAATTGTTTTAGCAAAGGTGTTTCGGAGAGGAATCACTTCTGGGTACCGGGTGGCATAGTCCATTATTACCAAGATGTGCTGGTGCCCTCTAGTGGACTTCAGTAAGGGGCCAACCAAGTCCATGGCGATCCTCTCAAAAGGGACCTCGATAATGGGCAGGGGTATCAACGGACTGCGGAAATGTGGCATGGGTGCAGTAATCTGACATACTGGACAGGAAGAGCAGTACAATCCCACTTTTTTAGTGATCCCAGGCCAATAAAACCTCTGGGTGATCCTCTCCCGGGTTTTTTCTGCTCCCAAATGTCTCCCAAGAATGTGCACATGGGCCAGTTCCAAAACCATCTTGCGGTACGGTTTAGGCACTACCAATTGCTCAATGGTGTCCTCTATCCTCTGTGACACTCGATATAACAGGTCCCTTTCAATAATGAAGTAAGGGAGGGCAACCCTCTCGTCAGGGTTAACTAACTCCCCATCTATCTTCACTACATTCTCCCGGGCTCTTAGCAATGTGGGGTCCCTCAATTGCTCAGTGACAACATTTTCTCTGTGCACCTCAAGGTCATCAAACCAGGTAGCAGGCTCCTCCCTAGGGACTGGTGTTTGCCCTGCTAATACTGAGAATGGGAACTCAGGAGAATCCTCACAGTTATAGGTTTCTGAAGTAGATGGTTTAGACTCAGAAGAACCACCTACTGGGGAATCTGGGCAGTGCCAGAGTTCCCAGAATTTTGGAATTTTGGGAAATCCCTTCCCACAATGGCGTCATGTGGCAGTTTGGGAACTAAGCCCACCTGGTGACACAAGTTACAGAGGGAGGTTTCAAAGGAAACTGTAGTCACCGAATATTCTCGAGTGTCCCCATGTACACAAACTACAGCCATTTTCCTCGGATGTAAGGTTTTTCCCACCACTAGATCACTTTTCACTAAGGTGCCCAGGCTACCTGAATCCAACAATACCACAACATTTTTACCATCTAAGCACATTCTATATAAAGGTTTCTCATTTCCCTTTACTGAAGTGCATGTGGTTTCAAAAAGGGACTGTCGTCTCTCTGTCAGAAAGTCACACTGCATGGGTTCATCACCCGCTGGGCAAACCGTTGCTACATGTCCCTCTTCCCGGCAACGGTAACAAATCAACCTTCTTGTCCTCTCCTGTGGGATAGGTCTTCCAGGCCGCTCTCGCCAAACATTAGTAGTATCCCCGATAATTCCTCTAGTTGCTCCTTGGTCCCTCTCTCCACCCCCATCCCTTGATGCAGTCTTACCTATAGATGGGGAGGGTCTGGTCTTAGGGTGGAAAGTCTGTGCGTCTCTGGTGGAAGAGGACAAATTCTCTGTTAGGTACCTTTCGACCAGGTCTACAAGTTTGTCTGCGGTTTCTGGGCCACCATGGTTCACCCATTTCTGCAGGGTGTTAGGAAGAGACCTAAGAAATTTGTCCATGACTACTCGCTCCAAAATTTTTGGTCCAGACAGAGTTTCTGGCTGCAGCCATTTCCTAGCCAAATGGATGAGGTCATACATCTGTGACCGAGGTGGCTTCCTCTGCTGATAACTCCAATTGTGGACCCGCTGAGCACGGACATCCAGGGTTACACCGAAACATGCCAATATTTCCTCTTTTAATCGATCATAGTTTCTTTGCGTCTGCAAGCTCCAAATCAAAATATGCCTTTTGGGCTTCTCCAGATAATAGGGGGGCCACTAGTCCAGCCCACTGTTCTTTAGGTCAACTCTCTCTTTCCGCTGCTCTCTCAAACGTGGTCAGAAACATCTCAGGGTCCTCATCTGCAGTCATCTTTGGCAATAAGTGTCTTACCCGAAAAGTCGGTATGTTACTGGCCTGACTCCCAGCCTCGGTCTGCTGTCTCTGAAGCTGTTTCACAATGGCCTCCATTTGCCGCTAGATAAACGACGTAAAATACAACGGCTGTTCTGTCGTCCATACCTTTGCATGGGATGCGCCTCCTATAGGTGGAATAACTTTACGCCGGACGTACGCCTTACGTAAACGGCGTATATTACTGCGACGGGGGCAAGTACATTTGTGAATCGGCGTATCTCGGTCATTTACATATTCGACGCGTATTTCAATGGAAGCTCCCCTTGCGGCCAGCTCAAATCTGCACCCAAGATACAACGGCGTAGGGAACTTACGTCGGTCGGACGAAGCCACATTTCAGGCGTATCTTGCATTAAGAATCAGGCACATAGATACGACGGCGCACATTGACACTTATGCGGCGTATCTGTAGATACGTTGGCGTAAGTGTAACCTGAATGTGGGCCATAATGTGTGTAAATAAAAAAAATAATCACAAAAATAAAAATGCATGCTAACAAAAGCACCATGCATTTTGATGCAGCGGCATTAAAAAATACAATTAAAAAAAGGCCCATGCACTTTGGTGCTATTGAGGGGTGGCAGGCAGTTCATTCTTAAATTAATAGCATTAAAGGCACATACTCTGATGCATCGCATAGATGTGAAGTTGAACCTTTAAAACACAGTCAGGAGGCCGAGGGGCACCAACATATTTTTTTCTAAAAATCATTTGTCATTGGGACAGAAAGTAAGGTGCAATCTTCTGAACAGATGCGCACAGACAGCAAAACAAATGTTACTAGGGTGATAACCCCTCTCTATGTTTTCCAAAAATTAAAAAATTAGATTTTTTTGGCTGGAGCTACACTTTAAAAAAGTACCAGTTCAAAATTACAAACAGATTATACTTAACAACAAACCTACAGTCCCTGTCTTGTTTGCACCACCTGTATACTGCTGTTAAAAGTATATAGGGCCAAAGGGGCTGGTAATGACCTGGGGGAGGGGGGCGGGGAAACCCATGCTATTTTTCTCAATGATTTTCATCCATATTGCAGACATTACATTAAAGCCCCAAGCAGTTTTAAATTACTTTTTTCTTATAGTAACACCCAGCAGGTACGATATTTAAAGGATTTTTTCCAATTTTTTTTTTCACTTTAAGCATTAAAATCACTGCTCCAGAAAAAATGACAGTTTTTTAAAACTTTTCCATTGATACATGTTCCCTGGGGCAAGACCCGGGTTCTCAAACCCCTTTTACGACAATAACTTGCATATTAGTCTTTAAAATTAGCACTTTTGAATTTGAACATTCGAGTCCCATAGACTTCAATGGGGCTCTAAATGTTCGTGCGAACGTTCGGTCCGTTCGAAGGTTCTGGTTCGAATCGAACAGGGGGGTGTTCGGCTCATCCCTAGTGGTGGGAGTATAAATGCCTTGTCAAGTATGTGGCACCCAAATGGCTGGTGTTTTTTGCCAAGCTTGATGTGCTTGATGCAAAGTTTGTAAATTGCAACAGTGTGATCAGCTGCACATGTGCTAAAAAAGGCCTCCACATATGTATGAGCTGTGGGAAGTGGTCCAGGAGATAACAGTGCCACAATCTGATGGAATAGGGTAGCTCTTACTCTTAAATAGGGTTGAGCGAACCCGAACTGTAAAGTTTGGGTTCGGTACGGACTTTGGGTTTTTCCTGAACCCGGACCCGAACCCGAATAATTGGAAAAAGTCCGGGTTCGGAGTTCGGGTATGTTTTGGCGTGCTGCACGGCAGCCAATCGCCATTCGTGTTACTACTGTGACTGGGAACTTATAACAGCCATGCCTACTTATGGCATGGCTGTGATTGGCCAGTGCAGCATGTGACCCATCATGTGACGTGCCTCTATATTAGATAAAGGCACACAGCACAGATCGTCACTCTGCTTCACTCATGATAGGGAAAGGCTGCTGAATCTGCTGGTTAGGGAAAGTGTTAGTTGTATCTGGCTCGTTTTCACTGTGCTTCACTTATGTCAGGGAAAGGCTGCTGAATCTGATCAGGGACAGTGTTAGGTCTATCCTGCTATGCTGCTCCAGAAATATCAAGAAGCACACTTTATTTCTTTGATATCTGCATCATCTTATGGCATCTGGCTCGTTGTCACTGCTTCACTTATGTGAGGGAAAGGCTGCTGAATCTGCTTAGGGACAGTTTTAGTTGTATGTTGCTCCAGAAATATCAACAAGCACTCTATTCCTGTGACATCTGCTGTGCTTCATATAGTTTAGGAATTTTGTTCAGCTATAGGGGCAGTTTGCAATCTATAGGGGACTCTGAATATTTCAACAGCACTACACCTGCCACACCACCTGTGCACCTGTGATATACTGTGTTTCTGTCAAGTACATAGTCAGGGAGAGTTTCCTGAAATATTTTTCCTATAGGGGCAGTCAGCACTCTATAGGTGACTGAGTATTTCAACAGCAGTACACATGCCACACCACCTGTGCACCTGTGATATACTGTGTTTCTGTCAAGTACATAGTCAGGGAGAGTTTCCTGAAATATTTTTCCTATAGGAGCAGTCAGCACTCTATAGGTGACTCTGTATATTTCAACAGCACTGCACCTTTCCCCTGTGATATACTGTCTGTGCAGTACATTGTTTAGTGCTGGCTTCCCGCTTATTGCTATAGCTAGAGAAATATATAGGTAAATCTCTGCCTATTTCACCAGCTTACACTTTTTTGTATTTAAAATTTCTCAAAATTAGGGCAAGACCCTAAATTTGAGAAATATATAGGTGAATCTCTGCCCATTTTACCAGCACTCCACCTGTCCCCTGTGATATACTGTCTGTGCAGTACATTGTTTAGTGCTGGCTTCCTGCTTATTGCTATAGGTAGAGAAATATATTGGTGAATCTCTGCCTATTTCACCAGCTTACACTATTTTTGTACTTAAAATTTCTCAAAATTAGGGCAAGACCCTAAATTTGAGAAATATGAGGAAAACGTCAAATAAGGGACGTGGCCACGGTCGTGGTGCTGCTGGTGGAGCTCCTGTTACAGGGAGAGGATGTGGTCGATCTGTGCCAGCTACAAGCACAAGTGAAACACCTTTCTCAGGTGCGAGTAGCCGACAGAGCCTGCAGCGGTATTTGGTCGGGCCTAATCCAGCTCTACGAATGTTGAGGCCAGGAGCAGAACAGGCGGTAGTAGATTGGGTTGCTGACAGTGCCTCCAGTTCCTTCACATTGTTTTCCAACCAGTCTTGTGCTGAAAGCTCAGAGTTGGCGCCTGCAGCCGATGTCCACCATCAGTCTTTCACCTCACCCCCTTGCAAATCAGCCAAGCAGTCTGAGCCCCAAAGCACGCAGCAGTCTCTTCTTCTTTTTGATGAGTCTGTTAGCATGTGTTCCCAGGGCCATCCACCTAGCCCAGCCCCAGAAGGGGAAGAGATTGAGTGCACCGATGCCCAACCACTTATATTTCAGGATGAGTTCATGGGGGGACCATCACAGCACGTCTTGCATGATGATGATGAAACACAGTTGCCAACTGCTGGTGCTTTTGCAATTGTGCAGACCGACAAGGAGGGCAGTGGTGAAGACTGGGTGGAAGATGATGTGGAGGACGATGAGGTCCTCGACCCGACATGGAATCAACCTCATGAAGGTGACCCATGTAGTTCGGAGGAAGAGGCGGTGGTCGCACAGAGCCACCAGCACAGCAGAAGAGGGAGCAGGGTGCCAAAGCAGAGCATCTGTCCCCTAGACAGTACGCCTGCTACTGCCCAACGCAGCAAGGGACCGAGCACACCAAAGCCAGGTCCAAGGAGTTCCCTAGCGTGGCAGTTCTTCACACAATGTGCTGATGACAAGACACGCGTGGTTTGCACGTTGTGCAATCAGAGCCTGAAGCAAGGCATAAACGTTCTCAAGCTGAGCACAACCTGCATGACCAGGCATCTAAGTGCAAAGCACGAGCTGCAGTGGAGTAGACACCTCAAAAACCAAGAAAGGTCTCTGGCTCCTCCTGCTTCCTCTTCTGCATCAGTCTCGGGCCTCTCTGCCTCTTCATCCACCTCCGTAGTGACAGTGCCACCTGCCACCCCTCAATTAGAGGACCAGCAAGCAACACTACCACCTGGGTCACCAAACATCTCCACAATGTCCCATGGAAGCATTCAGCTCTCCATCTCCCAAACACTGGAGCGTAAGAGGAAGTACCCCTCTACCCACCGGCGATCCTTGGCCCTGAATGCCAGCATTTCAAAATTACTGGCCTTTTAAATGCTGTCATTCCGTCTGGTGGAGACGCAGAGTTTTAAAAGCCTGATGGCATTGGCTGTCCCACAGTACGTCGTGCCCAGCCGCCACTACTTTTCCAGGCGAGCCATCCCTTCCCTGCACAACCAAGTGGGGGACAAAATCAGGTGTGCACTGCGCAACGCCATCTGTGCCAAGGTCCACCTAACTACGGATACGTGGACCAGTAAGCACGGTCAGGGACGTTATATCTCCCTAACAGTGCACTGGGTAAATGCAGTGGCGGCTGGGCCTGAGGCGGATAGCAGTTTGGCGCATGTCCTTCCACCACCGAGGATTGCAGGGTGATTGCAGGAGTTTGCCTCCTGTTCCTAACTCCTTCTACTCCGCTTCCTCATCCTCTACCGCCTCCTCATCCAGTCAGCATAACAAATTCACCACCAACTTCAGCACAGCCATGGGTAAACGCCAGCAGGCAGTTTTAAAACTTTCCTGTTTGGGGGAAAAACCACACACCGCGCAGGAGTTGTGGAGGGACATGGAACAACAGACCGATGAGTAGTTGGCGTCAGTGAGCCTCAAGCCGGGCTTGGTGGTGTGCGATAATGGGCGAAATCTCGTAGCAGCTCTGGGCCTAGCCGGTTTGACGCACATTCCTTGCCTGGCGCATTTTTGCTGAATTTGGTGGTGCAGAGTTTCCTGAGAACTTACCCCAATATGCCACAGCTTCTGCAGAAAGTGCGGGCCGTCTGTGCGCACTTTCGGCGTTCTCACCCTGCTGCTGCTCGCCTGGCAGCGCTGCAGCGTAACTTCGACCTTCCCGCTCACCGCCTCATATGTGATGTGCCCACAAGGTGGAACTCCACCTTGCACATGCTGGCCAGACTGTGCGAGCAGCAGCAGGCGATAGTGGAGTTCCAGCTGCAGCACGCACGCGTGAGTCGCTCTGCGGAACAGAACCACTTTACCACCAATAACTGGGCCTCCATGCGAGACCTGTGTGCCTTGTTGCGCTGTTTTGAGTACTCCACCAACATGGCCAGTGGCAATGACGCCGCTCTCAGCGTGACTATCCCACTTCTATGCCTCCTTGAAAAAACTCTACGGGTGATGATGGAAGAGGATGTGGCACAGGAGGAGGAGGAGGAATCGGGATCATTTGCAAGGCTTTCAGGGCAGTCATTCACAAGTGGCTCCGAGGGTGGGTTCGTGTACCAACAAAGGCCAGGTACACAATTGTCTAGCAAGGGCACAGTTCTGGAGGATGACACGGTGGAGAATGAGGAGGAGGAAGACATGGAGGAGGAGGAGGAACCATGTTCACATCATGATGGCATCCAGACCAGCTCATGGCCATTACTGGTGCGTGGCTGGGGGGATACAGAGGACACAGATGATACACCTCCCACAGAGGACAGCTTTTCGTTGCCTCTGGGCAGCCTGGCACACATGAGCAATTACATGCTGCAGTGTCTCCGCAATGACCGGCGTGTTTCGCACATTATGACAGGTGCTGATTACTGGGTGGCCACACTGCTGGATCCCCGTTACAAGGACAATGTACCGTCCTTAATCCCCTCACTGGAGCATGAACGCAAGATGCCCGAGTACAAGCGCGCGCTGTTAGACGCGCTGCTGGTGCAATTCCCACCTGGCAGCGGGGCCACAGTGGAAGCAGAAGGCGAAGGCAGAGGAGGAGGAAGAGGTCGCCAACGCAGCAGGGGCACCGCCAGCACCTCAGAAGGCAGGGTTAGCATGACCGAAATGTGGAAAAGCTTTGTCAGCACGCCACAACAAACAGCACCACCAGCTGATATGGAACGTTTTAGCAGGAGGCAGCATTTCAGCAACATGGTGGAGCAGTATGTGAGCACACGCCTACACGTACTGAATGACGGCTATGCCCCCTTAAACTTCTGGGTCTCCAAATTGGGCACATGGCCTGAGCTTGCCCTTTACGCCTTGGAGGTGCTGGCCTGCCCTGCGGCCAGTGTATTGTCTGAACGTGTATTTAGCACGGCAGGGGGCGTTATCACAGACAAGCGCAGCCGCCTGTCCAGATCCAATGTGGACAAGCTCACGTTCATTAAAATGAACCAGGCATGGATCCCAGAGGAGTTGTCCGTACCTTGTGCAGAATAGACACCGGGCCGGCCTTACCCAGCCATTGTTTTTTTCTGAGCTTTCTAGGGTTGCCATCTCATCCCTTTCAAAGCAAAAACATATTAATTACACAGGTTCTCTGGCTGATTAAGGTGCTGCTAATTAAACTCACTTGGTGCCTTATCGACATCAAATTAGCCCCAGAACCTGTGTAACTCTGTGTTCAGGTTTAAAGGGATGAGGTAGCAACCCTAGATCTGTCTCACTATTTTGGGGTTTACCCTAATTTAAAAAATAAATCAATTAAAAACCAAAACCTGCTGTGTTGGCTACCTCCTCCTCCTCCTCCTCCACCGCTTCCACCTTCAGTCACATTCTTAGGCTTGCGCACTGCAACTGCTTTCTTTAAGTCCCACCAGAGTTTCTCAATCGGATTTAAGTCTGGTGACTGCGATGGCCACTCCAAAATGTTACAGCCTTTAATCTGCAACCATGCTCTAGTGGAGTTGGAGGTATGCTTGGGATCATTGTCCTGTTGAAAGGTCCAACGTCTCCCAAGCCTCAGGTTTGTGACGGACTGCATCACATTGTCATCCAATATCTCCTGGTACTGAAGAGAATTCATGGTACCTTGCACACGCTGAAGCTTCCCTGTACCTGCAGAAGCAAAACAGCCCCAAAGCATGATTGACCCCCCGCCATGCTTCACAGTAGGCACGGTGTTCTTTTCATCATAGGCCTTGTTCTTCCTCCTCCAAACATAGCGTTGATCCATGGGCCCAAACAGTTTTAATTTTGTTTCATCAGTCCACAGAACACAATCCCAAAACGTGTGTGGTTTGCCCACATGACTTTCGGCATACTGCAGTCGACTCTTATTCTTTGGAGACAGCAAGGGGGTGCGCCTGGGAGTTCTGGCATGGAGGCCTTCATTACGCAGTGTGTGCCGTATTGTCTGAGCAGAAACTTCAGTACCCACATCTGACAAATATTTTCTCAGTTCCTCAGCAGTCACACGGGGACTTTTCTCCACTCTACGCTTCAGGTAGCGCACAGCAGTCAAAGTCAGCATCTTCTGTCTGCCACGACCAGGTAGTGTTTCAACAGTGACCATTGCCTTGAATTTTGCATTTATTACTGTATTACAAAACCAATTGATGTCATATTAGTTGCATATGGTTCTTTATGAAGTCCTTGTAGGATTTCATTCTGAATACAATTACAAATGTACACTAAATTCCCTAAAACCCTTTACAGCATTGGGGGGTTCAATAATTTTGAACAAAACTGTATGGACCTCATCCTCAAAGGTCAAAAATCATTATATTTTTTTTTTTATTTTTTTTTATGTTATTTTAAGTTATTTCCCTATCCACATTTATTTCCAGAGTACTTGCCATGCTCTTCCCGACATTTTGCTGCCTTTTGCAGCCCTCCAGCCATTTCCCTTAGTTTTTTAGAGACATTTTTGTAGTCAAAAGTCCGGGTCCCCATTGACTTCAATGGGGTTCGGGTTCGGGTCAAAGTCCGGGTTCGGTCCCAAACTTTTTTTTCAAAGTCCGGGTTCGGGTCCGAACCCGAACATCCAGGTGTCTGCTCAACTCTACTCTTAAATTATGGCTGCCTTGTTGGGGTTGTGCCTTACCTTGTTGGGGTTGTGCCTTATCCTCACTTTTATCCTCTACTCTATCCGACACCCAATTTGCGTCAGTGTCCTAATCATCATCCTCATCATCACTGGAGCCAACTTGGCAATATGCTGCAGCTGCGGAAACATGACTGCCAATTTGTTGTTTATCAGTGTTTTCCCCTCTCTGTGGGCTTATGTTCCTACCTACCTCAACCTCAGAACCAACATCAGAATCAAGTAATTTCAGTGCATTGTCAAGGGGCAAGTGGTTGACGCTGTGTTCAAATTACTCAGCTGACTCATCCATGCATGATGCTGGGGCTATGGCAGGAGTAGCTGTGGACAGGGTGGCAGAATAAGTCACTCAGGCAGCTGTGAGGGACTGCACACTTGTCTCTGCTTGGGTGCTGGACTCTGTCTCTGCCTGGGTGATAGAAGAGTAGGAGGATGAGGATGGTTTAGTAAGCCAGTCCACCACCTCCTCTGCATTCTGTGGATGGATAGCATGGATAACTTCACTAAATAGAGAAAACAATGCCCTGCCTGAGGACAGACCACGTCCACCTTTGCACTGACGCTGTTGGCCCCCTCACAGTGTCATGGGAATGTCAACCTCTCCTTGTTAAAAGGAAAAATAGTACTAAAGCGCTACTAAATAGTTGAAATATAGAACACCACAAAAATAACTAAATAATAATTTGCTGCATATAATAAAGGTGAATCAAACTTAAAAAGTGAAGAATATATATGAATAATATGCGCAAGTAGGACTAATATTACACTCCTTGCTGTACACGGTTTCACTACTTAAAGGGGTTGTAAAGGTAAAAGTTGTTTTACCTTAAAGCGGATGTTCCGCCAAAAAAAAATATTAAAAGCCAGCAGCTACAAATACTGCAGCTGCTGACTTTTAATATTAGGACACTTACCTGTCCTGGAGTCCAGCGGCGTCCGCAGCAGATGACGAGCGATCGCTCGTCACCCTGCTGCTCCCCCCTCCATCCACGCTGAGGGAACCAGGAAGTGAAGCGCTGCGGCTTCACTGCCCGGTTCCTTACGGCGCATGCGCGAGTCGCGCCGTGCCCGCCGATTGGCTCCCGCTGTGTGCTGGGAGCCGAGTGTTTCCAGCACATAACGGGGGGGCGACGGGATGTGACGCAATGCCCGTCTTTTGCCTGTGAATGCCGGGCCAGAAGTGGGTGCAAATACCTGTCTTTAGACAGGTATCTGCACCCCCCTCCCCCCTGAAAGGTGTCAAATGTGACACCGGAGGGGGGGAGGGTTCCGATCAGCGGGACTTCACTTTAGGGTGGAGAACCGCTTTAATGCATCCTATGCATCAAGGTAAAAAAACATCTGACAGCACCGAGCCCCCATTTTACTTACCTCGCCGTTTGAAAGTCCCGGGCGCGTGCTTGTCATCATGTTCGGTTCCCAGCCTGGCCGTTGATTGGCTAGGCTGGGCGGATTGATAGCAGTGCAGCCATTGTCTGGCACTGCTGTCAATCACAGCGGATGACGCGGCGCGCCGGGGGGGCGGGGCCGAGTGATACAGTCGGCGGCTATGGCCGCCGATGTATCACGGGAGCGCGCTCGCAAAAACTTTCCACCATGCGAGGGAGCTCGCATGAACGTGGAAAGCTTTTGCGAGGAGGAGCCGAGACAGCCGCCGAGGGACCCCAGAAGACACGGATCCGGGTCACTCTGTGCAAAACGAACTGCACAGCGGAGGTAAGTATAACATGTCTGTTATTAAAAAAAAATCTGCCTTTAGTGTCCCTTTAAGTTAATTTTTAGCACATATTATTCATATATAAACCTCTCCTTGTTGGCCTCCCAGACATGATGGGAGGGGGGGACTTATTACTGAAATGTAATAGAGATGGGAAAATGTGTACTTGGATGGACTTTATTTAATAGAAAGTGGTGTTTGGTGCACTTTAACCACTTTCTTACTGGGCACTTAAACCCCCTCCTGCCCAGACCAATTTAAGCTTTCAGCACTGATGCACTTTGAATGACCATTGTGCGGTCATACAACACTGTACCCAAATGAAATATTTATCATTTTTTCCCCCACAAATAGAGCTTTCTTTAGGTGGTATTTGATCTCCTCTGCGGTTTTTATTTTTTGTTAAAAAAAAAATACCAAATAAAAACAACAACATTCTTTTTAAAATGTTGTTATAAAATTTTGCAAACGGGTATTTTTTCTCCTTCATTGATGTACACTGATGAGGCTGCACTGATAGGCACTGATGGGCTGCACTGATGGGCACTGATGGGCTGCACTGATGGACACCGATAAGGTGACACTGGTGGGCACAGATAGGCGGCACTGATGGGCACAGATAGGCAGCACTGGTGGGCACTGAGAGGCGACACTGAGAGGTGGCATTGATGGGTGGCACTGAAGGGCATTGATAGGTGACACTGGTGGGCAATGAGAAGTGGCACTAATAGGGGGCATTGATAGGTGGCACTGATAGCTGGCAGTGATGGGCACTCATATGTGGCAGTGATGGTCACTGATATGTGGCAGTGATGGGCACTGATGGGTGGCAGTGATGGCACTGATGGGTGGCAGTAATGGGCACTGATAGGCAGCACTGCTAGGGGGCACTGATGAGGCACTGATTGGCACCACCGGTGGGCATTGATAGGTGGCACTAATCTGCATTGATAAGTGGCACTGGTGGGCACTAGGGATGAGCTTCGAGTTTGAGTCAAACCCATGTTCGACTCGAACATCGCCTGTTCGATTGTTCGCCAAATTGCGAACATTATAGACCGTTTGCGCCAAATTCGAGTGGCGCGTCACACGCCCCACACTATATAAGGCCCCCTGCGTTGCGGCCTTGTGTAGTGTGTTGCGGCGGCAGAGAGATATAGAGAGAGAGAGACAGTGTCATTTCATTTGAGATAGGTAGAGCAGGCAGAGAGAGACAGTGTCATTTCATTTGAAATAGATAGAGTAGGCAGGCGAGTCAGTTAGCTGCAGTTACAGTGTATGCAGTATATATATGCATCCCAGGTGTTGTGTGTGTATATATACTATATATATATATATATATATATATATATATATATATATATATATATATACACACACTGTATTCAGTTTAGCTAGATCCGTTCCTGTTATTCTCTTCCTAATATACTGACAGACAGGAAGACGGGTGATTGTGGTAGCTGCAGTATTTACAGTTAGTGTACTGTGTACTCTGCACAGTGTGCACCTTAAGCTACCTGAAGACAATTTCTGGTGTTCTGATACTATTAATACCACAGGCAGGCAGCTGCAGTATTTACAGTTAGTGTACTGTGTCCTCTGCACAGTGTGCACCTAGAACTACCGTATTTTCCGGCGTATAAGACGACTGGGCGTATAAGACGACCCCCTACTTTTCCTGTTGAAATATAGGATTTGGGCTATACTCGCCGTATAAGACTACCCCTCTTCCCATGCACACCAAATAAAAATGTAAAAACATCAGATTTGATTTCAATATGGTAATTTTAATTCAAATGCTTATGACATGCAGGTACTTAGCAGGAAAACTGTCACTTATAAACATAAGGCTGTTTGTCATCAAACATGTAAACATAAAACAGTGCAAGTGGATTAAACTTTTGCTAATTCACTCTAAAGTGAAAGGAAGGATAAGACAATAAACCCATAGGAGCTGCCATGCTGTTTGTTTTCTAAGCTGTCAACCAAACTGGAACTGATGATGATAGGAGGAAGATAACAAACAATAGAGAGAGCAAGTGTCGGGAAAGTCCCTGGCGAGTCAGCAACGCCCATCATAACTCCAAACTATTTTTACAGGTTTTGCTGGCGTGACAGTTTCCCTTTAAAAGCCTTCAAAATCCTCCTGTTCATCATCTGATATCATAAGTACATCAATGACATCTTGTGATACATTTGTAAGGCAGTCATCATATGGATCCAATTCCGTATCAGATGGTGTGCTCTCAGCTTCGGCTTCCTCTTCATCTTCATCTTGCCACAAGTAGTCGTCCTCCATACCATCTAATGAATTTGATATGCCACACTTCTTGAAAGACTTGATTACCATTTCTGCATCAATATCATTCCAGGCTTTTATGACAAACTTGCACAAAACATCCAACTGTGGAGCACGCATGTTTCCTCCTTTTGTGAATGACTTTTCGCCGCTAACCATCCACTCATTCCACTGTTCTCGAATGCGATCTTTAAACGGCTTGTTTAGGCACACATCCAGTGGCTGTATCAAAGATGTCAATCCTGCAGGAATAACTGCTGCATCTGTGTTCATTCTTGCCAGCCTCTGCTTGGTGCTGGGCGTTAAATGAGCCCTGAACATATCCCACACCAGTAGACTACGTTTTTGAATAAGTCCACCTGGTCGCCTGCTCCATACATTATCAAGCCATTGCTTTACCCCTTCTTCGTCCATCCAGCCTTTTTCATTCACATGTACAAAACAACCAACAGGGAACTTGAGTTTCGGCATTGTTTTTCTTTTAAAAATAATCATTGGTCTCAGTTTGGCGCCATCAGCTGTACACGCTAGTACCACAGTAAAACTGGACTTCTCATGCCCTGTTGTTTTAATTAAAATAGTTTTTTCACCTTTTGGATGGACAGTTTTATTTCCAACCATATCAAAATTCATTGGAGTTTCATCCATATTTCCAATACTACTTAACGCATAGCCGTGTTTATTGCGTTGCTGTATGACGTATTGATGGAAACTATTTACTTTGGCATCAAGATCTGCAGGTAATTTTTGAGCAATTTTAGTCTTTTGCCTCAGTACCAGATTATGCCTCTCCAAGAATCTAGTGCACCAGGATACCGTGGCCTTAAATCTGTCGCTGTGATCTGGGTTAGATTTGGCCCACTGAAGTGCAAACAAACGTATTTTATTTCGTGTCACTATATAACCGTTTCGGCGATGCTCATTCACCATGGCTGCTACATTTTTTTCAAGTTCTGTCCAATGTGGGGTGCCTCTTCTTAATGCACATTTACCCCTTGGCATACTCTTTAATGCGTTTTCATTTGTTTTCCAGTCCCTAACCATCTTTTCTGTCACTCCATATTCTCTTGCAGCAGCACAGTTATTATGTTCCATAGCAAAGTTTATAACTCTAAGTATGAAACTGGCTTCATATTTCTTTCTTCTTGCTGGTGGAGCCATTTGTATACTGTATTGGCGCTTTACTGTATGTACGGTACTGGTGCTGTACTGTATGTACTGGTGCTGTACTGTATGTACTGGTGCTTTACTGTATGTACAGATACTGGTGCTGTACTGTATGTACTGGTGCTGTACTGTATGTACTGGTGCTGTACTGCATGTACAGATACTGGTGCTGTACTGTATCTGCTCACCAGACTGCCTTCCCTCAGGATCTCCAATACCAGTATGCAACAACCAGTCAATCGATATACTACACTGCCTGGATTATATTCACCACTCAATAGATTCCTTCCCTCAGAGCAAGCAGCCAATCAAAGCAAGCAATGCATTTCCTGTACACACTGCATACAAAGCCTGCTTGGATTGGGTGGATCTCCCTGCTTGCCCAGCCCTCCAAGAAAATCTGAGCGGGAGTTCTGTGCCACTGACTACACGTGAGAGCAGAAGGAGAGGGGGCGGCTCCAGGAGCAGGGATGCAGGCGCATTGGCTCAGCGCCTGTCCCTGAAGATTTAGCACGCCGTATCTGAGAACTGTAAGTACAGATAAGGGGCCAGGAGCGGTCAGCTGTGATGCAGGCAGGGTGGCTCTGCCCGCGCCAGCGATGTTATTCGGCTGTGTGTACAGGGAGGGGGGCGGTCAGCTGCGATGCAGGCAGGGTGGCTCTGCCCGCGCCAGCGATGTTATTCGGCTGTGTGTACAGGGAGGGGGGCAGCTGGCTGGGATGCAGGCACGGTGGCTCTGTCCTCAAAGCCTTAGCGCGCCAGCGGTGTCTAACCTGACACCTAGTGTATCCGATCAGGCTGTGTGTGCACATGATAGAGAGGGGGGCAGCTGGCTGGGAAGCAGGCACGGTGGCTCAGCGTCTGAAGCTTCTACACGCCGTATTTTCCGGCGTATAAGACGACACCCGGCGTATAAGACGACCCCTGACTTCTGAGAAGATTTTCAGGGGTTAAAAAGTCGTCTTATACGCCGGAAAATACGGTAACTGAAAACATTTGCTGGTGCTTTCTTCCTAATAATACTACAGGCAGGCAGTTGATTCTGCTAGCTGCAGTATAATCAGTATATATATATATATATATATATATATATATATATATATATATATATACACACACATCCCAGCTTTGTGCAGCTACATCTCACTGCAGGCCTTTAGTATGTCTGGAAGGCAAATAAGTAGAGGCAGACAGTCACAAGCCAATAAAAGAGGGCAAGCAGGCTCTGTGTCTAGAGGCAACAGTGCTGGTCGTGGACACGGTGCATCCTCATCAGCACTTGGCTGTGGGACACGCTTGTCCTTTTTTTCGGCAGCTGGCCGTGTTGAGCCGCAACATGCTGAAGACTTGGTAGAGTGGATGACCAAGCCGTCCTCATCTTCCTAATCCTCTCCCAGCCAGGCTCAGGGTACTTTGTCCAGCAAAGCAGCTGCCAACGCGGCCTCTTTCCTCGGCTCAATGGCATCAGTCACTCCTTCCCTAGCCCGACCATGTCCTCCTGAGGAGTCCCCGAACTGTTTGACTACAGTGTTGGGTACATGCTGCAAGAGGATGCGCAGTGTTTTGAAGGCTCCGATGATGGTACCCAGCTAGAGGAAGGCAGTAACGTGGGCCCAGAGAGAGGGGGTGTCCAAGAAGGACAGCAATCTGGCAGTCATGTTCCCCCAGCTGCAGCATACTGCCAAGTTTGCTCCAGTGATGAGGAGGGAGGGGGTGATGAGGTCACTGACTCCACGTGGGTGCCTGAGAGGAGGAGGTTCTTTGGTGTGGGCCTTTTTTGAGACGAGTGCATCAGATCGCACCGCTGCTATTTGCAACATATGTCTGAAAGGTATCTCGCGTGGCCAAAACATCAACTACTAGGGCACCACATGCTTGACCAGACATATGTCGACCTGCCATGCAGTTCGTTGGCAAGCCTACCTAAAAGACCCAAACCAAAGAACAAAGCGGACCTCTCCTTGCTCCTCATCAGCTGGGAACCCAACCCCACTATACCCTCTGTCCTCTCTGAAACCTTCACTGAGAGAAATTAAGGTGTAGAATTAGGTGTGTCACAGCCAAGTAGTTGCGGACAATCTGCTATCGGTACACCGACGTAAGATTGTACCAGGCAATTTCCCTGCCCCAGCTGCTGCAGTGCCGAAAGAAGTTCGCACCCAGCCATCCACATGCCCAGCGGTTGAATGCTAGCTTGGCTAAATTTCTAGCACTTCAACTGCTGCCTTTTCAGTTGGTAGACTCTGCCCTGTTCCGTGAGTTTGTGGAATGTGCGGTTCCTCAGTGGCAGGTTCCCAAGCGCCACTATTTCTCACGGAAAGGCGATTCTGGCTCTCTACCGGCATGTGGAAGGCAATGTCTTGGCCTCGCTGGACAGAGCAGTTAGCGGTAAGGTGCATATTACCGCTGACTCATGGTCCAGCAGGCATGGACAGGGATGTTACCTGTCTTTCACAGCGCATTGGGTGACTCTGCTGGCAGCTGGGAAGGATGCAGGACAAGGTACAGTAGTGTTGGAGGTTTTTCCGCCACCACGCCTCCAAAATGCTACTACTGGTGATTCTGACACCTCTCTCCTCCACCCCCTCCTTTTCTTCCTTTTCTTCTTCCTCCGCAAGTACGCAGGCAAAAAGATGCCATGTGGTGCTTGAGCTGGTGTGCTTGGAGGACAGGAGCCTGGGTGTCCCTAATGAATGGGCCGCCACTGCTGGTAGGTATTACTGATCTTTTTTGCAGATCTTTTTTGCAGCTGATGTTTTTTTAAGCTAGGCAAATCATTTTTTTTTTTGCAGACATTTTTTATTTGTATTTTTGAGCAGAAATTTTAGGCTGATCAAACAGTATACACTATGGGCTAGATTCACGTAGAATGGTGTAACTTTGTGCGGGTGTAACGTATCCTATTTACTTAACGCCTCCGCAACTTTTACAGGCAAGTGCCGTATTCTCAAAAAAAAGTAGCAGCGACGTAGCGTAAATAGGCTGGCGTAAGCCCGCCTAATTCAAATTGTGAAGAGGTGGGCGTGTGTTATGTAAATCAGGCTTGACCCGACGTGATTGATGTTTTTCCCGAACGGCGCATGCGCCGTCCGTGAAATTTCCCAGTGTGCATTGCTCCAAAGTACGCCGCAAGGACGTCATTGGTTTTGACGTGAACGTAAATGACGTCCAGCCCCATTCACGGACGACTTACGCAAACGTAACTTTTTCAAATTTCGACGCGGGAACGACGGCCATACTTAACATTGGTACGCCGCACTTACGCCACCATATAGCAGGGGTAACTATACGCCGGGAAAAGCCTAACGTAAACGCCGTAACTGTACTGCGTCGGCCGGGCGTACGTTCGTGAATTTGTGTATCTAGCTGATTTACATATTTTGACGCGTAAATCAGCGTACACGCCCCTAGCGGCCAGAGTAAATATGCAGTTACAATCCGACGGCGTAAGAGACTTACGCCTGTCGGATCTCTGGATATCTATGCGTAACTGATTCTAAGAATCAGGCGCATAGATACGACCGGCCGGACGCAGAGATACGACGGCGTATCTGGAGATACGACCGTCGTATCTCCTCTAAGAATCTGGCCCTATGATTGTACAATCTCCTTCAGATCTACCATCACCTATGCAACTGTAGCATAGCAGCCAGCCTGATTCAATATTAATTAAAATGTTTTTATTTTATTTATTTTAGATTACATAGTTTTGTTAAAACTAAAAGGAGAATGTACATTAATTATACAATCAGATTGTATAGTATATGGCCAGCTTTAGATTCAGCAGAAAAATAATATTTGTATTTTTTTTTTTTTTTTTTATGTAACGAGCAAACTTTATTCAAAAATATCTTAATTTTTGACTGGTATATGCAGATAAAAAAAAGACTATCAATTAAGTGCAAAAATTTTACAACTTTACAAAAATTTTACAACGTTAAAAACGTTTGTTTCAAAGAATTGGAATTTGTCAAAACCTGGTTTCAAAGTCTGAATGAGTAACAAACTTGTTGTTTATATGCTTTGTAAACTTATAAAAATAAACTATGTGGTCTTTTAACTAGAACATCACAGACATGTTTATTTAATATCCCTAAGGTTAGCCAGGTCAGTTTATACTCGCTGTCTGTGATGGCACTATATGTAAACTTAACTTGCCACCCCAAATCTCAGACCTTAAAAGGGAAGAACAAAATCATAGTCTAAATACATTTAATATGTATATATATTTTGGCATGTTTGAGTAAGTAATTGTGCATATGTTTATATTATATTGAATTACACATGCCATTCCAAATATAACCACTCATTGTCCTTGATGACACAGGAGCGGTGGAGATGAACAGAGGCATGCAGCGAGTGAGTGTTGTGTTTCATTAATATAAATGGATTGGTCTCAATTTCCTTTGTTTTTATAAACTATAAATGTCTGCAAAGTTTCAGGAGATGTATGAGTAAAGGACTCAGTGAAGATGTAAACATAGATTCAGTAACAGTTATAAACTGAACATTTATTTCTGTGAATGTAATCTTTTCCTGTGAAGGTACATTTTACTATTGTAATTACTGGCCCAGATTCAGGTAGATCCGAGCAATATTTGCGTGGGCAAAGAGCAAATATTTTTCTCTGCGCCCACGCAAATATTGCGTTTTGCCCGCGATTCACGGAGCAGTTGCTCCGTAAATTGCGCAGGCGATATGCTAAACAGCCGGGCGTAAGGCTGCCTAATGTAAATGATCCCGCTGGGGGCGGGAATCATTTAAATTAGGCGCGCTCCCGCGCCGAGCGAACAGCGCATGCTCCGTCGGGAAACTTTCCCGACGTGCATTGCGGCAAATGACGTCGCAAGGACGTCATTTGCTTCTAAGTGAACATGAATGGTGTCCAGCACCATTCACGGTTCACTTACGTAAACGACGTGAAATTTAAATTTCACGAGCGGGAAGCGCAGCTATACTTTAGCATTGGTTGCCCCTGCTATTAGCAGGAGCAGCCTTATGCTAAAGTCGCCGTACGGAAACTCCGTACCTTGCGTGCGCAGGGCCCGCGCAACTTTTGTGAATCGGTGGTAGTATGCAATTTGCATACTATACGCCGATCACAATGGCCGCGCCCCCTAGCGGCCAACGCAAGAATGCAGCCTGGGATGTGAAGGCATAAGGAGGCTTATGTCTGTCACATCCTAGGCTGCAGTCGGTGTAACGAGGTTCCTGAATCAGGAGCACTCGTTACACCGGAGCAAGTAAGCCCTTGCGCCGCGCAACCTATGGTTGCGCGGGCGCAAGTGCTTCTTGAATCTGGCCCACTGTAGATATTGCATCTATATTAGATTGTTTTAAGTGTGTGTATGTGTGTTTATCTGTTTAATTTTTTTTTTTTTTGTCTTCCAAATAAAGCTTTTGGTAAACAAAAAAAACTTTTGCCAGATGCTGCCTTTCTTACAGGAAAGGTTATGTTTCTTATATAAATAATTTCTTAGTCAGACTGTGTAAATACTTCTTTGTAATGCATAAATGAGATATTAAAGTGGAAATAAAGGCAAAAATACTTACCATAGTTCCAACGGTCTGCATGTGCATGAGTGCAGTAATCCAGACCATCAGGCAGTGTACCAGAATGTAAACTGAGCTCCACATGCATGTACATTCTACAGGGGATCAAACAGGCACATGAGTGTATTTTTTTGCAGAACTAGAAACATTTTTTATCTTTAGTTCCACAAATGAATGATGAGGGAAACTTAGTTAATACTGTGCAATCTACTGTAACCTCTGTAACGTGTGAATTCATCAAACCGCAAGGGAAACCCTTTCTTATCTTTTGGATGTAAAGTAGCAGCTTGGATGAAAGGATGAGGTTCAGGTTCAGGTCAAGCATGAGTTTGAGGCAAACCCAACCCATGTGCAGTTTGTGAAAACACTAACTAAAATGGCCATTGGCTGCCATAGCAACCAAATACCAATAATGTACTTCCTGGCCTTTCAACTTAGGTTAAGATGCTTAGAATGGTCAATAATGGTTGCTACATTACCAACAGCCTTATTTACAATGTGCTTAGCTGTGATTGGGTATGAGCTGCCATTTCAGTCCAAACATGGGACCAAATTTTGCTTGTTCAGAGGTTTGATGAACTGCCAAACTACATGGGTTTTAGGCTGAGCTGAACCTCCAGTTGCAGTGAGAATTGATACATTTAGCAGTAGGATTATTACTGCTGCTAAATGTGACAGCTTTCTTCTCAGTGCAATGACATCCTAACAACCAGTGAGCCATCTCTGCCCTGCCCATTCAGCTGCCAATCTGGATTACATCAGATGTTATTATTGTTTTTATAATACAGAATTTATATAGCGCCAATAGTTTGCCGAGTGCTTTACAACATTAGGGCAAACAGGACAGTTACAATTCTATTCAACACAGGAGGTATCAAGGGTCCCTGCCCATTAGATCTTGCAATCTAAAGGGGAAAGTCAAGTGATACAAAAGGTAATAACTGTGGGGGAATGAGCTGATGGAGAAAATAAAAGTACAGTTGTTAGAGGATAGGCTTCTCTGAAGAAAAACGTTTTCAGGGATCTCCTAAAAGTGGATAAAGTAGGAGATAATCAGACAGATTGGTTCGAGAGAAGTCCTGGAGGCAAGCATGGGAGGAGATGATAAGGGAACTAGAGAGCAGGAGGTCTTGGGAGGAACAAATAGAATGGTTTGGTTGGTATTTTAAGACTAGGTTAGTGATGTAGCTGGAGGCCAAGTTGTGGTTGGCTTTGTAAGTTGTTAGTTTTTAAATTTAATTAATTAGTGGAGTGGCAGCCAATGGAGGAATTTACAGAGAGGGGTAGCAGACATTGAGTTGTTTGTAAGGTGGATGAGTCAGGCAGCATCATTCATGATGAGCTGAATAGGAGATAGCCTATGTAAAGGTAAACCAAAGAGGAGGGAGTTGCAGTTGTTGCATTGGTTAGTGAAACTAGTCGAGGCTCCGTCTGCCGTCACTTCTGATTCTGCTCTGATGTCACGTCCAGCACAAACATCTGGGGCCAGATTCAGAAAGAGATACGACGGCGTAAGTGTCTTACACAGTCGGATCTTAGGCTGCAATTCCAGGCTGGCCGCTAGGTGGCGTTTCCGTATTTTTACGCAATGAATATGCAAATGAGGATTCACGCCGATTCAGAAACGAACGACTGCCCGGCGCTTTTTTTACGTTGTTTGCGTTCGGCCTTTTCCGGGGTATAGTTACCCCTGCTATATGAGGGGTAGCTAATGTTAAGTATGGCTGTCGTTCCAGCGCAGAGTTTTGAAATTTTATGTTGTTTGCGTAAGTCGTTCGCGAATACGGCTGGACGTAATTTACGTTCACGTCAAAACCAATGATGTCCTTGCGACGTCATTTAGAGCAATGCACACTGGGATATTTTACGGACGGCGCATGCGCCGTTCAAACAAAACGTAAAAAACGCGGGGTCAAGACACATTTGGATCAAACACGCCCCCTACATCCCCATTTGAATTACGCGGCCTTACGCTGCAACACATACCTTACGCCGCCGTAACTAAGGGCGCAAGTTCTTTCTGAATAAAGAACTCGCGCCCAAAGTTAGAGCGGCGTAACGTATCAGAGATACGTTACGCGGGCCGGACAGATACGCCATTGTATCTGAATCCGGCCCCTGGTGTTTAAGACGCATTCTGGGCTCCAGGTGAAAATACCTATAGAGGCTGTTTACCCTTGAAGACTGAAGAAATCGACTTGGATGATATCACTGGTTCATTTTACAGCGATTGTTGACCTTTATTAATTGTGACCGGTGTTGCCCTATTTAAAGATCCACAGTTAACGGACGCATGCGCGGCGCTGATCGGGATGGACGCTTGAGGCTGTAGCTCCGCTCCACTCGGGACCCAGATCACCGCTGGAGGGCTAATATCGATCGGCTTTTTGCTCCATTTTAACACCCCTCTAGCCGCAACTCAGTAGTGCATGCCGCCGAAGAAAAAAAAGTCCCAGGGCCCGGCTCAGCACACCTTGACACACTATCTCCTCCGTGCCCGGGAGCAGGACAGCATGTCACAAGATGGCGCTGACGTGGATCCAGGCCTGCTAGGCACGCCGCAGCGGACCTCACCATTACTTCCGTCCTCAGCATGGCAATTGGAGGCAAACCGTGAGTACCAGTCTGGTTTATCCAAGGCTGACCTAGATGCTAGTCTAGAGTCCATGTATGAAAAACTAGCCACGAAGTTCCAGACTGAACTCCATAAAACCTCCCACACGCTTTCCCAGGAGATCGCGGCCCTTGGCTCCAGGACTGACCTCCTCGAAACTAAACATGACGAGCTGGCACTAGCTTATGGGGATCTTAGTAGGGAATATGATTCCCTGTCCGCAGCATTTATTCAGATGCAGTCCCAAATTGAGGACCTTGACAATCTAAACAGACGCCATAACTTACGCCTACGTGGGGTCCCTGAAACAGAACTGGAACTTATTCCCACGGTCATCAAACTATTTAAATCTCTACTGCCAAACTGTGACTCTGCTGCATTCACTTGCGATCGCATCCACAGAGCTCTCAGGCCAAAACCACCCCCGGACAAGCCCCCGAGGGATATAGTCCTTTGTATGAAGGACTTTCTCATTAAGGAAGAGATCCTACGAGCAGCTCGCATGAAACAACGTATTGTGTTGGATGATAATGTGATTCAGATCTATCCGGACATTTCACCTGCTACCCTTGATAGACGCAGAGGCCTGAAGGAAGTTACAACGATCCTTCAGTCTGCCAGGATTCGTTACAAGTGGGGATTTCCCTTCAAGCTCACAATCCCCCACAATGGCACGACATACTCTGCAACATCTTTGCTGGAAGGACAGGAGATCCTCGTGAAGCTGGGCCTCTTGGATGCTGCCATGATTCGCCGTCCCCCCTCCACACCTAGACCTGCTCCAATCTGGCAAACACCTCCACCTCGCAGGGATAGAAGGAGGATCAGATACGACCCTGGTGACAGAAATCTTAACTAGCCGAATACAGACGCCCCACACTGGGCTTCTCTAAATCTCTTCTATGGCAACTACTACATTTGTGATGGAACTTTTCTTATAATTTTTTTTTTATTTAATTGACTCTGTTTCCATCATTCCAAGGGCTCCCCCTCTGGTATTCGTCCCCCGGAGCCGCGTCATGCCCTCCCCACCAGCTAAATTTGTGACCTTTTGCCCCTTTGAACGGGTGATTGAGCCGCTCCCCCTCACTTGTTTGGACCTGCTGGGTTCGAGACCTAGTTGTCTCGTTTTGTTTTGGTTCTCTTATTATCAGGTTGTGTTCTTATCTACCTGATCCAATGCATATGTTCTGCATTCTATTTTTCTGTGATTTCTTTTGTTTTATGTTTTTACTGTGTTGTTTTTTAGACATGGCTTACTTTTTTTCAGGTCAATGGCTTCCTATAGATACTATTGGTGTCCTTTTTAAACTTGGATTGTGTAATTTACAAATGTATACTCTAATAGATGTTCCCTGCCTCTCCTTCACTGTGGTTGGGCTCGGGAGCGTGGTGGCGCCCCTGACAGATGGTAATTTGGGATGGGGGCTAGTTGTGTCTTTTATCTTAGGCCCAAAATCCCTGCTTATAGAGCACCCTTGCCTTTCACATGCCAGTTACATGTGTGTCGCATAATGTGAAGGGCTTTAACTCCCCTGTGAAGCGCCGTAAGGCCTTTGACATGTACAAATCCTTAGGAGCCAAAATTCTCCTTATTCAGGAGACTCATTTTGCCCAATCCTCCCATCCTAGATTCTTCCACAGACAATTCCCGCAGGCCTTTTACTCGCTTCACACCTCTAAGTCTAGGGGCGCTGCCATTCTCTTGCACTCTTCTTTTCCTATGGAGGTTAGGCAGGTTGTTAGAGACCCGGAGAGTAGATATGTTATAATCAAAGGGCTTGTGAATAACAAAGAATTGACTATCGCGTGTGTCTACGCCCCTAATGATGCCCCTGTTTCTTTCTTCAGCTCCTTTTTTGCCATCCTGACCCAGCACCAGTCCCCACACATGATAGTAGGAGGGGATTTCAACATGGTTGCCAATGCTAACCTGGACAGGTGTACCACCGCGATCAATGCTAAGGCTTTTCCCAAGACCTTGGTAAGAAGCCTTCTTGATCACCAATTGGTGGACGCATGGAGAGCGCATAATGTAGGGGTTAGGGAGTTTACTTTTTATTCTCATCCCCACAATAGCTCTGCTAGGTTGGATTATGTCTACGCCTCACCGGTTCTCTTGGCCAACTCCTCATCCTCCTCGATTCACCCCTGCGTTTGGTCAGACCATCAAGCGGTATCTTTTACCATGAAATTTATTGGCTTAGCCCCTGCCCCATACTCTTGGCGGCTTAACGAAGCACTCCTGTCAGACGCTGTAGTTGAGTCGGATGTTAAGAGGGCCATAGTAGAATACTTTGCGCAGAATGCCATTCCGGACACTCCATTTACCACAGTCTGGGACACAAAATCCTATCACTTTCGGCTGAATTAGATCTTCTTTATAAGAAGGCTGATTCGTTGCACTTAGACTCTACCAGACAGGTTATAGAACAAAAACGCCTAGAACTAGATGTTTTGCTCTCAGATAAAGTGGAGAAAGCTTTGAGATGGTCTAGGGCGCGATTTCTGCTTCATAGCAACACGGCCTCGTCCATGTTTGCGAGAAAATTGAATCAGCAGACGCACCCTCCACATGTCTATAAGCTAGATGTCGGGCCAGGTCGGACCTCTTCTCACCCGCAAGAAGTGCTTCAGCACTTCACGCAGTTTTATTCTTCTCTATTGGCAGCAAGGCCCTCGGAGCCCTCAGTCCAAGATGACCCCTGGTTCAGTTCCATCCCTATCCCCTCCCTTTCTTCTGCACAGCGTGATAAACTGAATGTACCAGTCACAACAGAAGAGGTCCTCGGGGAAATTAAGTCTCTAAAGTCGGGTTCCGCCCCTGGTCCCGACGGTTTTTCGTCAATATACTATAAAAAATTTGCGGAACCACTTTCCCCCAGGTTAGTCCATTTATTTAACTTAGTTCTGCAAGGTAGTAGCTTCCCAGAAGAAATGTTGCTTGCCAACATGTCCCTGATCCCTAAACCAAATAAAAACCATGCTCTCCCCCAAAACTATAGGCCTATATCGGTTATTAATAACGACCTAAAAAATGTTTCTAGAATCATGGCCGATAGGCTAGCAGGAGTGATCTCGTCCCTTATCTCGCCTTTTCAGTCAGGTTTTATCCCCCATAGGCTTATCACGGATAATATACGCCTAGCAACGAACATTATCCAGGATGCCAACCTATTTTCCCGTAAACTTTTTCTGTTAGGTCTGGACATCCATAAGGCCTTTGATAGCATCTCCTGGAGCTATCTATCCACACTTTTGCCCTGCATGGGTTTCCAGGGTGAGTTTTTTCATGCTTTTCAGGCACTATACCAAAATCCAAAAACGCGCATTCGAATCCCAGGGTGCAGCTCAGAGTTTTTTAGCTTGGGTAGGGGTACACGGCAAGGTTGTCCGCTTTCCCCCCTTATTTTTGCGCTGGCCCTTGAACCCCTTGCTATTGCCATTCTAAATAACCCAGACATACGAGGGTATACCAAAGGAACCTCCATGTATAAATTCTGCATGTATGCAGACGACGTCTTAATGTTTGTCACCAACCCCCTACTTACCTTACCCCCTTTGATGTCCACTTTGTCGGATTTTGCGAGGATCTCCGGTCTCTCAGTCAGTGTCGCAAAATCGGTGGCCTTACCGGTTGGCTTCTCCTCCGAGGAGATAGGTCATTTAAAGCGTAGTTTTGCGTTTTCCTGGGTGATAGACACTCTTTCATATTTGGGCATCGAACTGGCCGGAGATTACCGCAAACTCTTTCACGCAAATTACCCCAAGATGTTTGCTAAACTAAAGGCTCTGTTGAAGCTCTGGTCCCCTTTACACATCTCTTTTCTCGGCAGGATCACAGCCCTGAAGATGACAATCTTGCCCAAGCTCCTTTACCTGTTCCGCTCCCTTCCGGTTAGGCTCTCTAAATCCCTTCTATTAGATTTCCAGTCCCACTTGAATACATTTATATGGCAAGGCAGGCCCCCAAGATTCTCCAGGGAAGTTCTATATCGTCCAATGGCTCGGGGAGGTCTGGGGGTCCCTCAGGTTTGGCTCTACTATCTATCTAGCAGGTTCACTCAGCAGGCTCAGTGGAATATAGCTAACTCTAGAGTCCCTTGGGTCAGATTTGAGGAAGAGTCAATTTCCCCCTATTTCCTCCCGGGCCTGCTGTGGTCCTCTAATAGATCATGGCCAGGGTTGCTGTCGAAGAATACCATTGTGGATGAGAGTTTGAGACTTTGGTTGGATTATAAAGATAAACTTAATCTGAGCTCGGACGAACCTCAGGGGGCTTCATTCTTTGGAGACCCTAGATTCCCCTCGGCTTTTGACCACCCTGAGGTGTTTGAGATTTGGAGAGAGTGTGGCCTGACTCAGCTGAAAAACTTTCTGGTGGGATCCGCCTTTGTCTCTTTCTCTCAGTTACAGTCGCTCTACCCCTTGCCCACTAGGGAATTCTACCATTTCCTACAGATAAGACATTTTTTCCAGCAGCATTACCCTCTTCAAGATTCGAGCATGAGCTCCCTTTTTGAGGATATTTGTTACTCATCTCCCAGACAAAAGGGCCTTATAGCGATGGTCTATGGATTTTTGGAGTCGGTGTCAGAACCAGATCTAGTGAAATATAGAGAGGACTGGCAGCGGGAACTTAATTTAGATGAGGATGCTTTGGACTGGGCTAGAGGTTGGCAAAATATGCGCAAATGTACTAAGTCCCTGACGGTTAGGGAAACAGCAATTAAGCTCATGACGAGATGGTATTACACCCCTCTCCGCCTTAACAAAATCTTTCCTCAAGCCTCATCGGCTTGCTTCAGGGGCTGCCCTCAGCAGGGTTCTTTTTTCCACCTATTTTGGGAGTGCGAACGGCTGTTGCCTACATGGAAGGCCGTACTTGAAATGATTGATAAGCTGGTGGGGGAACATGTTGTATTAACATTTAAGCACTGTTTGTTGTTCCAGGACATTGAGGACACTCCCAAGCATATGGTTAGGTTGATTCACTCCATTTGTATCGCTGTTCACTGGGCAATTGCTCTTCACTGGAAAAAGCCAATAGTCCCCTTTTCGCCCATAGTAGCTCGATTAGATCAGATGATGCTCTCAGAAAAAATATTCCACACACTGCACGATACAATCCCAATCTATGACGCCAAATGGAACCCTTGGTTTCTTTATAGACTCCAGACATAAGTGATCCTGAAATGTTCTATGTCTTGCCCTTTTATTTTCTTTAATTGACTTTTTTGTTTTTCTTTACTATTATATGTGTATTTTCATATTCATTTTTACTTTGGCTTTAGCCACATATGTTGTATAGGTTTGATATATGATGCTCTTAAATGCTAATCTCCTCCCAGGGACCTGGGATGGACCATGAATAGGTTTCTTTATCTGTCATTATGGATGTGTTTTTCTTATCCTGTATGTATGATTTTTACTACACGAACCTATTGCTGTATTAGCTTTATCTGTGCCTTTCGGTGTTTCACCGGTTCATATTTCAATAAAAACTTTTTGAAAACATAAAGATCCACAGTTAGAAAACCGAAGATTTTTTTCACATGGTGTGGGGACTGTTCTGCTGTTTTGCATGATTATGGACAATATATATTTCAAATTCTTGGACTTATTTCAGTGGTTTTATTGTGATAGCGCCTTTTTCCCTTTCTTTGTTATTATATTTTTGTTGTTTCAGCATTTCAAGAGACCCTAACCCTAAACAATAGTGACGGCAGAACAACCCCGGGTTCTGTTCTACACCAGAACTTGGAAAAAGTTCTTACCAGACCCAGAACCCTGTTAAAGGCTATGGGACCAGAACTCGAAAAATTAAAAGTCCCCATTTGTAAGGCTTATATGCATGTTATTGGCCATAGAAAGGGTATGGGGGGGGGGGGGGTGAGCAGGTATCAATTAAAAAAATTGCTTAAAGTGAAACAATAAAAATGAAAAAAATCTTTAATCATTTGGACCAGGCCTATTTTTCAAACTTGTGGTTTACAAGTTAAATGTTTTTTTTTATATATAGAAAATTACTTAGAACCCACAAACATTATATATTTTTTTCAGACACCCTAGAGAATAAAATGGCGGTCATTTCAATGCTTTATGTTGCACAATATTTGTGCAATTTGTAGGTGAAAAAATACACTTTTTTAAATAGAAAAATAAGAAAACAGTAAAGTTAGCCCAATTTTTTTTATATTGTGAAATATAATGTAATACCTAGTAAATTGATTCCCAACAAGTCAGGTGGGTCTCTGGAGCAGTAATGAAATCACAAAAATGGTAGAGGTGCAGTTGCAAAGTGGTGATTAAATCAACATAAACTAGACAAAACTGTGCATATCACTGAAGAGGACTGAGAAAAAACTACAGTACATATATCTGACAGTCCCAAGTTAGATGAAAAAAAGAACCAAAATCAAATTCCAAAAAGTGCTGTTGCAAGAAAGCATACTGAGTAAATAATCAAAAATAAAGTTCCAAAGCCAATGATGAATGAAGATGTGCGGGAAAATCAAATCCAAATGAATGAAGATGTGCGGGAAAATCAAATCCAAACAAGTGCGCCCACACCGTTAGTGATCCAAGCAGCTTACCTCCTGGTTATCATTCAACAACCCCAAAAATGGGTGCTCTGGCCTTTCATTTGGTGGGGATCTTCCTGGTGAGTCTCAGTAGTTGGTCATGTATGGAAAATATATAATAATAAAGATAATGTGGCGTGATGCTGGTATCACATAAATGAAACAAAGGGGGAGCTCTGTATAAGGTGGATGGAAACTCACACAACTTACACGCTGTGTAGAAATGGAGTGCTTGTCTCCATGAGCGCCGAGCTCGTCTCCCTAAATTCTCCTGCACAACTTTTCTTTCCTAGATATCCGCGGAGCAGATGGCTCATGCGAAGGCAGAGGGGGTGGAGGAAGGAGAAGAAAGGGGGCACATCGCGTGATTCCGTATAAAAACAATTTAATTAAAGCATAAAACAATCTTAAAAGACTCACATGTAGCAGTCTGGTATCGGTTACATATCCTACGAGCGCCGCGCTCGTTTACCGTCCGTCAGGTGCTGCTGCCAGTGCTTAGTGTCCCACACGTGTTCGTCACGTCACGTGACTTCATCAGGTGACTTCATTGATCCCTGATGAAGTCACGTGATGTGACGAACACGTGTGCTTTCTTGCAACAGCACTTTTTGGAATTTGATTTTGGTTCTTTTTTTCATCTAACTTGGGACTGTCAGATATATGTACTGTAGTTAATGGGGGAATATGACTGCCTATTTGTTGTTAATCAGTGTTATCCCCTCTATGTAGGCTCATGTTACTCCCTTCCTCAACCTCGAAACCAACATTAGAATCAAGTAATGGCTGTGCATCCTCAAGCAGCAAGTGGCTGGCGCTGTGTTGAAATAATTTAGCTGACTCCTCCTTGCATGATGCTGGGGCTATGGCCAACACCAGCGTCGCAGTAAGAAAAACTTAAAAAAGGGGGCAGAGGAACAAAAAGAAAAAGGATGCAGCCACAAAAAAAAGTGTATACGGCATTCTATACAGCACTAAATGTAATGCTGTTAAACACTGCACTACACTACACTACACTGACACTACACTGACACTCTACACACACACTAACACTAACTAGCTTGCTGAGCCATGCTCTATCTCCAACTTCACACTGCAAAAGATTACTTAGGAAGCAATGTTTTTTAATGTGGTTAGAGACTATGAGCACTGAGCCATGACTTTGTTCAATCAGGGCTCTCACAGTGTCTTGTGCCCTGATTGGGCAAAGCCTTGTACTTGACCAGTGGTCAGGTGCATTGCTTCAGCCAAATAGGGCTGTTACAATGCATTGTGCAAAACACAGTGCATTGTGGGGCGCTCGGTGGGAGAATCCGAATGGGTACTGTTCAGAATCCGTACTGATGCTCGGCCTGAACGGCACGCCCAACACTACTAAACAATTTGAGTTGTTGGATTTCTATGTGCCCTGCCACATTCTGTGAATCTACAGTATCAGTTATGCTTTACATTACTACTGTGTCCTCTAGTGTTGTAGAGGCCAGTAGTTGGACCCACAGAATATGGGGGTACATAAATACAATATGCTCAGAAATGCATTAGATGTGAAGATCCTGACAACAGGTACATTTTTAATTAAAATGTTTCATTTCAAATTAAGAATTCTAATTCAAAGTTGCATGAAGGAAATATTTGTTTCTGCGTTTTTTTTTTATTACAAATTAATATTTAATTATTTTAGTATCTGCCATGTAAATTATTACTCTTATGCCGCGTACACACCATCACTTTATGTGATGAAAAAAAACGACATTTTTAAAAACTTCATTTTAAATGACCGTGTGTGGGGGGAAAACGTTGTGTTATGTATTCTGAGAAACTACAAAAAAAAATATTTGAGCATGCTTCAATTTTTTGTGTTGTTTTTCAAAACGTCGTTTTTTGTGTCATTTTAAATGATAGTGTGTGGGCAAAACGACGTTTAAAACAAAGTTTTTTTTTAACCCGCACATGCTCAGAAGCAAGTTATGAAGCGAGCTTCAATGGAAAAGAGTGCTGAACGTAACCGCGCTTTGCTAGAGCATTTTGAAAAAACGATGGTGTGTAGGCAACGTAGTTTTTGAAAATGAAGTTTCAAAACGTTGTTTTTTTATTTAAACAAAAATTACTTTTTTTTTCATCACATAAAGTGATGGTGTGTACGCGGCATTAGTTTGGATTTTTGAGTTGCATATATTATATGAAACCTTTATTTTCCTATTGCTGTAAATGTTTTTGATTTTTTTTTTCATATTGACATTTAATTAAATATGCTGTTAAAAAAGTGTATTTGAATTTCCAGAAAAAAATGTTGGTGTATGATTGTAAGTGTATATCTTGAATTAAAAAGTCAATTTTGGTGTTCAATGAATGCCATTTACTTTATTGTCAATATGCCCAAAGCAGTCTTGATTACAAAGCATGCTTTTTTTTCTGTTGATGATGGTAAAACACTGAAGATTTTAAATATGTTTAGAGAAATGTTCTAATTATTTTTTTAAATCAAAACTAAACTGCTCTTTACTAAATTGGTATCTCTCTAAAGTATTATAAGCTTAATCAACACTATAACGGATTCTAAACCTGTAATTTGCAGCCATGCTGTCCTCCTACATACTAATCACTTATCTTCATAGAATATGCCCTAATTTAGAAGGAACACAATGTATCATTTGCAAAATCAAAGGCCATTAATATGCAATATGACAATTTTACATTCCTTCAGCATGATAGCAATGTGGAGGCAAACAAAATGAATACTGTTTTCTTCTCTTTGTGTTAAGTGCTGTTTCTTCATGAATAATGGGTCAGTGTGGCTATTCAAGGAATGAGATACATACACAAAAAAATTATTTTTTTCCTTTTTATGAACATAAGATATTATCATAAAATAGCAACATTTATTTTTTGAAAATTGTCTCAATTTTTATGGGTAACAGGCAGAGTGTTTACAAACAAAAGACAAAACAAAATAGAAAGATACTATTAAAATTAAGGTTTATATACATTTATATGGGGGGGCTCCCCCCAAGCAAGCATTCCAAACCATGCCAGACCATGTTGATGATGACAAGGGTCCCTTCCCCACTTCCCTGGTCTCCCTGGCTGGGCAACCAAGGATGCCTGGGGAATGGGGATACTTTATTTCTAATGGGATTTTAGATTCTGATAAACCCCATTTTCAGACCCTCACAATCACTGGGCTAAGGTTTTGGGTAAGAGGAAAACAATTAACATAATCTGGAAGCCCCCTTTAACAAGGGGGGCCCCAGATCCCCCCATGTTAATAGGTATCGGGTACAGTTTTTGACCTTTATTTAAAAAGGAAAAAATAAATAAATAGTGTCCCTCGATGTATCCATCGTCAATCACAACACCTGCTGGACCCGAAAAATAGAAAGAAAAAAAAAATGCTGTCACCTCTTGTGTGTCACAATAGTATTCCCCTATTCAGCTTCTTACGGTGTGTGTGATGCAACCCACATACTGTAGGCTGCACAAAATGCAAGTAATAAGATAAACTACAAAACTTGTACCACAGTTAATATATTGTTTCATTTTGAATTCCTCTCCTGTCACTGTGGAAACAAAAGTCTTAACCAACATGCTTAAATAGCAGTACCTACAGGTTTTGACATTGCAAGGGTAATGCTTAGGATATGACAGCCAGGTGGGTTGGCATTTGCTGGTAGAGGAGAGGTGATAGAAAATGTTCTAATGTTGGTGCTCGTCTGCTGGAAAAACGTCAATCTGCTTGAATTATCTTATATAAACTTTTGTCAGTATAGAGAATAGGAAGATTCTTTTTTATTATCATGATTACTTGGTGGTACTCCTTTGAATATGTCGTTACAAAAGTGATGGGTGAGCCTGTTCTCATAACTCTAGAATTATATGTTTTGTTTTTGTTTTTTGTTGTAACAGATAATAGTTTGTCTCTATTCCAGCTCTGTCATGACCCTGTTGAATGAGGCCTCGTACACACGAGGGGACATGTCCGATGAAAACGGTCTGCGGACTTCCAGTGGACATGTTTCTTAGCATGCTAAGAAACATTCGTCCACTGGAAACCTATCCGATCCGCCGGAAAATTGTCCGGTCGGCCGTACACACGACCGAACATGTCTGCTGAAACTGGTCCGCGGACCAGTTTCAGCAGACATGTTCGGTCTTGTGTACGAGGCCTGACAGAGCCACAATATCCTCTTTCCAGCAATCTTTGAGAAATGATCTGATATTTCTGCGCAAAAGCAAATTCGGTTGAGCAGTTACATCTTGCACGGATAAATTCCCCATAAGGAATGGATTTGATGGTGTGGAATGGGTGACGACTAGTTGCAAAAAGCGTTGTTTATGCGACCATAACTTCCGATATGTACATATGGAGATAATATCTGTTGTTGGATCTCCTTGTAAGGTTACTGTACATCAAGGAAGCTAATACTCAACTTGTCATATTCAATTGAACTAATTAGTCATTCAGAAATTCCTTTTGAAGTCCAGAAATGTCCCCATTCCACACCATCAGCAGGTCATCAATATAACAACCATACCAAACAATATGTTCGGCAAAGGGGTTGTCAGGGGGAAGCAAAATACACTCCTCCAACAAACCCATTTTTGGAGAATTTGGCGGGCATCAAAGCCCCACAGCGCTTGACATAGTAGACTCCATTAAACAAAAAATAATTGTGTGTTAAAAGAAATTTTACACTTAATAAGATAAACTCCTGCAGCTCATGAGAATAGGTGCTATAGTGCTGAATGTGATATCTAATGGCCTGCAGTCCAGTGCTGTGGGGTATAAAGAAATAAAGTGCCCTCACATCCAATGCGGCCCACACATGAGTAGATGTTCATCTAACTGAATTAATGTGATGTAATACCGTGCAAGTGTCTCTGATGTACCCAGGCAATCTGAGAACCAGGGGCTGTAGGTGCCAGTCAACCCATTGGTGATGAAAAACCAGCACCACAAGTTTGTCCACAAAAAGGTACTCAGCAGTTTTGACAGATAAAACTCTCATTCTCTTTGCTCATTTGTGGGCTAGGATTGTGGGTAAGTGGTCTTTGTCATCTTCAGCAGGGGGGAACGTTGGAAAGTATTTTTTTCCAGGTAGAGTCCTGGCAGTGACCCCTTCATATATTGAGGGCATGTGGTCTGATATGTTTCAGGAGGGTAGGTGCACACTTGCTGCCCCCTCCCCTTTTCCTGATCAGTTAGTCAGGCTAGGCGCTCAGAAAAGGGTCTATTTTGGATATTCAGATGACCTCATTCTTTTTTAAACTTTTTTTCGTTCGGGGGGGGGGCTGTTGTGGTGGATGTTGCTTTTAAAAGTCACCAGGACTTAAAGGGCTTGGGATGAAATTAGGGAACCCATACAATGTTTTCCCTGGTGTCTCTCTTAAATCCCCTACTAGTCCATTTATTTTTGGATAGAACACCAATCAACATGCTGTTTTATTTTGGTGGGTCCCCATAAACATCTATACCAGAGGCTTCTTTGCATAAAAAAATAATGAAACAATATACACATTTTTTTCTTTGTAGATGCTACTTTTGCTTTTGTACATTGCAAACATTGTGCAGATGTACTAATCACAAGCAGACTTAGGGAATCCCTCAACCATGTAGCCACGCTCCTCACGCTGCAGCCCCCCAGGTGTGACATAACAGTACTGCACAGTCTATGCGCTCCAGGGTGGCTTCAGGATCCTAGTTTATTCCTAGTGTTCTACACAGCTCCTGATAGCATCACCTGCTCCCTGGCTGTTGAAGACCCACCAAGGCTAAATAACAAACCATTCAGGGTGGATTGCATGCTCTTATCTTAATGCATCATGTAAGTTGCCATTTTTAATATAGTATTTTCCTATATAAACTGCACTTAGTTGGCATCCTATGGTGTTTCCTTTGAATTTCTAGATATGGGACACTATGAGATTCCAAGCAGAAGGGGAAGTGTTGGAAAAGCTGTGATACACTGAGAAGTTAGGAATTTGGCAAATTTAATGTTGCCCATTTAGTGGCAAATTATATTTTTTTCTCTGTAAGTTATGAAAAACAGCAAACCAGCACCAAAGCTTTAAGATACTGGCTAAGCTGGGCTGGATGCAGTGTAAAACACACAAAATTGTGTATTAACTAATGCCACACATCCACCACTAGCACAAATCAAGAGTAATACACGTCCATAGTACAGGACTTTGAATGGAACATAGCTCACTCTTCATCAGTAACTGCTTGTCAGTTGTCACATACCTGGTGGTGGGGTTTGTTATGCAGGCAACTTGGTAGCTGTCACAGCATGCAGCCTGACCATCCACCTAAAGTTGACAGGGCAGAAAGTACTGAAGTACTCGAGAAAGAGGAGTGGTCTCAAAAGGCATCATTGCCAAAAAGACCATTGGATGCTTCCTGTGTTCTCCAGGTGGTGTGGTTCCTTAGCGCAAGTGGTACTCCTCTAGCAAGCCTCTCTTTGAGTGTAGGCTGCTTTGCAGTCTTCCTCCAGTTGAGCTGTCAGTGTTTTCCCCGGCTCTCTTTCTGCCCCCTCTTTACTCTCTGGCCAAGAGGGGGGTCTGTGGGTGATTTATTCGTGAACCCCCTCTGCAGGCTCATGGATTCAAGCTGTCATATAATTGGATATTTGCTTATCCAATAAAGTTATATTTTGCTACTCATTGGAGTCCTTTCCCTTCCTGTCAGCTGTGGGTGAATAGTTGGGCTGCACACTGTGACAGCTGCTGTCAGGCGGGCAATTTACATGGAACGTATGCTATGGGCAGTGGTGTATTTAGGTTTTGTGCTGCCCTAGGCCTGACTAAAATCACACAGACACACCCTAATTTAAATATGACCCACCCCTCCCTATCAAGCCCACACCCCTTCGTTTTTAAGACCCGCCCTGTCATCTTCATGGGAGGAAGACACAGGGACACCGTGGGAGGAGGACAGAGAGGGACACCGTGGGAGGAAGACAGAGAGGGACACCGCAGGAAGAGGACAGAGAGGAACGTTGTGTCGGTCAATTAGGCCTAGAGAATAGCAGGTTAGGCATGGCTCAGTCCGTAGGAACAGTAATGGATAATGGCCAATAGGCACTCTAACCAGACCCAGCGAACCCGTAACAGTGATCCCTCTGGCTGGACTTTTACTCACTCTTGGTTACCCATGCTGACTCTAGTCAGTAGTGTAGCATGTCTGTATCCTGGCAGTGGCTCTGTTTGTTTCCCTCTTTGGTAGTGCAGGTACAGAGTGGCTCCCTCTCTGGTGGTGTAGGTACAACTTGGCTCTCTCTGCTGGTGCCAGTACAGTGTGTCTCTCTCTCTGCTGGTGCGGGTAGAGCATGTCTCTCTCTCCGGTGGTGCAGGTACAGCGTGGCTCTCTCTCTGGTGGTGCGGGCACAACATGTGTCTCGCTCTGCTGGTGTGGATACAGCGTGGCTCTCTCTCTGCTGGTGTGGGTACAGTGTGGCTCTCCATCTGGTGGTGTGGGAACAGTGTGGCTCTCCCTCTGGTGGTGTGGGTACAGCATGGCTCTCTCTCTGCTGGTGCAGGTACAGTGTGTCTCTCTATCTGCTGGTGCTGGTACAGCATGGCTCTCTCTCTCTGGTGGTGCAGGTACAGCATGGCATCTCTCTCTGGTGGTGCAGGTACAGCATGGCTCTCTCTCTGGTGGTGCGTGCACAACATGTGTCTCTCTCTCTGCTGGTGTGGGTACAGCGTGGCTCTCTCTCTGCTGGTGTGGGTACAGTGTGGCTCTCTCTCTGCTGGTGCAGGTACAGCATGGCTTTCTCTCTCTCTCTCTGGTGGTGCAGGTACTGCATGGCTCCCTCTCTGGTGGTGCAGGTACAGCAAGGCTCTCTCTCTGGTGGTGCAGGTACTGCGTGGCTCCCTCTGATGGTGTGGGTACAGTGTGTCTCTCTCTCTGCTGCTGCCGGTACAGCATGGCTCTCTCTCTGGTGGTGCAGATACAGCATGGCTCCCTCTCTGGTGGTGCAGGTACAGCATGGCTCCCTCTCTGGTAGTGCAGGTACAGCGTGGCTCTCTCTCTGGTGGTACGGGTACAGTGTGGCTCTCTCTGTTGGTGCAGGTAAAGCTTGGATCCCTCTTTGGTGGTGCAGGTACAGCACGGCTCCCTTTCTGGTGGTGCTGGTACAGTATGGCTAAGTTCATAGGAACAGTAATAGATAATGGCCAACAGGCCCTCTTACCAGACCCAGCGAAACCGTAACAGTAATCCCTCTGGCTGGACTTTTGCTCACTCTGGGTTGCCCATGCTGACTTTAGTCGGTAGTGTAGCATGTCTTTATCTAGCAGTGGCTCTGTCTTTTTCCCCCTTTTGTGGTGCAGGTACAGCGTGGCTCCCTCTCTGGTGGTGCGGGTACAGCGTGACTCTCTCTGGTGGTGTGGGTACAGCGTGGCTCTCTCTGCTGGTGTGGGTACAGCATGTCTCTCTCTCTCTGCTGGTGCGGGTACAGCATGTCTCTCTCTCTGCTGGTGTGGGTACAGCGCAGCTCTCACGGTGCGAGTATAGCACAGCTCTCTCTGGTGGCGTGGACACAGCGCGGCTCTCTCTGGTGGTGCAGGTACAGCATGGCTCTCTGTCTGGTGGTGCGGGTACAGCATGGCTCTCTCTGGTGGTGCAGGTTTAGCGTGGCTCTCTCTCTCTGGTGGTGCGAGTACAGCATGACTCTCTCTGGTGGTGCGGATACAGTGTGGCTCTCTCTCTGGCGGTGTGGGTACAACGTGGCTCTCTCTGGTGGTACGGGTACAACGTGACTCTCTCTGGTGGTGCAGGTATAGCCTGGCTCTCTCTCTGGTGGTGCAGGTATAGCGTGGCTCTCTCTCTCTGGTGGTGCGGGTACAGAATGGCTCACTCTCTGGTGGCGTGGGCACAGTGCAGCTCTCTCTCTGGTGGTGCAGGCACAGCGTGGCTCTCTCTCTCTGGTGGTGCAGGCACAGCATGGCTCTCTCTCTGGTGGTGCGGGTACAGCGTGGCTCTCTCTCTGGTGGTGCGGGTACAGCGTGGCTCTCTCTCTGGTGGTGCAGGTATAGCGTGTCTCTCTCTCTCTCTGGTGGTGTGAGTAAAGCATGGCTCTCTCTCTGGTGGTGCGGGTACAGCATGGCTCTCTCTGGTGGTGCAGGTAAAATGTGGCTCCCACTCTGGTGGTGCAGGTACAGCGTGGCTCCCTTTATGGTGGTGGAGGTACAGCATGGCTCTCTCTCTGGGGTTGCAGGTACATTGTGTCTCTATCTGGCGGTGCACATACAGCGTGACTCTCTCTGGTGGTGCGGGTACAGCATGGCTCTCAGGTGGTGCTGGTACAGCGTGGCTCTCTCTGGTGGTGTGGGTACAGCGTGGCTCTCTCTCTGGTGGTGCGGGTACAGTGTGGCCCTATCTGGTCTCCTCCAGCACAGTCCTTCCTTTTTCTTCTCCTGTAGCATGCTGTTGTTTGCCGGGTTCCAGGTTCTTCCTCCCAAAGTGCATGAATGCTGGGGGACTGTAGCCTGCTGTTTGTGGACACACTGCGACCGTCAATCTTCCAGGACTATGTTTCCCATGATGCCCCCTCTGTGTGTTCTGGTTGGCCATCTGCTGTGGCCAATTGGGAGGGAATCAGAGCAGGCAGGAATCCGGGCGGTGCTTAGGGGAACCCGATTAGAGCCGATCTCTTCTCCTGTTTAACTGACAGGAGAAAGGAGGGGGCAAGAGGGGGAAATACACAGACACTGTGTACACAGCCCTCCTCTCCCTGTCTCAGCACTGCTGCCTATGTGATCACCGCTTTGAGATGGGGGGCGATTGCACTCACTACAACTGCTTCCTGGTGTCAACCGGGTGTAGTCCACCCCCCTGCACCCCCATAGCGATGCCATTCAGATGCCCCTGATAGCAGCCCTGTCTGTGGGAGGAGGGTGCTGGTGCTTTATGCAGGGGGGCACCCTAGGCCTGGGCCTTGTCGGTCTAGACCAAAATACAGCACTGGTCATGGGTCATGTTTTACTACATTCCCTGTGATTCTGCTATACATGCCTGTGTTGATCCTCTGTTGTTGACCTCATATGCTCCTGACTTTGCATGAACGCTGGCTGCATTTGACCCCTGACTTGTTTCTGGATTACGCCTACCTGCTCCCTCTGCTCGTCTGCCTACTGTTATTGCCCCTGGCCTGACTACTCTTCTGCCTGCTGTCTGTACCCTATCTGCCCCCCAGTTGCTGACTCAGACTGCCTAGCTCTGCTTACATACTTTCTCTCTGTACCTGACTCTTTAAATCTGTGCCTGACTCACAATGCAGTCCACCTGCCAGTGAGCATCCTGTCTGCCATTCCTGTGGTCTCTGGATGCACAGCCAATCTCATCAACATCTGCCAGCTTTGTGCTGTGGCACTCCCTCTTATCTTACCAGGGTTCCTGAACCAGAGATGTAAGAGAAGCCTATATCTGCACGTCAGACCCCACCATCAGGTACATGACAGCTGCCAAGCACTTACTAATTAAGATCAGGTTGTGCTCCATTCAATGTCATGTGCTAGGGACTTGTATTAGTCTTGGTTGAAGGATCACATATTGTTTATTTACTGCTCAGCATGGACTGTGGGACTGGACTTTTAAGGCTCTTTTTCATATTGTTTTTTTTCATCAGTATCCAGTATTCATTTCTTCAATGGTTTATACATTATGGCCCAGATTCACAGAGAGCAATGTGCACTCTACGCCGCTGTAGAGTAACCAATTTACGCTACGCCAACGCAGCGCAGAGAGGCAAGCAATGCATTCAGCAAGCCAGTGCTCCCAACGCTGCGCCAGCATGGCATGGGATTCGAAGGCATACGCCGACATAGGTGGAAGTGGGCGTGAGCCATGCAAATGAGGCGTGACCCCATGCAAATGATGGGCCGAGCGCCAGACAGATACGCATCACGAACTGTGCATGCCCTGTGACGTGGACACATCCCCCTGCGCCTGCTCACAACCACGTCGGAACAACTGCCTAAACTACGCCGGATCACTGCGTATGGCGTGAATGTAACCTACGCCCAGCCAGACACACGTCCAACACAAAATACGCCGGCTTGAGTTCCCTGGTGCAGACCTTTGCATGTCTGCTGCTGGGTTGCACCTCCTTTATGGTGAATAACTTTACGCCGGACGTACAACTTACGCGCACCTCGCATAGCCTGCGTCGGGGGCATGCAGGTTTGTGAATCGCCCTATTTCTCTAATTTGCATGTTTGAATGGCTAATCAATGGGAGCGGCACCATGCTCCCAGCCTAAATGTACGCCCACCCTACGCCGGCGTAAGCAAGATACGTCGGCGGGGTGTAGCCTGGTTTTAGGCGCATATCTGTTTGTGGGTCTGGCGCACAAATACGACGGCGCACATTTGCACTTACGTCGGCGTTACTTGTTATCCGTCGGCGTAAGTGCTTTGTGAATCTGGGCCCATATGTACAAATCCACTACAATTTATCAATCATATATATTTTTTAATCTATCTATTAATTTATACTCATACAGTGACTTTGTGTATTTTTTGGTTTGTAGTTTTTCTTTGTAATTGTCACTTTAGCTGTAATAAATTATGTTTGAAAACCCTTTGTCTACTATCCTAGAAAATAGTTTGATTTGATTTAAAAAATTCAGCTACCATGGATTTCAATGGAGCAGTTATGCAAACATCTCTCCAACAAAATCATGTAACTCGAATGGTGTATATGTTATCATAAGAGCTTTTAAAAGATGATTAAAAAATTAAATGCATTCCTATAGAAACCTAATTAATACCCAATGTGCATATATAAAGAGTATAACATTAATTTACAGCATATTTTATATATATATATACAGTGATACCTCGGTTCACGAACGCTTCTGTTCACGAACAACTCGGTTCACGAACAGAAAAGTTCATATAAATATGCTCCGGTTCACGAACTCCGCCTCGGTTCACGAACAGGAGCCGCGGCCATTTTAATGCTATTTCCAGGCTGTCACATGGTCGTGACTTCCTGTAGGAAGATCGTGGAGAGAAGAAGACACACAGAAAGAAGTGTACTGCGAGTACTGTGCATACATTTCAAGGTATTTTTTGATTTTTGGTGTGCTTTTTAGCACATACAGTACTGTACTGTACTACAGTACTGTTCTTGCTGTTCTTGCTGTATTGTACAGTTCACTGGACACCCAATATGGCTCCCAAGAAGCATAGTGGAAAGAATAAAGTGCAGAGCAGCAATGAAGGTGACAAGAACAGCAATGCAGGTGACAATGTGCAAAGGGGAAATGCAAGTGACAATGTGCAAAGGGGAAATGCAAGTGACAATGTGCAAAGGGGAAATGCAGGTGACAAGAATGTGCAGCGCAATATGGCTCCCAAGAAGCATAGTGGAAAGACGAAAGTGCAGAGCAGCAATGAAGGTGACAAGAACAGCAATGCAGGTGACAATGTGCAAAGTGGAAATGCAAGTGACAATGTGCAAAGTGGAAATGCAAGTGACAATGTGCAAAGTGGAAATGCAAGTGACAATGTGCAAAGTGGAAATGCAAGTGACAATGTGCAAAGTGGAAATGCAAGTGACAATGTGCAAAGGGGAAATGCAGGTGACAAGAATGTGCAGCGCAAGCATGGGGGCAAAAAGAAAGTGCAGAGCAGTAGTAAAGGTGACAGCAAGGTTGTGAAGAAAATAACCATTGAGCTGAAGAAGGAAATTATAGAAAAGCATGACCGTGGTATTCGTGTGACTGATCTGGCCTCGGAGTACAAGATGGCAAAGTCAACAATCTCGACTATTCTGAAAAACAAAGCCGCCATCAAAGGAGCTGATGTTGCAAAAGGAGTAACAATGTTAACCAAGCAGAGGACGCAAGTGCTGGAAGAGGTGGAAAAACTTTTGCTTGTGTGGTTGAATGAGAAACAGCTGGCAGGTGATAGCGTTAGTGAAGCTATGATCTGTGAGAAAGCCAGGAAATTGCACAGTGATTTACTGCAAAGAAGCCCCTCTACAACTGCAGCAAGTGACGAATTTAAAGCCAGTAGGGGGTGGTTTGAAAAATTCCGCAGGAGAAGTGGCATCCACAGTGTGATTAGACATGGTGAGGCTTCCAGTTCTGACAAGGCCGCAGCAGAAGCCTACAAGTTAGACTTTGCGGAATTCATGAAGACAGAAGGATACGTCCCTCAACAAGTGTTCAACTGTGATGAAACAGGGCTCTTCTGGAAAAAAATGCCGAACAGAACCTATATCACGCAGGAGGAAAAGGCACTACCAGGGCACAAGCCCATGAAGGACAGATTGACCCTTTTGCTGTGTGCCAACGCAAGCGCCGATCTGAAAATTAAACCACTACTGGTGTACCATTCTCAGACCCCTCGTGCATTTAGGGAACAAAATGTGAACAAGGCCAGACTGCCCGTCATGTGGAGAGCCAATGCCAAAGCTTGGGTCACAAGGCAATTGTTTATGGAATGGCTGCACGAGGTGTTTGCACCCACCGTCAGAAAATATCTTTCTGATAACCAGCTGCCTGAAAGGTGCCTTCTTCTGATGGACAATGCCCCGGCACACCCTCCAGCCTTGGTGGATGATATGGATGCTGAGTATGACTTCATCAAGGTAAAGTTCCTCCCCCCCAACACAACACCACTTCTGCAGCCTATGGACCAGCAAGTCATCTGCAACTTCAAGAAGCTGTACACAAAGGCGCTCTTCACTAGGTGTTTTAATGTCACTGAAGAGACGTCCTTGACTTTGAAAGACTTCTGGAAGAAACATTTCAATGTTGCCCACTGCATTAACCTCATTGACAAAGCCTGGGAAGAGGTCACTCCCCGAACCCTAAATTCAGCCTGGAGGAAACTGTGGCCAGAATGTGTCGCTGAACGTGAACATGACATTGAAGTGCCTGATGCTGAGGTAGTGGAGGAAATTGTGTCCATGGGCAAGAGTATGGGTCTGGACGTTGATGGTGCTGATGTGGAAGAGCTTGTTGAGGAACATAGGGAGGAGCTGACCACGGAAGAACTTTCTGAACTCCACAGTGAGCAGCAGAAGGCACTTCTTGAGGAGCATTCCACTGAGGAAGAGGAAGAAAGGGAGGAGGTTAGCAGTGATGCCATAAAATCCATTATGCAAAAATGGAATGAGTGCCATGATTTTTTTGAAAAGCACCACCCCAACATAACTGTCGTGAACAGAGTGTTAAATCTCATGAATGATAATGTGGTCTCTCATTTCCGGAGGGTTATGCAGCGCAGGAAGAGACAAGTGACATTGGACAGATTTTTCAGCAAAACTGAGCCTGCAGCTAGGAGACAAAGGAGAGAGGAAACCCCTGAAGGAGATCCCCCTGATGTCCTTATGGAGGGGGACTCTCCCTCCAAACAATAACTGCCTCCCACCTGCCTCCCACCTGCCTTCCTCCATGCCAGAAGTCATCACAAGCAAGGTTAGTGTCCTCTCTTTATACATTACTATACTGTACTAATGTGTATTGTAATTTTTGTGCTTCAAAAACCCCCAAAAAAAGGTCAGCACGGATTAACCGGATTTACATTGAACCCTATGGGAAAATGTGCCTCGGTTCGCGACCAATTCGGTTCGCGACCAGAGTCAGTTCACGAATTAAGTTCGTGAACCGAGGTATCACTGTATATATATATATACACACACACACACACACACATACATATATATATATATATATATACATACACATATATATATATATATATATATATATATATATACACATACACACACACATATATTATATATATACTGTAAATTAATAATACAAAAGTAAAAACAATTTATGCCATAGACTGAAAATAACGTGTAATGTGCTCCTTATTCCACATGGTGTCCTTATAGATTCCAATCAGAAGTGCAACAAACAGTCCATTTTGTGATTTGTGAGCTCAATATAATTGAAAGTAATAGCTTTACATTAATCCATTACTGTGCATATACAGATATCCTGGTGTCATCGTCATCAGTTGTGCCCTCACCTTATAATCTTAATATCTGTGCCTTAGATCACAAACAATCCTCTTGATTAGCTTTTAGAATGTTTCTCCTTCTTATAGCTCAGGTGTCTCACATCATAGGGTGTGCTCCTTCCTTTTTGCTTACTATTGATCTCCACTCACATCGCCCACATGCAAAGTAACAATGCTTGCAATAGTGCTTTACCATTTTAAAAGGATTTATTTGTATAAAACATAAAACAAGTATCACTCACATTCTCCATATTAAAACCAAGCCTTAATGTGCACATCCAAAAGTGCTGGGACAAAGGTATCACCTCAAAACTGGCTCTGCACCCCCGGGAATCAGCGCTCCCCTGTCCTTTACATTGACTCTCCATTCCTTGGTTGCTTCCTAGTTCCTTACTAGGGATGAGCCGAACACCCCCCCCCCCATTCGGTTCGCAGCAAAACCTTTGAACGGACCGACCGTTCATGCAAACATTTAGAACCCCATTCACGTCTATGGGACTCGAACGTTCGAATTCAAAAGTGCTAATTTTAAAGCCTAATATGCAAGTTATTGTCGGAAAATATCTTTGAGAACCCAGGTCTTGCCCCAGGGAACATGTATCAATGGAAAAAAAGTTTTAAAAACGGTAGTTGGTAGTTTTTTCTGGAGCAGTGATTTTAATGATGCTTAACCACTTAACGCCCGCCGCACACCTATTTACGTCCACAGAATGGCACGTACGGGCAGATGGGCGTATATATACGTCCTTGCCTTCTAGCGGGTGGGGGTCTGATCGGGACCCCCCCCCCCGCTGTGTGCGGCGGGCGGCTTACCTCGGGGAGCGATCCGGGATGACGGCGCGGCTATTCGTTTATAGCCGCTCCGTCGCGATCGCTCCCCGGAGCTCAAGAACAGGGAGAGCAGTATGTAAACACGGCTTCCCCGTGCTTCACTGTGGCTGCGTATCGATCGAGTGATCCCTTTTATAGGGAGACTCGATCGATGACATCAGTCCTACAGCCACACCCCCCTACAGTTGTAAACACACACTAGGTGAACCCTAACTCCTACAGCGCCCCCTGTGGTTAACTCCGAAACTGCAACTGTCATTTTCACAATAAACAATGCAATTTAAATGTGAAAATGACAATGGTCCCGAAAATGTGTCAAAATTGTCTGAAGTGTCCGCCATAATGTCACAGTCACGAAAAAAATCGCTGATCGCCGCCAATAGTAGTAAAAAATTTTTTTTTTATAAAAATGCAATAAAACTATCCCCTATTTTGTAAACGCTATGAATTTTGCGCAAACCAATCGATAAACACTTATTGCGATTTTTTTTTACCAAAAATAGGTAGAAGAATACGTATCGGCCTAAACTGAGGAAAAAAAAATGTTATATATGTTTTTGGGGGATATTTATTATAGCAAAAAGTAAAAAATATTGAATTTTTTTCAAAATTGTCGCTCTATTTTTGCTTATAGCGCAAAAAATAAAAACCGCAGAGGTGATCAAATACCAGCAAAAGAAAGCTCTATTTGTGGGGAAAAAAGGACGGCAATTTTGTTTGGGAGCCACGTCACACGACCGCGCAATTGTCTGTTAAAGCAATGCAGTGCCGAATCGCAAAACCTGGCCTGGGCATTTAGCTGCCTAAAGGTCCGGGGCTTAAGTGGTTAAAGTAAAAAAAAAAAAAAAAAAAAAAATTTCCTTTAAATATCGTACCTGCTGGGTGTCTATAGTATGCCTGTGAAGTGGCACATGTTTAGAACTGTCCTGGCACAAAATGAGATTACTATAAGAAAAAAGTAATTTAAAACTGCTTGCGGCTTTAATGTAATGTCTGGTCCCTGCAATATGGATAAAAATCATTGAGAAAAATAGCACAGACAGACAGTGCACACACCACGTAGCTTTAGGTGTACACTGCAGAGGACACAGGCAGTACACACCACGTAGCTTTAGGTGCACACTGCAGAGGACACAGGCAGTACACACCACGTAGCTTTAGGTGCACACTGCAGAGGACACAGGCAGTACACACACCACGTAGCTTTAGGTGCACACTGCAGAGGACACAGGCAGTACACCATGTGAGAATACTGCAGCTAGCACAATCACCTGCCTGCCAGTAAATTAGGAAGTGCAGATCTAGCTAAACTATACAGTGTATAAATATATAGGCCCAGATTCACAAAGCACTTGCGCCGACGTATCTCGAAATATGCCGCGTAATTGCAAATATGCGCCGTCGTATCTGTGCGCCGTGCCCACAAAACTAAGATACGCCTAAAAAAAGGCTTCATTCCACCGACGTAACTTGCCTACGCCGGCGTAGAGTGGGCGCATATTTACGCTGGACGCATGTGGCGCTCCCATTGATTTTCTCTTCAAATATGCAAATGAGGGAGATATGCCAATTCACGATCGTACTTGCGCCCGACGCAGGCTACGACTGGTGCGCGTAAGTTGTACGTACGGCGTAAAGTTATGCCCCATAAAGGAGGTGTAACTCAGCAGCATCCATGCAAAGGTCTGCACCAGGGAACACAAGCCTGCATATTTTGCGTAGTTTACGTTGGACGTGAATATGACTAGGCGTAGGTTATGTTCACGCCGTAGGCAGTGATCCGGCGTATCTTAGGCAGTTGTTCCGACGTGATTGTGAGCATGCGCACTGAGATGCGTCCATGGGATGGCGCATGCGCCGTTTGTTATACGTATCTGTCTGGCGCTCGGCCCATCATTTGCATGGCTCACACCCACTTCCACTTACGCGGGCTTATGCTTAGGAAACCCAGTGCAGTTTTGGGAGGAAGTGCTTTGTAAACTCCATGCTTGCCTCTCTGCGCTGCGTCGGCGTAGCGTAAAGGAGATACACTACGGCGGCATAAATATGAGCCGCTGTCTGTGATTCCGGGCCATATACAACACTTGGGATACATATATATCCTCTACACACTGTAACTTTAACTGACTAGCCTGCCTGCCTGCTTGCTCTATCTGCCTACTAAAAATGACATTCTCTCTCTCTCTGTCTTCTCTCTTTTAACCACTGCAACACACTACACAAGGCTGACCTGCAGGTGGGCTTTTATAGTGTGGGGCGTGTACTAAACCCCCTGAGCCATAATTGGCCAAAGCCACCCTGGCTTTGGCCAATTATGGCTCTCCGTTTTTTGAAAGCTGTGATTGGCCAAGCATGTGGGTCATAGTGCATGCTTGGCCAATCGTCAGCCAGCAATGCACTGCGATGCCGCAGTGAATTATGGGCCGTGAAACGCAACTCGAATTTGGCTGCCCAAAACGTTCGTAATTCGACGAACGACCGAACATACGATGTTCGAGTCAAACATGAGTTTGACTCGAATACGAAGCTCATCCCTATTCCTCACACGTCAGCCCCTAAAGCCCCTCTTACTAGTTTAATCACTCCTCGTGACTTCCTCTGGGAGATATGATTGGCTGGCGTTTTAATTTTTATTTTATTTTTATCTTAAATTTGTATTTTAATTTACAGTTAATCATTATTATTTTCATATAGAAATAGAGAACTCCGGCGCTGTCGGGGGGGGGGGACTGCAGCAGCACCTGTGGATCTGATCCTAACAGAAAAAGTGATAATAATGTAAAGTATCCAATTCAATCCCTACGTATCGTCACATCACGTGACTTCATACCCTGATGACGTCACGTGATGTGACAATACGTAGGGATTGGAGCACCGGGTACAGACAGAGTCTGAAGTTTTAATACGAGTTCAGCGCTCATGGATATTTTATTCTACTTCACTACCTAAATGTGAGTTTTGTATCTGTTTTTTTATTAAATGTATCCATTATATGGAGTCGCGCTATGGTCTCTTTCTCGCTCTTCTTAATGCTCCTATGATACATTGAGCCTTGCCATTTGGACGTATGAGGATCAGATTACACTCTCACCTTATAGCTGACACTCTGAGGGGGATACAAGTTAGGCACTCGTGGATTTATGCCCGCTTTTCTTTCATTCATGTGAGTGTATTTTCTTAAATCTTTACCTGTTCGAGGTACCCTCACAGTGTCACGCTATATGCATTGCATATATCTTTTCTTTTCCATGACACATATTGGCCGCTGACAGCTGTCTTAGGAGTGAGGAGGAGGTGTTTTATCAGCCCACTCATCCAGCTGCAATCAGTATCACTGTTAGCTGTTAGAACAAACAGCAGTGAGGTGAGCTGCTAGCACACTCAGAGGTGTCATCACTGAAGATTTCATTTTTGCACATTGCATTTTGGGTGGAGGTGTTTCATCTAGACACTGTTCTGTGGAGGAATTACTGGACTGCTAGATCTGATCCTTATTTATGGACAGGACTTTATCACATGTGTGATTTTTTATAGTTTTGCACCTTTTCCCACTTATTTTATGCTAGTTTTAGTGTTTGTATATGTAGTAGCCGTTTTACTATGTATTTTCACTGTTAAATCTTTACAGGATTATAGGTGTTTGTTCACTTTCATCTGTATTGTTCATTGTAGTATCATCAGATACCCCCTTTTTTTTCTGTCACTGTTTAGTTCACCCACGATCCCTTTACTCCTCATTCCCTTTCCACTTCTCCTTCCCATTCCCTCCCTCACAGCGCAGCTACCATACTTTATATTATTTTCATCCTTAGATTTTGTTTATTTTGATCTCTACCTTTATATACATATATATTGCCCATAATCATTGTCTAAATACTTACTGATTGTGAATGACACAATGTTTTACAATTATGATTAAAAACAATGAACCAACCAACCAGTACACAATATTTTTTAGCAGAATTGCTATTAGATTACCTTGATGGTATCTAATTAGTTAATATGACACTCCAGTGCCCGTGATCCACTAATTACCACCTTGAAAGGTTGCCAAGGTAACACCTAATTAGTCCTGGCCACAACAGACTATATATACCTCCTCCAAAATGGCCACAGTCATAGCCTGATCAAGGAGCATGCATACTCCGAACGTGCGCTTCTCCCTGCTCTATCTCCAACCGGAAGTGATGTACACTGCTGTCAGTGAGCCGTCCTGAGTGTCTGGAAAGCGCTGGGAACCACCAGCATCCCTGGACCCATCAGCTGCCTCAACACAAGGGACACAATTCTTCTTCTCCTTACTACTCAAATTTCATGTCTACCCCCGCTATATCTCATAACCTCTCAGCAGTCTCCACTGACAGGGATGATGATAAAGCAAAGGGTGTCACAGGACCTTGCACACCACCAGCTGTAGAGTATAGCAGGCACATTTCTCTACCCCAGCTGCTGCATCAAAAAAAAATTAAATATACTCCCTGCCACCCACATGCCCAGTGTCTAAATTTCAGCTTGTTCAAATAAAGAAAACTTTCAGGCAAAATCAATTTAAATCTAATTTTCTTTTCTTTAAAAATCTCTGCAACAAGTTCTATACATGGTACAGATGTGCCACTTTACAGGCAGATTAAGGGTACCCCCAGCACTATAATTTTTTTTTCATTTTTATTGTTACACTTTAACCACTTACCCCCTGGACCATATTGCTGCCCAAAGACCAGAGTACTTTTTGCGATTCGGGACTGCGTCGCTTTAACAGACAATTGCGCGGTCGTGCGACGTGGCTCCCAAACAAAATTGGCGTCCTTTTTTTCCCACAAATAGAGCTTTCTTTTGGTGGTATTTGATCACCTCTGCGGTTTTTATTTTTTGCGCTATAAACAAAAATAGAACGACAATTTTGAAAAAAATGAATATTTTTTACTTTTTGCTGTAATAAATATCCCCCAAAAATATATAAAAAAACATTTTTTTTCCTCAGTTTAGGCCGATACGTATTCTTCTACATATTTTTCGTAAAAAAAAATCGCAATAAGCGTTTATTGATTGGTTTGCGCAAAAGTTATAGCGTTTACAAAATAGGGGGTATTTTTATGGCATTTTTATTAATATTTTTTTTACTAGTAATGGCGGCGATCAGCGATTTTTTTTTTGGTATTGCGACATTATGGCGGACACTTCGGACATTTTTGACACATTTTTGGGACCATTGGCATTTTTATAGCGATCAGTGCTATAAAAATGCATTAGATTACTATAAAAATGCCACTGGCAGTGAAGGGGTTAACACTAGGGGGCGGGGAAGGGGTTAAGTATGCCTGGGTGTGTTCTTACTGTGGGGGGGGGGGTGGCCTCACTAGGGGAAACACTGATCCTCGGTTCATACAGTGTATGAACCGAAGAAAAGCATTTCCCCTGCTGACAGGAACGAGAGCTGTGTGTTTACACACACAGCTCCCGTTCCCCGCTCTGTACCGAGCGATCGCGTGTGCCCGGCGGCGATCGCGCCCGCCGGGCACACGCACGGGAGTCGGGGGCGAGCGGGGGGCGCGTGCGCGCGCCTCCGGCGGCGCGCGTGCGCCCCTAGTGGCGGCTAAAGGGTAGGACGTCATAATACGTGATCTCGCCTAGGAGAGCCACCTTGTGGACGTATTATGACGGTGCGGCGACGGCAAGTGGTTAAGCATCATTAAAATCACTGCTCCTCTAAAAGCAATCTTTTTGCATTGGTACATGTCCCCCAGGGCAGTACTAGGCCCTCATACCCTTTTTATGCCCAATAACATGCATAAAAGCCTTCAAAATGGGGACTTTTGATTTTTCAAGTTCGGATCCCATGGATTTTAATACAATTCATGGTTCGGGTCTAAACTTTTGCGATGTTCGAGAGTTCTGGCAGGAAACAAAACAGGGGGTGTTCAGCCCGTCTCTAAATGAGACACATACTGACAACTAATCAATGTAAATTAATGTAATGATAAATTAATTAACCTATATAACATATACAACAAATATTTAGTAAAACATTTTTATCACATACTGCCCCAAATGGTCATACAGATCTTAATTACACTTTAGCTCAGACCTGGAGTTTCTAAATTGAACTTATCTAGATTACACAGCACCAAATCAATAACGCACTGTTTACACCATAAATAACTATTTTTAAACCTCAACCATACCAGAAACATTACACAGATAGTGAATCATTTATTTTTATAAATCTGAAATTGTCTCTGACAATTATGCTTTCAGTGGCTATTTTATAAATTTCAACCACTTGTAATGATTCCTTGTCATATCAATTTACTGATCATGAATTTTGTATGTATCTGCTTGCAAGAAAGTTATCTTTGTGCTGCATCACTGCATGAAAATTGTGACCTTAACACAACAAATCTTGTTGATCATCATGCAAATGTAGTTATCAGATATATATGCTTTCAAAAATGTATTGGAATCCATAATCAATTTAGGCTGAAACAAATGGAAACAGGAAAATAATCTATAAAATGTATATATGATAGCTTATTTTTCAAGCTTTCTATAACTGCTTGAAGTATAAGCAATTTTAAGAAAAGTAATTTCCTTATACTTTATTGACTACATGGGTCAAGGTACACTGACCTGGAATGGTATATCATAAATCAAGTTTTGATAGCTTCTAATGAGGGCATAAAGAATTGACAAAAGCATCCATTTATGTGGGCAACGGGAATTGTAATGTAATCTTACAATCTACCTTTTGCTGTTCATATCAGTATGGAAAATATCAACAAGTTATACATAGATTACACTAATACACAATATAAAGGAAAAACTAAATATCAGACCACACATGGAAACACAATATTCCTTTTAAAGAACAACTGTGCTGAAGTATTAAATATAACTACTGTGCAGGAGGAATGTGGGTGAAATAGATACTGAGGCTGATTTTCAAAAGGAGTTGAGAATATTCACACAATAATTGTGTGAGTATTCACTTCCCTTTTCCAATCATAAAAGAGCAAATTCCTGTTTGCTTATTTCTGCATGTGATATACAGTATTTTCTGTATGTGGTTGAGAAACTGAAATGAACAGTCACACAATTTATTTTAACTTAAGGGAGCGGACCGTTTTTGTGTCCGCTCCGTGTGTCCGCAAAAGCTCAGCGGGGATCATCCGTCATCCCCGCTGAGCTGTCGGCGGATAGGGCGGTCCCCGCACACAGTGCAGAGACTGCCTTGTCTCTTCTCCGCTCTCCCCTATGGGGAATCGGATGCAGACGGACCGTCTGTCCGTCTGCATCCGATCCGTTTTGCCGGACGGAAGAAAAATAGGGGTTTCTTCCGTCCGCAAAACCAGATCCCGACGGACGCGGATGGTCGCGGACGTTAGCCGATGCTCCATTCGCTAACGGACGCAATCCCATAGGGAACCATTACAATAAGTAATAAGCGGACGAGCGGACGTGTGTAAGGGGCCTAAGTGTCCACCAGCTCTAGGGTGCTCCCAATGTCAACACTCAGCAGCTGAAGCAAACACCAACGTCCCCTAGTTTATGAAAAAAAAAAACAACTGTCTAGACTCTAGTGCCTCAGGAATACCGGCATCTTGAGTATTGCAAACCTGTGTGAGCAGTTTTAGGGTAAATAAGGTGTTTTAAATGGGGATTTCTACACTATGAGCTTATTTTATCCTTGTATTCCCTATATAACATTCACCTATTTGGAGTCTGTGCAATAAGGGGACAAGAAGAGTGAATTTTAAGGCCCCGTACACACGACCGAACATGTCTGCTGAAACTGGTCCGCGGACCAGTTTCAGCAGACATGTTCGGTCATGTGTAGGCCCGAGCGGACAGGATTCCAGCGTACATTTGCCCGCTGGGCCTTTTTCCAGCGGGCAAATATTTCTGAACATGTTTTAAAACATGCCCGCTGGAATCCTGCCCGTCGGACATGTTTGGTCGTCTGTACAGACCTACCGTACATGTCCGAGCGGCCGCCATCCCTCACATGCTTCGATTGACTTTGACGCATGCGTGGAAGCATTGAACTGGCAGGGCCGCGCACGTCGCCGCGTCATCGTCGCCGCGACGGCGCGGCCACGCCCCGCGTATTGTTTACGCGCGGATTTCTGTATGATGGTGAGTACAGCCATCATACAGAAATCCTCGGGCAGACATGTACGGTGAAAACGGTCCGGCGGACCGGTTTCATCGTACATGTTTGCTCGTCTGTACGAGGCCTAAGAGGATTATCAGATATGAGATCATCCAACCTGGTGCCTTAGGGGCTGAGTTTAGTAGGTGTTTTGTGCTCATGGGGTCAGTGCATGGCAGCATGTATTGATGGATTCACAGCTTTGCACTTTAGGGATCACAGTTTAACCACTTAAGCCCCGAACCATATTGCTGGTCAAAGACCAGAGCACTTTTTGTGATTCGGCACTGCGTCACTTTAACTGACAATTGCGCGGTCATGCAACATGGCTCCCAAACAAAATTGGCGTCCTTTTTTTCCCACAAGTAGAGATTTCCTTTGGTGGCATTTGATCACCTCTGCGTTTTTTAGTTTTTGCGCTATAAACAAAAATAGAGCGACAATTTTGAAAAAAATGAATATTTTTTTACTATTTGCTATAATAAATATCCCCCAAAAATATATAAAGAAACCATTTTTTTCCTCAGTTTAGGCCGATACGTATTCTTCTACATATTTTTCGTAACAAAAAATCGCAATAAGCGTTTATTGATTGGTTTGCGCAAAAGTTATAGCATTTACAAAATAGGGGGTAGTTTTATGGCATTTTTATTATTATTTTTTTTTTACTAGTAATGGCGGCGATCAGCGATTTTTTTTCAGTACTACGACATTATGGCGGACACTTCGGACACTTTTGACACATTTTTGGGACCATTGGCATTTTTATAGTGATCAGTGCTATAAAAATGCATTGGATTACTATAAAAATGCCACTGGCAAGGAAGGGGTTCACACTAGAGGGCGGGGAAGGGGTTAAGTATGTTCCCTGGGTGTGTTCTAACTGTAGGGGGGTGGACTCACTAGGGGAAATGACTGATCGCTGTTCATACATTGTATGAACAGACAGTCAGGCATTTCTCCCCTGACAGGACCGGGAGCTGTGTGTTTACACACACAGCTCCCGATCCTCGCTCTGTAACGAGCGATCGCGGGTGCCCGGCGGTGATCGCACCCGCCTGGCACGCACGTCGGGATCAGGGATCTAGTGGCCGCTTTGCGAGGCGACGTATAGCTACGGGCTCTCACTCAGGGGAGCCGACCTGCCGCCGTATAACTGTATAAACGTATAACAGTTATACGGCGGCTGGTCAGCAAGTAGTTAAAGTGGATGTTTGGTAAGAAGATAAGCAGGAGGGGTGAGAAGACACACATCACTGGTGATTTTCATGCTTGATTGTCACACTTAAGGCTCATACACACAATAGGACTTTTTGACAACAAACTTCAAAATGACCAGGTTTAAAAAAAAAATCTGACCGTGTGTACGCTCAATCGGACAAACTTTTTCGGTTTTCATCGGACAAAAGTTTGCTCTGCAAACAGACAAACTTTCCGGCAACAAAAGTCCTATGGTGCAAAGTCCTGCTGTGTGTGCAGAAATCCATCGGACTAAAGTCCAAAGTACAAACACGCATTCTCAGAACCAATGCAAAAGATCAGACAACAATACAGAAGTTGACCAAAGGGTGGCGGTAAAGAGCTAAAAAACCATGTGATTTTGGGAAAGATTTTGGGAAAAATTATAAATGGCTTCCCAAATGTTTTACAAATAAATATGTGAAAAAGTTCACACACACTGTCCATCTAATCTGACAGAGGTTGAGCTATTTTGCCAAGAAGAATGGGCAAAAATTTCACTCTCTAGATGTGCAAAGCTGGTAGAGACATCTCCAAAAAGACTTGCAGCTGTAATTGCAGCAAAAGGTGGTTAACCATTTATCATTTTCCTTCCACTTCATAATTATGTGCCACTTTGTGTTGGTCTATCACATAAAATACTGATAAAATACATTTAGGTTTTTGGCTGTTACATGATAAAATGTGGAAAGTTTTAAGGGGTATGAATACTTTTTCAAGGCACTGAACCTGTAAGCACAATATAGTAATGCCTTTTTTTATGGTAATTTTATAATTACTGCATTGTATGAGTCTTACCTTTTGGGGGATGTACATGGGTTAAGATTAAGATTTCTGTGGAAGATGTTGAAACACTGAAGTGGAACCACTATTGAAAGGAACAGAGGACACAGAGACAGAAATGGCGCAAACGTTTTTTAGACTCATTTTGATACATGTGGGTTAGAAAATCTGGTAAAAATCTGGGGTAGTGAGTGGCAGGAGAGGACTTACTTAGACACTGGACAGTTGGACTTTTTTTTACACCATTTAACCACTTCATCCCCAGAAGAATTTACCCCCTTCCTGACCAGTGATTCGGTACTGCGTCGATTTAACTGACAATTGCGCGGTCGTGAGATGTTGTACTGTCCTGCATCACTGCATGAAAATTGTGACCTTAACACAACAAATCTTGTTGATCATCATGCAAATTTAGTTATCAGATATATATGCTTTCAAAAATGTATTGAAATCCATAATCAATTTAGGCTGAAACAAATGGAAACAGAAAAATAATCTATAACATTTATATATGACAGCTTATTTTTCAATCTTTCTATAACTGCTTGAAGTATAAGCAATTTTAAGAAAAGTGATTTCCTTATACTTACTTTATTGACTACATGGGTCAAGGTACACTGACCTGGAAAGGTATATCGTAAATCAATCAAGATGTTGAAACACTGAAGTGAAACCACTATTGGAAGGAACAGATGTGGGTTAGGAACACATGTGGGTTAGAAAATCTGGTAATCTGGGGAAGTGATGTGGCAGTACTTTCCTTTGAAAATTAACATATTCCTGAGACACTGGATAGATGGACTTTTTTTTTTACACAATTTAACCACTTCAGCCCCGGAATAATTTATCCCCTTCCTGACCAGAGCACTTTTTGCGATTTGGCACTGCGTTGCTTTAACTGACTATTGCGCAGTCATGAGACGTTGTACCCAAACAAAATTGACATCCTTTTTTCCCACAAATAGAGCTTTCTTTTGGTGGTATTTGATCACCTCCACGGTTTTTATTTTTTGTGCTATAAACAAAAAAAGAGCGATAATTTTGAAAAAAAACAACATTTCTTACTTTTTGCTATAATAAATAACCCATTAAAATATATATAAAAAAATTATTTCTTTCTCAGTTTAGGCCGATATGTATTCTACATATTTTTGGTAAAAAAAAATGCAATTAAGTGTATATTGATTGGTTTGTGCAAAAGTTATAGCGTATACAAAATAGGGGATAGATTTATGGCATTTTATAAAAAACAAATATTAGTAATCGGCGATCTGCGATTTTTATCATGACTGTGACATTATGGCAGACACATCGGACACTTTTGACGCTATTTTGGGACCATTGTCATTTATACAGCGATCAGTGCTATAAAAATACACTGATTACTGTATAAATGACACTGTCAGGGAAGGGGTTAACCAGTGCTGTGGTTTGCAGAGGAGGCTGTAAAAACAGAGAGCTGGTTGACAGAGAAGTCCTGCAGTTTGCAAAAGTGGATGTATCTGTGTTGGCTTTATTATGTGCTTCTGTAATCCGGGGAGCATGCACATATGTAGGGCAGCCTTGAAAACCCTGCAGGGCAATGACACCCGCCCCCCCCCCTCCCTTATAGGTCTAACTGTGCTTAGTGGAATTTTTTTTTCTTTTATAAAATTAGGGCATTGGGGGGCAAAAAATGCACATCGGTTGTTCGTGTACTGTATGTGAATGATACTTTTTCATTTTATTGACAAAACTAACTGAATGTAAAACGTTGTATTGTTTTCTGTGTCCCCTTTAAGGAGATTCACATTAACTTTATTACATTGGTATAGAGTACATAACATTGGTATAAAGTTTATGTAGTATTCATTAATACAGTAAGTATAATAAAACAAATACCTGTAGTTGAGGAACACATGTGTTTAAATTGGGTGACCAAAGCCATGAAACATATTTATGAAAACTTCCCACTAAGAAGAAATGTGAGGCACATGTGTGATTCAAATAGACCTAACTGAAGAAGAAGGCACCGGAGAGCTGCAGAAGAACCGGGGTTCGCCGAGTCAAGAGCGGAAGAGGGGAGAAGATGGAAGAAGCCCCCCGGAGTCCGGAGAAGACCCCCGGAGAGCGGAGAAGACCCCCGGAGAGCGGAAGAAGAAGCCCCCCCTGGTAATTGAGCTAATAACGAAGACAGGGGGGGCCTCCGGAGCAGAATAATAAAATATTTTAAAAAGCCTTGTGTTGTGTGTTTACTACATTTTACTTTTTGCCTCCAGGTGAATGGATAGGGGTACGATGTACCCCATATCCATTCACTTAGGGTGGGGGGCCGGTATCTGGGGGCCCCCTTATTAAAGGGGACTCCCAGATTCCGATAAGCCTCCGCCCGCAGACCCCGACAACCAATGGCAAGGGTTGTCGGGAAGAGGTCCTGTCCTCATCAACATGGGGACAGGGTGCTCTGGGGTGGGGGGGCCCGCAGTGCGCCCCCCTGCCCCAGAGCACCCAACCCCCCCATGTTGAGGGCATGCGGCCTGGCACGGCTCAGGAGGGGGGGGGACGCTTGCTCGTCCCCACTCCCTTCCTGGCCGGCCGGGTAGCGTGCTTTGGATACGGGTCTGGTATGGATTGTAGGGGGACCCCCTATGTCAATTTTTCAGCGTGGGGGGGTCTCCTTACAACCCATACCAGACCTAAGGGCCTGGTATGCTCCTGGGGGGGAACCCATGCCGGTTTTGAATTTCAAAATTGCCGTGGAGTTCTCCCTCAGGAATGTATACCAAATGCCGTCGCTGGAATGGGCCTTTACAAGGTTTGGCTAACTTTCCACATTGTAAAACCAGCCCTAATTTTGCGCCGGCAAATTCGGAACTTAGGCAGAAATCAAAGTGCTGAAATGCTTTGAAAATCTACTTAAGTCCTCATTTGCATACGCAAAGCTGGATTTCAATGAGAAATGCCCCCAGTGGCGGATGCGGTACTGCATCCTAAAATCTGACCGTGTAAGTGTTTTACACATGTCAGATTTTCTGCCTAACTTTGGAAAAAGCCTTTTGAGAATCGTTTCCAAAGTTAGGCACAGAGATACGCAGGCTGAACAGCAGTTAAGTCTGCGTATCTCTTTTGAGAATTTGGCCCCAAAGTTCCTTGCTCAATCTGTGAAAGGAGACTTTTTGAATAATTTTACATGCTCTGTCAGAGGTGACCTGGCACATTAGCTGGTACTCTGTTGGTGACCTACATCTAAACCTCAGCTGATCATAATTAGGAAATGGAGGTGTCCATAAAATTGATTCAGAAGAGTGGGGAAAAAAATACACTTGACCACAGACTTGACAAGAATACATATATTCGATATGTACTACAATATACTTTTCTTGTCTTTCATTTATATGTAGGTGAGCGTACACAACCTTTTGCTTGGAGAATGTTCTCTTATCTCGTCATTGTTGTCTTGTTGGGCTAGGCCTGTCACCGGGCCTACCCCTCACTTTATGTCTTGTTTTAGATGATTGTTTAAATAAATTTATATTTTAACAAATTCCAATATATGTCTCATGCTGTGCCCATGAAGTCCACATTATATACAGGTGGTTCTATTCATAGAACTTGATTCAAAAGAGTTGTTAATACACTAAAATTTTAAATTTAGTTGCTTTAGAGATCTGTTTTGACTGACAATTTCTCTTATTTTCTGTTTTACTGAAAATTTTACTCACAAGATCGAGACATTGTCACGAGGTCCAAAGTTGCCCCATCGCTTACATAGACATTCATGAATGTAAAAACATTTTAAAAAATCCTCATTTCCCCAAGGACAGGCACATGTAGTACTTGGTCCTTATTTTGGTTAATTGGTTGCTAAGCAGTGTGTTTAGACAGTCCCTCCCCCCATTTAACCATGTTTTTAGGGAGGAGATGGACTTTGAAGACCAGTGCTGCCATTCTGGTTTGCCTGCAGCTCTGTGTGTATGAGTTGCTGCCCCAGCCAATGGGTCACACAGCACTTCAGCAATGAGTGATCTGTTTATTTTTTTTAATGAATGATCAGCACTGATCATTCATTCAAAACAGCGAAAGATCAAACAGTACTGCAGGGCCATGTGATCCATCTGCTGAGTCTTGGTGTGCACAAATGCACACACAGATAACACACATAGCTGTAGAACTAAAATAGATACTAAAGTTTTTTTTTAATATATCAAACATGTTGTACTCTGTGCAGTAGTTTTTCACAGAGCAGCCCAGATCCTCCTCTTCTCCGGTCCCTCTTCGGTGCTTCTGGCTCCTCCTTCATTGTGCGTGCCCCCCACACTGAGCCTCAGCTCCCTGTGTCCATTCATACATGGAGCTGCAGCCCGGCCCGTCCTCTTCCTCTCCTTATTGACTGGTTGACTTTCATTGACAGCAGCGGGCGCTAATGACGCCACGCTGCTGCCTCAGCCAATGAGGAGGGGAGTCCTGGGTAGCTGAGATTCTCCTAAACATTGTTGGATCTAGATGGACCTAAGGTAAGTATATCTCTTACCTGCAAGTCTGAGTTAAGAGTAGATGGGTTGTAGAAAGTAAATGCTACATGGATATTCTGCCCTTACTCGCGATGGCCATGGACAGAAATGCTAGGGGATGTTTTTCAAAGTGATTTCTCAGTAAAGTAGAGTAAAGAGACATGGATGGATGAGGGGTTTGCTTTGAATATTAAAAATGAATAAAATAATGTTTTTGTTTTTTGTAATGCTCCAATGCAGTGTAGTTCGACCTCAATGATTTATCAATATTACAAATAAGTGCCAGATTAGTGCTGCCTGTTCATTCAGAATAATATTATTTCAAGGATTCGGGGCTCAGCAAAGAATACAAATGTCAGTAGCTACACATATTGTAGCTGCTGACTTTTAATATTAGGATACTTGACTGTCCTGTTATCCAGTGATGTCGGCACCCCAGCTGATGTTTCCATTAGTTCTCGGATGCTGCTGCTGCGATTCGTGGCAAGGGAAACTGGCAGTGAAGCCTTTCGGCTTCACACCCAGTTCCCTACTGCGCATGTGCGAAGCGTGCTGCGCTTTTTGAATGGCCCGACAGTGGGGGAAGGAAGAGGGGGTCACTTTTTTTTCTGTAGGTGATAAGCTATTATGATAAGCCATTTGAGGTATCAAACTACAGTTACATTGATATAGCTTTTTCTTCAGACTGCTTTTTGTGTATTTAAATGTAAGCCATTACTTGTCCCATTAATCAACATGCAAGTTACAGGATACACTTGAAACATAGCTCAATAATAAATTGCTTCTTAAGCCAGAAGCTTGTTCTATTGATATAAACATGACACATCATTTAATAGGAATAGGAAAAATGTAATCTTGACATATAACCTTTGAGCAAACTCTTAAATTTATTTACTTTTTCTGTTGTGATAAATGTATGAACATTATAACCTTGTGAACTTATAAGTGACCATGTATCTCTTGAGAATATTTTGCACTGTGTAGAAAGAAATAAATTACACGTGCATGCACAAACATTTCTTTGATTATGACTGATTTAGAATATTGACTTTGTTGCTCATTAAGATGATGTTTCACCTTAATTTTTGTTGTTTGTGTTTGCTCTGTATGACTACATAGGAGCCACATTCTCATGTCCCTCTTGTTCTCCTGTGAATCTCAGATCTGAACTTCAGAAGTACTTTCCTTGGTTGTCCTTTCAGATGTTATGGACGTTTTTAAAGCACAGACCAACACTCCTAGCAACCATCAATAGTCATCATTAACTGATCTGATTGTCATACATTGCAATTGGTACTGTCTTATTAAATAAATCCGAAGGAGGTTTGGATTGCTGCCACTTTGGGATCAAAGATGTTTCCCCCGATTTAATTGTTTGTCCAAAGTCTGCATGTTTCACTAAAAAGTTTGTGAATGAACCCACAATGCACTGCATAACCTTTTTATGTTGTTTTAAGTATTTTTTTTCTGCATTGATACATGTTCCCCACCATTGCAGTGCTAGGCTTACCATGCCTTTTGTTTGACAGTGGCTTGCATATATGCTACAAAAAGGGGCAAACTGAATACCCCTTAGTAGAAATTTTGAATTTTCTTATTTTTAAAAAAAAATCACAAAAAAGCCCATGTATTAAGCCTAATTAGATCTAAATAAATGGACTCCGTACATCAGCTTGATCAACAATAGCAAGAGGGTATATCTGTTAGTTTGCTTTATTTAGTATATGCTATTAATTTAAAGCCAAACTATACTCACCTGTTCTTCAGAGCCATGATCCCCTGGAGCTTCCAGCCGGCTGTTGACATCTTCAGCTTAATGGCTTCCAGTCATTGATACCTGTATGCTTCCATTGGCTGAGACGAGATGATGCAATTTCCAGGCATGCAATCTTATAAGTTATCATGCCCTTTGGTCAAAATTCTTTGAGAATAGGTATTCTGTTTACTTTTAAATCAAAATGTTGGATTCCTTTATGCACAAGAAACCGGTCACAAGAGAAACGCTTTGGAGTCTTTTTGTGAGTGATCCACCCCACCTATTGAATCTGTTACTCCTACTGATTAAAGTGGCATTCAACAGCATTTGCATGACATGTCACATGTTACGTTATTTACAATATGATGACCAGGAGAATTCAGCAGTCAAAACTCACTTGTGATGTGCAGTAGCTTTATAAAAAACAGATCTAAGCCTGAAGTTAAGGCCTTGTTCATACAGTACCTCATGCAAGGGCTGAGTTTACCTAAACAGAGATGCACAAGTGTCCCATCCATTCCTGTGCAGGTAGTAGGGCTGCCACCCTTTCTTCAAGCCAAACCTGAACATTTTAGCAGCAACGTTTTTTTTTGTAATTGTGAGTGAGTGAGTGAAAAACTTATATAGCGCTGCACATGCGAACTGAATCGCCTCTGGGCACTTGTTTGACCACTTTTCCTTTGAGCTCAAAAGAGATGGGTTTTGATCTTACTCCTAAAGGCCAAGTGGTTCTCCTCCAACCGAATGGAGGTTGGTAAAGTGTTCCAAAGTCGAGGGCCTTGGACAGCAAATCTTCTTTCTCCTTTGGACTTGTATCTGGTTTTGGGGATTTGGAGTCATTTTTGGTTGGAGGATCACAGAACGCGATTGGGGTTGTAAGCTTTTATTTTTTCGCATAGATATTTGGGGACATTTCCCCAAATACATTTATGCGTTAGACAGAGTGCTTTAAAAGTGATTCTGTCTTTCACTGGTAGCCAGTGAAGGCTTCTCAGTGATGGTGAGATTGATTCCCACGTTTTTTTCCCAGTCACAAGTCGCACGGCCGTATTCTGAACGACCTGCAGGCGAGTGATTTGGTACTTTGGGAGTCCGAGGTAGAGGGCATTTGCATAGTCCAGCCTGGAGTTAACAATTGTTCCCACCACGACTGCTATGTCTTCTTTAGGAATAAATGGAATAAGTCTGCGTAGTAGGCGCAGCAGATGGTGCGATCCGCTGACTACTGACCCTATTTGTGCATCCATTGTCATGTAGGTGTCGAAGATGACTCAGAGACTTTTGACTTTGGTGCTAGGGGTGATGGTTTTTCCCAGAATGGGTGGAGATGTCCAGGTTGTTGCTAGTTGATTCTTCCGATTGGCGTGAAACAGGAGAAGTTCTGTATTCGAATCGTTGAGTTTGAGATAACTCTTTGTCATCCAGTTCTCTATCAAAGAGAGGCATTTCTCTGAATCGAGATGATGATCCTTTTTGTTGCAGATGCGAAAATACAATTGTGTGTCATCCGCATAAGAGTGGTAGAGCAGCTTTTGGCTGCTGATGATTTCAAAAAGAGGGCGGAGATAGATATTAAACAGCACCGGCGATAGAGGGGATCCTTGAGGGACTCCGCATGATACCGTGCATTTTTCAGAGGTGAACGGTCCCAGTTTCACTACTTGTGATCGGTTTTCCAAAAAGTAGGAGAACCAGGATAAGTCACATTCCGCGACTTTGGCTACTTCAGCAAGCCGAGTCAGTAATAGTTTGTGGTCTACCATGTCAAAAGCTGCGCTAAGGTCCAACATTACTAGAAGACAAGGTTCTCCTTCGTCTGCGGCCTCGAGATCAATAATTGTATTTTTATTATCAGTTTAGAAAGCAATAGAAAAACAGGTATAGAGCAGCATGTATATCAAACATAAAATATCAGGGCATGAGAACAAGTAGCCATGAAACATTATCAGAGCATTCTAACTTACTATGAAAGTAATGGCATTAAAGGTTAAAAAAAGGCAGAAGTACACAGTATAGGGCATATATATATATATATATATATATATATATATATATATATATATATATATATATATATATTTAAGTGTAATTTCATAATAGAGGGACCTACAGGAGGGCATTATAAAGGAAGACGTATACAATCCACAACAAGACAGTAGACTCCAATAATGTAATCAAATTATATGGTCCCCATAGTCAGATTAATCCCAGGGCTCCCAAATTTTGTTAAACTGAGAAACCATGCCATGAACGGTGGCTGTAAGGAATTCCATCTTTTTGATCTCCGCTATAAGTTGTAGAAATTGTAATTGGTAGGGGGGGGTAGTTGACAGCCAACACAATGGTATAGTCCTTTTAGCTGCTAGAAGGATATATGAGATCAGATGTTTAGTTGGTTTAGAAATGCCTGGAAATGGAACCCTAGCAAATAATTAATAGGGTCTAAGGGGAGTGGCAAGCCTGTCACACATTGAAGTGTTCGCATTACCTCTAACCAGAATGCCTGTGCACACCTATGCATTTTTAGTGCTTTTTGCATTTTGCAGATTTGCACTACAGAACGTGTTCCATAGGAAACCATGTTAAAGGCACTGTAGTGCAAATCTGCAAAAAGCACTAAAACTGTATAGGTGTGAATCAGGGCCACCATCAGGGGGGTACAGGCAGTACACCTGTAAGGGGCCTGGTGGTCCTCAGGGGCCCAGATGGCATCCCCCTTTTTTATTTTGTTTTCGTCAGCACCCAAAGCCCCCCTGACCTCTATGGCCTCGTACACACAGCCGAACATGCCCGCTGAAACTGGTCTGCGGACCAGTTTCCGCGGACATGTCCAACCGTGTGTAGGGCCTAGCGGACAGTTTTCCGGCCGACCGGACAGGTTTCCAGCGGACAAAAGTTTCTTAGCATGCTAAGAAACTTGTCCGCTGGAAAGCTGTCCGTATATCACAGCGGATGCATCGCATAGTAGCCCATTATGTGTCACTTTCCTGGAAACCGAAGCCTGCAATTTCCCCGATGTCTCCGCAGGCTGGATACGTCCATCTTCAGCCCTCTTCCTTTCCGGAGCTGCGGACTCCGGCTCTGTGACTGGCCAGAGTCGCGTGACGTCTCTTCTGCATATGCGCGTGGGAGTCACCAGTCATGGCATGACCCCAGCTAGAAACGGTACAGCAGCAGCATGCACAGAATAAATGATCATACAGGGAATTGTAAATATCTCCTAAACCATGTAGGTTTAGGAGATATTTCCAGCATCTACAGGTAACCCTTAATCTAGGCTTGCCTGTAGGTGAAAGTGGTTGTACAGGGTGTACAACCACTTTAACTGATTGTGGTCCAAGTCACAATATACACTCACAGTCATATGGCTTTTGTGAGTATATAGTAATTGTATTCTATTATATTATATATATTTTATCAGTAAATTAAATGTCAAAAATAATGATAAGGAAACATTGCTAAAAATGTATATGCATTTTAAAAATCTGAGAGCAGGAAAATTAAATTAATGTCTTTTGCTTCCTTTGGGCATAATGGAGAAATACAGTTTTCCCCCATTTCTTCACTTAGTAACAGACATTTTTATTTCAAGTAGTAGTGATTTGGTTGTATATTTTGCTTACCCCTTTATATCACTGTTTAAAACGATAAGAAGATATTACTAACCATGAATTAGGTAAATAAAGTGTTTCACTATAAAAGGCATGCTAATTGCTTCTGAAACAATATAGCCCAGTCTATATTACCACTTATCCTGCATTGTTACATATGCTTATTGTTGTATATATGCATATAAATCACACTATGATGTAATTATCCAAATTTAATCAGGAGTTAATGTGTTCTCATGTCAGTATGAAAGGTATTGTGAGGTGTAATTTAGTAAATTCAACTATTATGTATCACTTGAGGGGCTCCTAAATTATAAGTGCATCAGACAATTAAGGGCTTAAGTTACATATTGTGAAAAATGAAAGCAGCTTTCAACTAATGTATTAAATGTGATTTACTGTGTCTTAACTGATTTCATAGTATTGCAGTCAATCTCAAAAGATCAGAATGACGTTATAAATGGCTATGTAGTGATATAGATTTAAAAAATGTAAAACCAAGTGAAAAACAGAACTCACAATTTTTAGTTGAGTTTGGAACCCATAAATTGTAAAATACATATTAATCTGAATAGTATATTTGTGAAATATTTAACAGCGCTAAATATCAAAGCAAATGTTTTTATTTTAAATAACTTTAATCATTTTTTAACTACTTGAACTCCAGAAGGTTTTACTCCTTCATGACCAGGCTATTTGTTGCTATTCAGCACTCCGCTACGGTACTTTAACCCAAACAAAATTTATAGAATTTTCTTCACACAAATAGAGCTTTCTTTTGGTGGTATTTGATTACCACTGAGTTTTTTTATTATTTGCAAAAGTAGTTAAAAAATAACTGGAAAAAAAATATTTTCTACTTTCTGCTACAAAACACAGGCGCAGATTCTCAAAGGACATACGACGGCGTATCTCCAGTTACGCCGTCGTATCTCTGAGTCTGGGCGGTCGTATCTATGCGCCTGATTCTTAGAATCAGTTACGCATAGATTTCTATTAGATCCGACCGGCGTAAGTCTGTTACGCCGTCGGATCTTAACTGCATATTTACGCTGGCGGTTAGGGGCGTGTACGCTGATTTACGCCTAGAAATATGTAAATCAGCTAGATACGAGAATTCACAAACGTACTCCCGGCCGACGCAGTACAGATACTCCGTTTACGTTAAGCTTTTCCCGGTGTAAAGTTACCCCTGCTATATGAGGCGTACATGCGGCATACCAATGTTAAGTATGGACGTCGTTCCCGCGTCGAATTTTGAATATTTTACGTTGTTTGCGTAAGTCGTCTGTGAATAGGGCTGGACGTCATTTACGTCAACGTCGAAACCAATACATCCTTGCAGCGTACTTTGGAGCAATGCACACGGGGATATTCCACGTATGGCGCATGCGCCATTCGTGGAAAACGTCAATCACGTCGCGTCACAAGTTATTTACATAAAACACGCCCCCTTGTTCCAAATTTGAATTAGGCGGGCTTACGCCGGCCTATTTACGCTACGCCGCCGCAACTTACGGAGCAAGTGCTTTGAGAATACAGCACTTGCCCGTCTAAGTTGCGGAGGCGTAATGTAAATAGGATACGTTACACCCGCACAAAAATACGCCGATCTATGAGAATCTGGCCCTCAGCCTATAACATTTTTGATAAAATCAAATCTCTTCTGGAATTTAAGCCAAAATGTATTCTACTACATCTCTTTGGTAAAAAAAAATCCCAATACGTGTATATTGATTGGTTTTCATGAAAGTTATAGCGTCTACAAACTTTGGTGTAGATACTAGTAATGGTGGCACTGTGATCGTGCAGCAGGAAATCTGACACTAACCGATGTTGGTGGGAAGTGACTAAGTGACATAACAATTGACACTATTACAGAGATCAGTTCTAAAAATGTACAATGTCACTGTACTAATTAAACTGGCTGGGAAGGGGTCAACATCTGGTGTGATCAAGGGGTGTAATGTGTGCCTAACCATGTTTACTATGTGTAATGTGTGCTGATGTCCAGGGAGAAAAACATGGCACATTGCTGCTGTCTGTAGAGGGCCCTGTGTTGTTTAACAACACAGGGCTCTCTTCTGTCATTCACTCAGCCGATCTGTGGGTCCCAGCCATAAATCATTGGCTGAGACCCACTGATCGGCTTCTGCTGCAGCAAATGGCAGCTCAAGCTTGCAGGTGCATATGCAAGTGGACCAGGAAGAAAACCACTATGTACAGGTATGTACGTTGCCTGTTTGAGCTGACCTCCTGCTTTATATTTTCTGTGATGATTCAGCAAGAGGTTAAACTTTTTCTGAAAGCAGATTATCTATAAATAGGTAACAGTAGTCACAATTTATCAAATCTATATATTTTTTTAAAAAAATACATTAAAATTGGGAGCACACAAACACAATATAATCTCCATTTTTTTTGCAAAAAATAAAATACATTAACACACACACACACACAAATGTGAAGGCTCAAATAATATAGATACAAAACATTAAACATGGGTGATGAATGATAACCCTACAATATTTAATCTTCCTCTGGAATGCTCAAACATACATAATATGAGCTACATTAGGATGTTTTTATGTAAACATGTGCATCGTAGGTCTGTGTGTGTTTTAATTTATTTTTTACTTTTATTATTTTTAACATGTTTTGTTAATGTTTCTCTAAACGTGTATCTACATTGACAAATATGGATTGAAGTACAGCTTACCAATCCTCAGATGTAGCAGCTGCATTGATTTTCTCTTTAAAGCTGTATTATACCCAAAAACTAAAATAATTGCAGCTCGCCATTTCTTAAAAGTAGTGCCCACTTTAGTTTTTTTTTATATATATATATATATTTTCCTTTATTTTAACCTGGTGATCTAGCCAGTGAGTCTGTTATTTTTCAAATTACTTTAAGGCCCCGTACACACGAGAGGATCTATCCGCTGGAATTGATCTGCGGATCAGTTCCAGCGGATAGATCCGCTGGTGTGTACAACCCAGCGGATATTTTTCCACGTTTTTTTTTCGGGCCGACCGATTTCCAGCGGATAAAAATTTCTTAGCATGCTAAGAAATCTATCCGCTGGAATCGGCTCCAGCGGATCGATCCGGTGGTCTGTACAGACTCCCCGGATCGATCCGTCCGAACACATCCCTCTCATGCGTCGTAATGATTCGACGCATGAGTGGATATCCTTATATGACAGCGTCGCGCACGTCGCCATGTCATCATCGCGGCGACGGCGCGACACGTCACCGCAGACGGAATTCCGCGGGGATTTTGATCTCCTGGTTAGTACAACCAGGAGATCAAAATCCGCCAGAGGATTTATCCGCGGATACGGTCCGGAGGACCGTTTCCGCGGATAAATCCTCTCGTGTGTACCCGGCATAAGAAATCAAGCTATCGAGACAAAGTAGCAGTTAGAGGTTGTGACAAACCATTTAACACTGACAGGGGTGCTTACAATGATCCACTTTTACTCTTTTTTTTAAATAAAGGCTTTACATAAATAAGGGAAAATAAAACTGTTTGCTGCAAATGCTTAAAAAGTGTTAGCTGGAGTTCAGCGTAATTTTTTTTAAGTCCATCTAAATCTGCTAGTCTAATGCCAATTGACCGTTTTCATCGGACGAACCGATCGTGTGTGGGCCCCATCGTTTTTTTCCCCATCGGTGAAAAAACTTAGAACCTGTTTTAAAATTATCTGATGTTTAAAAAAACGATAGAAAAAAACGATCGTCTGTGGGCAAGTCCATCGGTTAAAAATTCACGCATTCTCAGAATCAAGTCGACGCATGCTCAGAAGCATTAAACTTAATTTTTCTCAGCACGTCGTAGTGTTTTACGTCACTGCGTTCTGACACAAACAGATTTTTAACTGAAGGTGTGTAGGCAAGACTGATGAAAGTCAGCTTCATCGGATATCTGATGAAAAAATCCATCGGTCCGTTTTCATCGGATGAACCAATCGTGTGTACGTGGCATAACACTACCCTTTTCCCAGACTGACAATGCTGCTGTCCAAAAGGTGTCTGCAATGCTATTTTATCCAGAAAACACTCTGAGACAGGAAGTGTGTGATCACCAGATGAAAAAAGGTGGAAATAAATCCTTATAAAAAGAAAACAAATTTACATTGAATATTCAGTTTATAAGCTACAATGTATTGCATTTTTGTTTTTTGTGTTCAATACCCAGATTTCTGTCTAAGAGTGTTCACCTTTTCTATCAGGACAACGGAAACAAGATAATACCACAGAGTCCCACCCCCTTTCTCTTAAAATATAGAGATGTATGGTTCTGTAGCCCTAAGAGCTAACAAAGAGCAATGTTACAATAACAGTCAGCACAGGCAGAGCATACAGGATATTATCAGCTCACGGGTTTCCTGGCAAGATCAACAGGTATTTTTAAATGTATCAATCAGATATAACAAAACACTCCCAATTCTTTATTTAGCAGAGCAAAAGGGACCAATTAAGAATTGAAGACGCTCCTGTGAAGTAGAGAACTTTGCAAACCTTATTAAATATATGGCATATCAAAGCAACATCACAGTTTTAGGTAGACAGGAAACAGCAGTTAACGTATTTCTTGCAATCTGTGCTTAATCATAACAATACCCTCACAGGTTCACCTAAAATCTGAGAAACCAGCTGCAATCAATGAGTGGCTCTCATTTCTCATAGATATGAAAATTCTCTAAAAAGTATATAAACCCAAAAAACAAATGAAAAGAAACACATTTGCACTTTGCAGTGATGTTGAATTTGGGGTAAGTGTGCACTTTTTTTGTGGGTTTCAAGGAATGAAATGAGGTGCTATGTTATTAAACAATAACAATTGTACATTCACAGTAATAATATATTTGCATTAAAGCCTCAATAGCCAGTTTTACTTTTCAAAATCAACATTCTGCCAGCATTTATTTTTGAAAAAAAAAAGCACCCAAATATTGTAGTGAGCACGATTCTAGTACAAATGTATTTGCACTCAACTTCTCTTTAGCATAAGTATTTTTACCTATGAAAATAATCATATATATATATTGATATATAGGGCCAGATTCAGGTAGATCGGCGCATCTTTGTGCCGGCGTAGCGCATCTCATATGCGCTACGCCGACGAAACTCTGAGAGGCAAGAGCAGTATTCACAAAGCACTCGCTCCCTACGTTGCGCCAGCATAACGTAAATTGGCCGGCATAAGCCCGCCTAATTCAAAGTAGGAAGGTAGTGGGCGTGATGCATTTAAATAAACCGTGACCCCATGCAAATGAAGGGCTGTATGAACGGCGCATGCACCGTCCCGTGGGCGCTTCCCAGTGCACATGCTCAGAATCACATCGGATCGAACGCCTAAGATACGTCGAATCGCTGAACGTAACCTACGCCCAGCCCTATTCACATAGTCCTACGTAAACTATGTAAAATCCGACGGCTGTTCCATCGTCCATACCTTTGCATGGGTTGCGCCTCCCTATAGGTGTTTTAACTTTACGCCGGACGTACGCCTTATGTAAACGGGCGCAAGTACATTCGTGAATCGGCGTATCTCGGTCATTTGCATATTCGGCCAGCGTAAATATGCGTCCAGGCTCCGACTGCGTAGGAGACTTACGTCGGTCAGATGAAGCCACATTTCAGGCGTATCTTGCATTGAGACTCAGGCGCATAGATACAACGGCGCATCCCTGCACTTACGCAGAGTATCAGTAGATACGTCGGCGTAAGTACTTTAAGAATCCGGGACATTTTGTCTGCAAACAGATGATTCCCATAGGTACAAATGCCTATTGGAAACCCATGCTAAAGAGGGTTGAGTGAAAATAAATATTACTAACTGTTGGAAAGCCAACTATGTCTCACTCTTTACTTATTACTGTATTACTTGTAAAATTCAATAAAAAATGATAGATAGATAGATAGATAGATAGATAGATAGATAGATAGATAGATAGATAGATAGAATATATATATATATATATATATATATATATACACACACACACTGCTCAAAAAAAAAATTAAAGGAACACTTTGAAAACATATCAGATCTCAACGGGCAAAAAACTCATGCTGGATATCTATACTGATATGGACTGGGTAATGTGTTAGGAATGAAAGAATGGCACATCATTTGATGGAAATGGAAATTATCCACCTACAGAGGGCTGAATTCAGACACCCCGAAAATCAAAGTGAAAAAATTATGCAGCAAGCTATTTCATTGCAACAACTCAAAATGGTCCTCAGTAATTTGTATGGACCCCAAGTGCTTGTATGCATGCCTGACAACATCAGGGCATGCTCCTAATGAGATGACAGATGGTGTCCTGGGATATTTTCTTCCCAGATCTGGACCAGAGCATCACTGAGCTCCTGAACAGACTGAAGTGCAACCTGGCGGCACCGCATGGACCGAAACATAATGTCCCAGAGGTGTTCTTTTGGAATTAGGTCAGGTGAGCGTGGAGGCCATTCAATGGTATCAATTTCTTCATCCTCCAGGAACTGGCTGCTTGCTCTCGCTACATGAGGCCGGGCATTGTCGTGCACCAGGAGGAACCTAGGACCCACTGCACTAGCGTAGGGTCTCTGCATCCCTCCATGAATATGCCTCCCAGACCTTCACTGACCCACCACCAAACCGGTCATATTGAACGATGTTACAGGCAGCATTAAGTTCTATGCGGCTTCTCCAGACCTTTTCACGTCTGTCACATTTGCTCATGGTGAACCTGCTCTCATCTGTGAAAAGCATTGTGCAACAGTGGCGGACCTGCCAATTCTGGTGTTTAATGGAAAATGCCAATCGATCTCCACAGTGTCCGGCAGTGAGCACAGAGCACACTAGAGGGTGTCGGGCCCTCAGGCCACCCCCATGAATTCTGTTTCTGATTGTTTGGTCAGAGACAATCACACCAGTGGCCTGCTGGAGGTCATTTTGTACGGCTCTGGCAGTGCTCATCCTGTTTATCCTTGCACAAAGGAGCAGATACCGGTCCTGCTGATGGGTTAAGGACCTTCTACAGCTCTGTCCAGCTCTCCTAGAGTAACTATCTGTCTACTGGAATCTCCTCCATGCTCTTGAGACTGTGCTTGGAGACACGGCAAACCTTCTGGCAATGACACGTATTGATGTGCCATCCTGGAGGAGTTTGACTGCCTGTGCAACCTTTATAGGGTCCAAGTATCGCCTCATGCTACCCGAGTCAAATGCAAAACTAGTGAAAAACAGTCAGAAAAGATGAGTAGGGAAAAAAAATATCAGACACCTCCACCTAAAAAAACATTCCTGCTTTGGAGGTAGTCTCATTGTTGCCCATCTAGTGCACCTGTTGTTAATTTCAATTAACAGCAAAGCAGCTGAAACTGATTAAAAAAAACCTCTGTATACACCCCTCCCCCTCTGCTACTTAACTGACCAGATCAATATCCCAGGAGTTCTGATTCAAAAGTATTCCTTTAATTTTTTTGAGCAGTGTATGTATGAATCTATCTATCTATATGGTTGGCTTTCCAACAGTTAGCGATATACACAAAGGTGTGAGTCTAGAGACATTCAAGAATAAGATTTGAAACCAGATATACAAGAGTAATATCGGCTAAAGGGAAATTAGGATCACAAATATAACTGTGCAAAATAGGTAATGCAGGAACCGTATCAGAGAGGAGTAACATGGCTTAACAATAACAATGTAAGTTGGAGCGAATAATTAGGGAGGAATCTATTTGTCCCTAAATGGTGTCGGGGGGAGAGTTGAACCAGTCATGTAATTGTGTCAGCACAGTGGCAAGGTAATAGTCCTCAAAGTGAATATAGCTGGATCCCCCAATTAATCTGTGTTTGATGAGTAAGTGGGCACAGCAAAGTTTCTTACCTTGTCATATAAATGTCTAAATAAATAAATAGTGCAGCGCAAATAAATCTAAAAAATGCAAATAATCAAAAAACATAAAGTCCATAAAGTGCAAAGTGATAAAGGTGCTCCAAAAATACAATGGTGATATAAAGTGCAGAAATCTTCATCAGATCTGTGACCCATAGGACAGGATAATCCTCCACCAAGGCTAATGGATGGCCTCTCACCTCAGCGATTCGACCTGTGGCTAGGTCAAAAAGCAATAATCATATCCTCCAAAATGGCAAGCAGCTTTCAGGGCTCAACTCCAAAAACGTCCACCAGATGGAACCAGCAAGCAATATACAAATACTCCCATAGATCAATCAATGGACCGAGAAAAAGTAAAAGGACACACTCTAAGTGTTCTCTGCTTAAAAGGTTTAATAATCGAAACACAAATAGTAAAAAACCACTCACATTGTAGTGCACTCTGAACCGAGTGCAAGGATAACGGCTTGTACCGCAGCTCGGAGGCCCGGATCAGTGTAAACAGCGTGTAATGGTCTCAGTGAGGCAAACGTGGGTGACGTCGTCGTAGCTCCTCCCCCTCGTATGCGTTACGTCCTCAATGTGGGCGGGACTTCATCAGCGTGGGGCGGGGATCAACGCAGACGTCCCACAGCACTATATATACACTACGGTTGCCATAGCAGCACCAAAGGAGCCAATTAACTAGCGCCATCTAGTGTTTGCAAAGCAACACGCCAGGCAAAGGTAAAAATCAAAACAATATAATTAAAAGATAATAGCCTAAGAATAGCGCCATCTTGTGTATAAACACAAGACTGAGGATACTTAAATCCTAAAGGACAATATTCATTCTGGCAATCAGGTTAAAAACAGCCCAATGGCTTTTATAAAAATTATAAAAATATAAAATTACAGACGTCATCCGCATCTACCTCACCTAAGACCAAAAATCTTACATTACAAGTTCACAATATATAACTGCATCAACATTTGTGATATAGGAGCAGTTCAAGCTAAAATAGCAAATAGAATATAAAATTGTAGAATATGTAATAAAAAATTTTATATTATATAGTAGCACCCAAATATAATTCGGATAACTAAAATAAAAACATAACATACCACTATAACACAATCCCCAAAATACTTCTCAACGGTTAGATATAAAACAGTTGAGATCGAACTCAACGTTCAATCCCAACGGCACAGAAACCTTCATCTTGTATATCCAGAACGATTCTCGTTTACTCAATTGCCGAATATAATGACCTCCTCTCCAATGTCTGGTGACTTTCTCTATACCCCAGAATTTGAGACATTTGGGGTCCCTCTGATGATGGTCTCTAAAATGTCTGGATACGCTGTGGGTCTTAATGCCACGCTTAATGTTGCTCACATGCTCACCCACTCTCACGTGTAATTCACGTGAGGTGCGCCCAATGTACTGTAACCCACAGTCGCACTCGAGCATATAGACTACGCCCTCTGTTGCACAGGTGATCAACTGCTTTATCGGATACTCTACATGGGTAACATTGGAAACAAAAGATTTGTGTTTTTTAATATTCCGTTTTGCATGTTTGCATGTGGCACACCTACCACAGGCATAGAACCCAGACAGAAAATTAAAAAGCCTAGGACGAGGAATGACAGGTGGATCCGTGACTCCAGGTGCCAATCGGTCTCTAAGTGAAGGTGCCTTTTTATAAATGAATTGTGGGCGCTCAGGAAGGACAGGACCAAGGATTAAATCTCCCTTTAATATCGGCCAATATTTGGCGACAATTTTCTCGAATGATTTATGTTGGACATTAAAATCCAATAGCATCTTGAAACTAGTTGTTCCTACATCATCTTTGGGAGGATTGTCCTGTATCATCAAATTTCTGTCTGATGTCCTAACTTTTTCTATTTCTTGCTCTATCAAGGGTTTGGAATATCCCTTTGCAACAAATCTAGTGGCCAGCTCACGGGACTGCACAAGGAAATCAGATTCCCTGGTGCAGTTTCTCCGCAGTCTCACAAATTGGCCACGGGGTATGTTGCACAACCACAATCTGTGGTGACAACTAGTTAATGGAATATATCCATTCCTGTCCACCGACTTAAAATGGTTCTTAGTCACCAATCTAGATTCAGACTTGGATATCTCCAAGTCAAGAAAGGTCACCTGTTCCGTAGAAACGGTCCAGGTCAGGACTATACCTAAATGATTGGCATTCAACCTTGTCATAAAGGCATTTAAAGATGGCATATCACCTTCCCAAATGAGCACCAAATCATCTATATACCTTCGATAGCAACAGAGCTGGGGTGGCATGTCGTGGAAGATCGCATCTTGCTCCCAGTGGGCCATAAATATATTGGCCACACTGGGAGCAAAACGAGCCCCCATTGCCACTCCACAGCGCTGTAGAAAAAACTGTTTATCAAACCAAAAATAGTTTTTGAGTAGACAGAATTCCAAACTATCCAAAAGGAAACGTACATGCTCAGGGTCCATATTAGTGGACTCCAGAGCCCATGCAACCGATGTAAGGGCTGCATCGTGCCCTATAATGGTGTACAAAGACCCCACATTGGCTGTCACCAGTATCGTTCCAGGTGTACATGTGATGGTATTCAAAATTTGGATAATTTGCTTAGTATCTCGTAGATACGCAGGCAACTTACAGACTAACGGCTGCAAGAACACATCCAAATACTGCCCTAATCGAGAACTGACTGAGTCGATCCCGTTCACGATCGGGCGGCCTGGGGGCCGTTCTGCGTTTTTATGCAGTTTAGGCAAGAAGTAAATAATCGGGGTCCGACAATAGTAAGGATCTAAATACGCAGCTTCCTTCTTATTAAGGATCCCCGATCCTTTACCTCTCTCAATCAAAACATGGAGATCATTTTTAAAATCCATCATTGGATCGCCTCGCAGCAGGAGATAAGTATCCTGGTCCCCAAGCAACCTACTAATTTCCTCAAAATAATAGGTCTTGCTGAGGACCACCAACCCACCCCCCTTATCTGCGGGGCGGATAACGATCTCATTGCGTTTTTCCAGGGAGGTAATACCCCTCTGGATGCACTGCGAATCTTTCACTTTCTAAATTCGCAAACTATCAATATCTTTGCACACTAAATTCCGAAACACATCCAAGTGTTTAGTATCGGTGTGTTGGGGATTGAAAACAGATTTATTTCTTAATGTAGAGTGATTAGAAGGTTTAGGAGCAACAGCTGGGGCATTCCTCATAACTGGATTAGATAAGAAATACTTCTTTAAGTTTAAATTTCTTATATACTTCTGTACACTCACATACGTTTCAAACTTATTAAGATTGCGTACGGGGGCAAACTTTAAACCCCTATCTAGCACTCTAATCTCATCCTCAGTGAGATCAACTCCACTGAGGTTAAAGATTCCAGTGCCGATCACGGCCTTGCTCTTTTGGACTCTTCCCCCCCCCCCCTGACTCCTCTTGATTTTTTCTTTTGGGCCTTGATTGGCCAGGAGGAGGTAATATTGGGGGCGGAGAATATGGGAACGGAGGGGGCTCCCTCCAGTCCCCGGTCCAAGTAGTTGGGAAAGGTGGAGGGCCCCTCCAAGGGGTCCTCCCCTGCCCTAAAAAATGCTGTTGATTAGTGGGTGGGGGTCCATCCCAGTAATTTTGCAAAGGTGCGTAATAGTTGAAAGTGGACAAGGGGGGGGGGGGTTGGAAATTACCAGAGGGGACACCTCCTTCACCTCTATTATGACCTCTTCCCTTACCATGCATAGTTTTCGAAGGTGGAGTTTCCTGTATAACAGGAACATGAGATGATCTCCCACCTGAAAAACCAGCCTTACCCCTACTGTTTTTATTTTTACCCCTTCCCTTCTGCGGGCCAAGACCTTTACCTGTCGGTGTACCTTGTGTCGTAGGAGTCTTATCCCGAATGGGATTGACACTCCAAAAGGTTGTTGCTTCTTGGGCCCCCGGGGTAGGTAATGGCTCTGCCGTATCCATAGAGGATGGCAGAGCGGCTGTTCCTGTGATAGAACTCAAGGATTGCCACTTATACACATTGGAAATATCAAAGTCTCCTACATCACGCAAATTTTTTTTACGTTTTTTCTCTTGGGAATCTTTATCCCACTTAATAAGTTTGATTTTAAGCCCCCCGGAGAGACGCACAAACTCTGTAGTATCCTTATGCATTTCAATATGATCAGAGATAGTCTGAATCTGACCTTCCAACCAGAGCTTTTTCCGCTGTTTGCGGGCCAATAAGAATTTGATTAATTCAAAACCCTTATTGTTAAAGAAATTAAACCATTCTTTGTTGGATTCTTCATCCATCAGTCCGTCATTAGGTGGCAAATCCCACCTTAGACGTCTGGGGATGATTTTAGCCGCCACATACTGTTCAAAAGTGACAATATCCCACCAGGCCTTGATCTTCTTTTCAAATAGATGTCCTAATTTTTTAAAAGAAATGATCAAGTCACCTGGATCCGAATCAGTAATATTTTTAGAGAATACTTCGGTGAGAGTAATCTCCCTATCCTCCAAATAGGAGAACACATCCATTCCTGCTGCTGAATAAAAAATGAATTGGGTACAGAAAATTAATAATAGTGATTCAGCGCTGGAAAAATATAAAACTAAAAACTAAACTAAATTGCAAGCCAGCACTGTAGATATAATCCAAAAATATCTCGAAGTGAATAAATAAATAAATAGTGCAGCGCAAATAAATCTAAAAAATGCAAATAATCAACAAACATAAAGTCCATAAAGTGCAAAGTGATAAAGGTGCTCCAAAAATACAATGGTGATATAAAGTGCAGAAATCTTCATCAGATCTGTGACCCATAGGACAGGATAATCCTCCACCAAGGCTAATGGATGGCCTCTCACCTCAGCGATTCGACCTGTGGCTAGGTCAAAAAGCAATAATCATATCCTCCAAAATGGCAAGCAGCTTTCAGGGCTCAACTCCAAAAACGTCCACCATATGGAACCAGCAAGCAATATACAAATACTCCCATAGATCAATCAATGGACTGAGAAAAAGTAAAAGGACACACTCTAAGTGTTCTCTGCTTAAAAGGTTTAATAATCGAAACACAAATAGTAAAAAACCACTCACATTGTAGTGCACTCTGAACCGAGTGCAAGGATAACGGCTTGTACCGCAGCTCGGAGGCCCGGATCAGTGTAAACAGCGTGTAATGGTTAATTGGCTCCTTTGGTGCTGCTATGGCAACCGTAGTGTATATATAGTGCTGTGGGACGTCTGCGTTGATCCCCGCCCCACGCTGATGAAGTCCCGCCCACATTGAGGACGTAACGCGTACGAGGGGGAGGAGCTACGACGACGTCACCCACGTTTGCCTCACTGAGACCATTACATGCTGTTTACACTGATCCGGGCCTCCGAGCTGCGGTACAAGCCGTTATCCTTGCACTCGGTTCAGAGTGCACTACAATGTGAGTGGTTTTTTACTATTTGTGTTTCGATTATTAAACCTTTTAAGCAGAGAACACTTAGAGTGTGTCCTTTTACTTTTTCTCGGTCCATTGATTGATCTATGGGAGTATTTGTATATTGCTTGCTGGTTCCATCTGGTGGACGTTTTTGGAGTTGAGCCCTGAAAGCTGCTTGCCATTTTGGAGGATATGATTATTGCTTTTTGACCTAGCCACAGGTCGAATCGCTGAGGTGAGAGGCCATCCATTAGCCTTGGTGGAGGATTATCCTGTCCTATGGGTCACAGATCTGATGAAGATTTCTGCACTTTATATCACCATTGTATTTTTGGAGCACCTTTATCACTTTGCACTTTATGGACTTTATGTTTTTTGATTATTTGCATTTTTTAGATTTATTTGCGCTGCACTATTTATTTATTTATTCACTTCGAGATATTTTTGGATTATATCTACAGTGCTGGCTTGCAATTTAGTTTAGTTTTTACTTTTATATTTTTCCAGCGCTGAATCACTATTATTAATATAAATGTCTAAGCCTGGTTTGGATAGAGCTGAAATATTTGCAGGGAATGGGGAAGGGGAGGGTCCTAAAGAGGAAGAGTAGTTGTGGAAAATGTAGCATCTTAAAAGATGCCATCCTGCCTGCCCATGAGAATTTGTGTCCCGATAGGTGCTGTAGTTCCTGTTGTAATTTTGTGGTGAACTGACCATAGTTACCGTATTTTCCGGCGTATAAGACGACTCGGCGTATAAGACAACCCCCTAATTTTCCAGGAAAAAATTTGGTTTTGGGATATACTCGCCGTATAAGACTACCCCCTTCCTACTAGTCTTTCTGGAAGCTGAGGGTTAGCCAGAACAACCGCTGACAGAAACAACCGCTGACAGAAACAGGCTTTTTTCAAGCCTCACTATGCCATTACATGCCTTACTGTGCCATTACATGCCCCCACTGTGCCATTACATTACATGCCCCCACTGTGCCATTACATGCCCCCACTGTGCCATTACTTGCCCCCACAGTGCCATCACATTACATGCCCCCACAGTGCCATCACATTACATGCCCCCACAGTGCCATCACATTACATGCCCCCACAGTGCCATCACATTACTTGCCCCCACAGTGCCATCACATTACTTGTCCCCACAGTGCCATCACATTACTTGCCTCCACAGTGCCATCACTTGCCCCCACAGTGCCATCACTTGCCCCCACTTTCCCCCCCACTGTGCCATCACTCACGTTTTGCAGGCCGGTGACAGTCTCCGTCTGCTGCGAGCGTCCATGATTTCAAAGCCGCGCCGTCTTCTCAGCGTGTCCTGTGATTGGCGGAACACAAATGTTCCCAGTAGCGCCTCTGTTCTGTGTTCCGCCAATCACGGATGCCTTCTCATCTCGTCCGAGGATGAGAAGGCATCCGTGATAGGCGGAACACAGAACAGAGGCGCTGCTGGGAAGATTTGTGTTCCGCCTATCACAGGACACGCTGAGAAGACGGCGCGGCTTTGAAATCATGAACGATCGCTGCTGCACGGAGACCGTACCCGGCATATAAGACGACCCCCGACTTTGGATGCATTTTTTTGCATCCAAAAAGTTGTCTTATACGCCGGAAAATATGGTAACTGAAATAGGCGTTTCACAGATTTGGTGAATTGATTGCCCAGGTAGGAAATGCTGGTATCTGCCCATGTAAAGGGGAAATTAATTTGCATTAGGTTTTTGGAAGTTCTCTAAACCTAAGTCTAAAATAAACAACTTTGTTTTGTTTGTTTTGTAATAAGACACTTTGCTGAACCATTGCAGGATGTTATGGACCTCTGCCAGAGAAGTAACTTATTATTTATTTGACAACTTCAATACAGGGTAGACATGTGCATTTCGTTTCGTTACGAATTCAAATTCGGACACATTTTTCATTATTCGGAAATTCATATGCATCCGAATTTCCGAATTACAAAATTAACGAATTTAAACAAATTTAAAAAAACACGAACGAAATTCGAATTCGAATCGAATTAGAATCGAATTTGAAAACAAATTCGAATCAAATTTGAAAACAAATTTGAATCGATTTTCTCAAAAACTACAATAAAATAGAATATAAAACAATAAAGCAATAGAATCAAAAAGAATAGAATAGAAGTTAATAGAATGTAATAAAATAGAACATGACAGAACAATTTGAATAGTATAAATTTTAATTCTAGAATAGATTGGAAAATAATACAAATTTATGGAAACTAAAATATAAAAGAATAGAAAAACAATAGAACAGAATAAAATCAAATATAATACATATTATATTTTATTCTATTCTCTTGTTTTTCTTTTCTATTCCATTCTAATCTTTTCTATTTAAATTTAAATTCATTTTATACGGAATTCGAATTTCTTATTGAATGAAATCGAATTTGAATAGAAAAGATTATAAAAGATTAGTTTCATATTAGAATTTGAAAAATTCCTAAAAAGTCGATCAAATTTGAAAAATTTAATTTGATTAGAAAAAATCTACAGCATTCGAAAAAATTCTACCGCATTTGAAGAAAATCTACCGAATTAGAAAAAAATACCGCATTTGAAAAAAATCTACTAAATTAGAAAAATCTACCACATTCAATTTTTTTTTTTTACATATAACCATTTTCCAAAATTTGAATTTCATATAGAATGAAATCGAATTGGAATAGAAAAGATTAGAATACAATAGAAAATAATAGAAAAGTTAATAAACTAGAAAAACAATAGAATCAATTATAATATATATTATATTTTATTCTATTCTCTTGTTTTTCTTTTCTATTCCATTTTAATCTTTTCTATTCAAATTTAAATTCATTCTATACGAATTTCGAATTTCAGGAAATGGTTATATATAGTTTCGTTTAAATGTGGTAGCATTATTTCGAATTTGATATTTTTTTCGAATTCGGTAGATTTGTTTTAGAATGCGTTAGAGTTTTTTCGAATGCGGTAGAATTTTTTTCAAATACGAAATGAATCCTGAAAACGAATGTAATGAATGCAACGAACAAAACAAATTTTTTCATCCTGCATATGTCTAATACAGGGCACTTACAAATTGCCCAGACAAATTTTCAGCTTTCAGCGCTCTAACACTTTGAATGCCAATTACTCAGACATGCAACACTGTACCCAAACAACATTTTTATAATTTTTTTAACACAAATAGAGATTTATTCTGGTGGTATCTAATCACCACTGGGTTTTTTATTTTCTGTGACATAAGTGAAAAAAGAGCGAAATTTTCTATGAAAAAAAAATGCAAATAAGTAATTTTTTTTCATAAATTTGGGCTAAAATTGACACTGCTACAATAAGGCTGCTTTCACATTGGGCGGTGGAGCCGCGGTGACGGTATAGTCGCGCTATTTGTAGTGCCGCTATACCGTCGTATTTACCGCGATATTCGGGCGCTAGCGATGTGGTTTTAACCCCCGCTAGCAGCCGAAAAAGGATTAATACTGCCCGAGTTGCGGGCGGTATTACCACGGTTTCCCTTTGATTTCAATGGGAAGGCACGGTATAGGAGCGGTAGACACACCGCTCCTATACCACTCCAAAGATGCGGCTAGCAGGACTTTTGGAGCGGTCCTGCCTTCAGGCTTTATCATTGAAGCCTGCAGGGCATGATTTTTTTTCATGCGGTATAGCAGCGCTATTTTTAGTGCTGTACCGCATGAAAAACGCCTCAATGTGAAAGGGGCTTACCCAAATCCGTGTATATTATTTGGTCTGTGTGAAAGTTATAGAGTCTACAAGCTATGGTGCAAATCATTGAAAACTGGTGTACTGACGGCCTATCTCATTTATTAAGGCCATGAGATGTCAGGAAAGTAAAAATACCCCCCAAATAACCCCTTTTTGAAAAATAGACAGCCCAAGGTATTTAGTAAGGGGCACGGTGAGTTTTTTGAAGTTGTAATAGTTTCCCACAATTCTTGGGAAATTAAGAAATTATTATTATTTACTGTATTTCTTTGTACACACAATTATCATAATAGCAAGTTATTTCTCACACACAGCATATGCATACTTCCAATTACACCCCAAAGTACATTCTGCTACTCGATCCCGGTATGTCAATACCACATGTGTGAGACTTTTTCACAGCCTGGCCACATAGAGAGGTCCAACATGCAGGGATCACTGTCAGGCATTCTATAGGTAGTAGCATAAATTACACATCTCATTTCCAAACAACCTATCACACTTTTGCAGGCTCTGAAGCACCAGGACAATGGAATTACCCAAAAAATGACCCAATTTTGGAAAGGAAACATCCCACTGTATATTCTATGAGGCATAATGAGTCTTTTGAATGGTTATTTTTTTTCCAAAAGTCTTCGGAAAACATGGAAAGAAAATGAAAACATTTGTTTAATTTTTTTACACAAAGTGGTCAATTTATAAGATATTTCTTACATACAGAATGTACATAGAAAAAATAACCCCCCGAAATACATTCTGCTTCTGATCCCGAGTATGATGATACTACATGTGTGAGACTTTTTTACAATCTGGCCACATAGAGAGGCCCAATATGCAGGGAGCACCATCAGGAGTTCTAGGAGCATAAATTACACATACTATTTTCTAACAACCTATTACATTTTTGAAGGCCCTGAGGCACCAGGACAGTGGAGTAAACCCACAAAATGACCCCATTTTGGATAGCAAATACCCCAACATATAATATATGAGGCATCATGAGTCTTTTGAATGGTTCATTTTTTTTTCCAAAAGTTTTTGGAAAATGTGAAAAGGAAATTAAAAAGTTTTTTCTTTTTACACCAAAAAAATCCGCTACTCCTCCTGAGTATAGCAATACCACATGTGTGACACTTTTACACAGCCCAGCCACATAGAGAGAGGTCCAACATGCAGGGAGCACCATCAGGTGTTCTAGGACCATAAATTACACATTTAGTTTCCTGACTACCGATCACACTTTTGAAGGTCCTGGAGCACCAGGACAATTGAAACACCAAAAAAATGACCCCATTTTTAAAAGAAAACACCCCAACTGGTGACAGGTACTCGGGTACTCTGATGGGCTGGTGACAGGTACTTGGGTACTCTCATGAGCTGGAGATAGCTACTCAGGTACTCTGATGGGCTGGTGATAGCTACTCAGGTACTCCGATGGGCTGGAGATAGGTACTTGGGTACTCTGATGGGCTGGAAATAGGTACTCAGTTACTCTGGTGGGCTGGTGATGGTTACTCTGGGGCTGGTGACATGTACTCAGATGCTGGTGACAGATACTCAGGTGCTCTCATGAGCTGGAGATAGTTACTCAGGCACACTGATGTGCTGGAGATAACTACTCAGGTATCTGATGGGCTGGTGACAGGTTCTCAGGTACTCTGACAGGCTGGTGACAGGTACTCGGGGTCAGGAGCGTACCTAGAGCATTTGGCACCCGGGGCAGATCCTATATCTGGCACCCCCCACCTTAAAATGTAAAAACATCCAACTGTGCCTCCTGCATACCTCTGTATCCTTCAATATATTTTTGTCAATTCTGTGTACCCCCTATCCACAACTGCACCTCTGGACCCCTTTACATTACACAGCCCTTGTACCTCTGGACCCTTTACATTACAAAGCACCCTGCACCTCTGGACCCCTTTACATTACACAGCCCTTGTACCTCTGGACATGCAGTGGCTCTTAGCTCTCTTTGAAATGTATGTAGCCCCAGACATCTAGAAGAATATTTGTATTCATTCAGACTATACAATGCTCTCTGTGAATGACTGCCAGAATCAATTTTGTCCTGAGTACAAGACATGAAGTTCCTATCCCTCTGCTAGAACACAGAGCTGTATATTCAGCTACATATAGTCTATACAGCTTGGAGAGTTAGTTCAATTATTTGTTTGGACCAACTCTTCTCAGCTGGAGTTTAACTTTAAAGCTGAACTCCAGGTATGGTTTTTATTACATAGTTACATGGTCCATCTTGGACCAATATAAGTATATATATGCCATACCCGTTGGACCACTGTGGAATTTGAGAATCACTGTAGTAGCCGCTGCTGTTACAGTGCTTGCCACTGTCTTCTGGGTTTTATGCTGAGTTGCTACACGCAAGGTATTCTCTGACAGGATCAGGTGGAGATTGTGAGGTCTCCTCTCTAATGCCTTGTACACACGATAGGAATTTCTGATGAAAAAAGTCTGATGGAATTTTTTCATCAGAAATTCCTATCGTGTGTGGGCCCCATAGGATTTTTTTCCGTCGGAGTTTGGAAATAGAACATGTTTTATTTTTTTTCTGATGGAAAAAAATCCTATGGGAAATTCCGATCGTCTGTGTGGAACTCTGATGGAGAAAAAAACATGCATGCTCAGAATCAAGTCGACGCATGCTCGGAAGCATTGAACTTAATTTTTCTTGGCTCATCGTAGTGTTTTATGTCACCGCGTTTTGGACGGTCGGAATTTAGTCTGACAGTGTGTATGCATGACTGATGGAAGACAGCTTGAACTGAATTCTGACAGAACATTCCATCAGATTTTAGCCCATAGGAAATTCCTATCATGTGTACATGGCATCTATTCAGAGCAAGCCTTGAATTCATTGAGAAAATGCAAGGTGTTTTTGAACAAAGCCTCTTCTGAAAGAGAGACCCCTTTTGGTTACTATGCAGCAGGGCAACCACTCAGCATCGGACCCAGAAGACATCTGTGATCACTGTAGTAGCAGCAGGGACTACGAAATGAATTCTCCATTTCCACAACAGTCCCACAGGTATGGCAAATGTAAATTTTCAATTTATGTAACTATACAATCAATTCCATACCCAGAGTTCAGCTTTAATACCTGTTTGTATTTTAATATGCAGATACAAACCTGCAGCTTTTACAGAAAGTTGAGTTTGTTCTTGATATCACACACTGAAAAATCGTTAAAGACCACTGGTTTTTCTGTTTCGTGTAATAAATCACCTTTACGTGATAAAACACTAATGTGTATTCATTGTTCCTCAGAAAAGCAATGCATATGCATATGTGGTTGCAATGCATTGATTTGCACTTATTCTTTAGTGTGATACCTGTTTACTGTTCTCTGGAGAAAATGATGTTTGCATGGATAGTCATGTAGAGTGTCATATTTGAAATAGGATTTATTCTTTCTCCATAATAAAGTGAAAACATCCGATCTGAAAAAACAATTTCACTTACAGAATGTGTTGTTTCTGATAGGTTTAATTACGTGCTGATTTTATTTTATTTGATAACTACAGTGGAAAGATACTGTATGTTTACCTGAATTCTCAGTTCCACTCAATTTCAAGACATTTCAAAGCTGATGGGTTCAGTTATCCATGGCATTCCAGATACCTGGTACTTCAATAGTACTCATCACAACTTGAGTTCAGGTGCATTGTCAGATTTTCTGTAACATTTATTGATGTATTTACCACTTCTTAGCAGAGCTATCTTCTGTGATCCACTTGATTTCAGTGGGTACCACTCTAAATCCTGGAGTTTGTATGTTCTCTCGTGCTTGTATGAATTTCATCAGCCCACACTACTTGCCTCCCAAACATCAAGGGCAAGTAGGTTTAATGACTTCTATTAAATTGTAATTATGTGGGAGACTGTAGCACTGTAGCAAAATTATATATATATATATATATATATATATATATATATATATATATATATATATATATATATATATACACATATACAGTGCCTTAAAAAAGTATTCATACTCCTTAAAATGTTCCATATGTTGTCATAATACAACCAAAAACATAAATGTATTTTATTGTGATTTTATGTGATAGACCAAAATACAAAGTGGCCCATAATTGTGAAGTGGAAAGAAAATGATACGAAAAACAAAAAAATGCAGCGCTGTGTGATACTGAACCGTACGGATGCAAAGATAGTGCCATGAACAATGGAAATCAATATTGCTAAAAAATATAACTATGAACATAAAATATATCTTTTTTTTTGTGTAACAAGCAAGCTCGCAGTGAAAGAAATGTAGTGTTATTCCTTAAATGGGGTTGTAAAGGTACATTTTTTTCCTAAATAGCTTCCTTTACCTTAGTGCAGTCCACCTTCACTTACCTCATCCTTCGATTTTTCTTTTAAATGTCCTTATTTCTTCTGAGAAATCCTCACTTCCTGTTCTGTCTGTAACTCCACACAGTAATGCAAGGCTTTCTCCCTGGTGTAGAGTGTCATGCTCACCCCCTCCCTTGGACTACAGGAGAGTCAGGATGCCCACTAACACACAGCTCCTTTCTCTATCTGCAATGTAGAGAGCGTCCTGACTCTCCTGTAGTCCAAGGGAGGGGCGAGCACGACACTCCACACCAGGGAGAAAGCCTTGCATTACGGTGTGTAGTTACAGACAGAAGATCAGGAAGTGAGGATTTCTCAGAAGAAATAAGGACATTTAAAATCAAAACGGAAGGATGAGGTAAGTGAAGGAGGACTGCACTAAGGTAAAGGAAACTATTTAGGAAAAAAAAAATTGTACAACCCCTTTAATATCAAGTGTCCAAAAAGAGACAGATTTTTTTTCTCCCATATTTCATCAATCCACAGAGACAAAAATGCAGTTGTAAATGCAGCATGAAGCAAAAGGTGGTTCTACAAAGTATTGACTCAGGGGGGATGAATACAAATGCACGCCACACTTTTCACATGTTTTATTTGTAAAAAAAATTAAAACCATTTATAATTTTCCTTCCACTTTATAATTATGTGCCACTTTGTGTTGGTCTATCACATAAATTCGCGAAAAAATACATTTGCGTTTTTGGTTGTAAGAAAATGTGGAAGATTTAAGGGGTGTGAACACTTTTTCAAGGCACTGTATCTATGGGAATGTTTGATGGCTCTCCCAGAAGTGCATTTGTGAGGTCAGGCACTGATGTGGATGAAAAGTCCTGGCTCAGTCTCCACTCTAATTCATCCCCAAGGTGTTCTATCTGGTTGAGATCAGGACTAGTCAAGTTCCTTCACCCCAGACTCACTCATTCATGTCTTTATGGACCTTGTTTTTGCACTGGTGCGCAGTCATGTTGGAACAGGAAGGTCCATAAGGACATGGATGAGCGAGTATGGGGTGAATAAACTTGACTGGTCTGCACAGAGTCCTGACCTCAACCCAATAGAACATCTTTGGGATGAATTAGAGTAGAGACTGTGAGACAGGCCTTCTTGTCCACATCAGTGCCTGACTTCACAAATGCACTTCTGGAAGAATGGTCAAACCTTCCCATGGACACACTCCTAAATCTTATGGATGGTCTTTCCAGAAGAGTTGAAGTTGTTATAGCGGCAAAGGGTGGGCCAACACAATATTGAACCCTATTAAACCCAAAATAACTCAACACACATACATTAATGTCTAATGGCAACAAAAGTGAGTACACCCCCAAGTGAAAATTTCCAAATTGGGCCAATTAGTAATTTTCCCTCCCTGGTGTCATGTGGCTCGTTAGTAATACAGGGTCTCAGGTGTGAATGGGGAGTCGAGGTGTTTAATTTGGTGTTATTGCTCTCACTCTCTCATACTGATCACTGGAAGTTTAACATGGCACCTCATGGCAAAGAACTCTCTGAAGATCTGAAAAAAAAATGTCGCTCTACATAAAGATGGCCTAGTCCATAAGAAGATTGCCAAGACCCTGAAACTTAGCTGCAGCATGGTGGCACATACAGTGCACATGCTCAACGTCATATCCAGAGGTTTTCTTTGCAAAATAGGCGTATGAGTGCTGCCAGCATTGCTGCAGAGGTTGAAGGGGTGGGGAGATTAGCCTGTCAGTGCTCAGACCATATGCCACACACTGCATCAAATTGGTCTGCATGGCTGTCATCCCAGAAAGAGGTCTCTTCTAAAGATGATGCACAAGAAAGCCCGCAAACATTTTGCTGAAGAAAAGCAGACTAAGCACATGGATTACTTGAACCATGTCCTGTGGTCTGATGAGACCAAGATAAACTTATTTGGTTCAGATGGTGTCAAGTGTGTGTGGCGGCAACCAGGTGAGGAGTACAAAGACAAGTGTGTCTTGCCTACAGTCAAGCATGGTGGTGAGAATGTAATGCCGGCACTGGTGAGCTACAGTACATTGAGGGAACTATGAATGCCAACATGTACTGTGACATAGTAAAGCAGAACATGATCCCCTCCCTTCGGAGACTGGGCCGCAGGACAGTATTCCAAAATGATAATGACCCCAAAACAGACCTCCAAGACGACCACTGCCTTGCTAAAGAAGCTGAGGGTAAAGGTGATGGACTGGCCAAGCATGTCTACAGACCTAAACCCTATTGAGCATCTGTGGGGCGTCCACAAACAGAAGGGGGAAGAGCGCAAGGTCTCTAACATCCACCAGCTCCATGATGTTGTCATGGAGGAGTGGAAGAGGACCCCAGTGGCAACCTGTGAAGCTCTGGAGAACTCCATGCCCAAGAGGGTTAAGGCAGTGCTGGAAAATAATGGTGGCAACACAAAATATTGACACTTTGGGCCCAATTTGGAAATTTTCACTTAGGGGTGTACTCACTTTTGTAGTGTAGACATTAATGGCTGTCTGTTGAGGTATTTTGAGGGGGCAGCAAACTTACACTGTTATGAAGGTAGTCCAGGCAGCAGGTCTTTCTTAAAATGTGACTTGTAGCTACTTTTATTTAAAAGGTTGCAGGAAAAATCAAACAAACAAAACAGAAAATAAATTCTTAAGCCCTGTACACACGGTAGGACTTTTGGCCAACCAACTTCAAAATCTGCAACTTTTCAAATTTGTCCGACCGTGTGTACGCTCCATCAGACCAACTTTTTCTGGTATCATCCAACAAAAAGTTGGGTCTGCGAACGGACCAACTTTTCGGCAACAAAAGTCCGATGGTGCTTTGTGTGACCGTGTGTACAGCAATCCAACCAACTTTTGGACAAAGTGCAAATACGAATGCTCAAAACCAATGTTAAAAGCAAAAAACAATAGCAGAAGTTAACCAAAGGGTGGCGGTAAAGAGCAGAAAAGAGCAAAAAAAAACACATGATGTTAGGAAACTTTTAGAAAAGTTTTCAGAAAAGTCTGACTGTGTGTATGCTATGGGTGTGGCAGGACAAATCAATTAGGACAAAAATCCAAGGGAAATTTTGTTGGATGTCCTACCGTGTGTATGAGCCTTTAGTCTAACCAAACATTTCAGGTTCCTTACAAAGATAATGCAAACGTTTTTCTTTCTCTAACAAAGCAAACTTCACATCAGTAGCTCCCTCAGGGCTGGCTTCCTGAGTCCCAGGCCATAAGCAATCACTTGCTCCAGGCCTGCTTTTAGAAACCACCTGTTGGTGGTCACTAGTGGACCAGAAAATCTGTTCCAGAACCAAACACTCCCAAGGTGGCCCGGTAAACCTGGACCGGATTACCCTATAGTTACCTGCATATGAACACATGCGAGGTGATACATAACCACCATCAATCACCTCACCTTTCATAATGTCACAATATATACAGTATATACAAGCTGTTTTGTAGCTCAGTGGAAGTGACAAAACAGTGAGTTTACTTCATGCTAGAAAAAGTTTTCAGGGTATTCCTACCCACTTATACTTAAAATTAAAGTAAAACGTTCATACAGGTATGTCTTCCCTCACAGGGTTCTCACCATCAATACAAACAAAACAAAACATTCAGCCTCCTGGCTCTTTTGGCAGCTTTACTGCTCCAATTAGTACTTCTCAGCCCTCCTGACCATCAAACACCTCACAATGTTCATGCACCAATGCTGTACCTTTGCTCTGCATCTTTCCCATCTGCTCTGTCCCTCACGCACTCTCTCTCAGGCACGGTCCTTGGTCTGTTCTTACCTGGACAGCATGGTGCAGACAAGCACCTCTCACTGCTCCATTTACACACTGACCCCCTTGGGATGGTGTGGCGCTGAGCTGTAACTCTGGCTCTCTTATAAAGCCAGCACACATCTGTGCCATTAGTGTGCTTGCTTCTTACAATATGTGGTATAAACCATCATATTAAACAGTGGAAGAGGCTTGCCCTCCCACAATATATATATAATTATATATAAAATATTATAACTACTGTATTTATCGGCGTATAACACGCACACGAGTATAACACGCACCCTAACATTAAGAGGGAAGTTTCAGGAAAAAAACTTTCCACAGCCCCCTGGGTATAACACGCAGGCACAGTTTACCCTCTATTTTCAGGGTAAAAAAAGTGAGTGTTATACGCCAATACATATATGAATGTGATCCTGCGAATTGAACTTCAAGCAGAGATTTGAAGTTTTGTATTTGATTTGTACTTCAGCAACTCTTTCCAAGCCCTGGAATGCAAATATGTTCTAAAGACAAAATTAGTCAGGTTATGCCAATTAATGCTTACCTCCATTTTCTATTCACTTGTAATGTTAAGCTTCATATTGCAGTTATTTCTTTTGATATCTATTTTATAATCCCTAAATTAACATATGAATGTTCTTTTGGTTAAAGAAAAGTTTCTCAAATATGCTTCTTAAATGACCGTCTTAATTGGATTTTTGTTTCATGCATGTTCAAGCAACATTTCAGTAAAATATTTAGCATATAAGATTTAGCTTAATACATTAACTATTAATATAGAATAGCAAAAAAACATCCAAGAGTGGTCAATACCACAGAGAAGAATATTTTCAGTAGCATATTAAAAAAAATATTTCACATAAAAAAAAAGATACATCAAATATAATTATATAAATATCATATTGAGTGTAAATTACTGGATCTGTGCTTCATTCATATCTACCTTCTAGAAAAAAATAATTAATTTACAAAAATGTGCCTTTATTATATTTTGTACGCAAGAGTCTGGTAAGCACTTCACCAATGATCAATGTATCACTGGGTGTCCCATTGAAAACTACCATGCTGGCAGATGGGACTGGGCTAATTTTTTCATTTGAAAATTCCAGCTGCACCAATTTTTAAATTTACCAGGATCTGATGAGGGGAAGCACTCCTGACTCCTCTAAGAGGGGGGAGGTTGAGTGTAGGGGCTGCAGACGACTCTGAGCATTAGGGATGAGCCAAACACCTCACCTGTTCGGTTTGCACCAGAACCTGCAAACAGACCAAAAGTTTGTGTGAACTTTAGAACCCCATTAAAGTCTATGGGACTCGAATGTTTGAAATCTGAAGTGCTAATTTTAAAGGCTAATATGCAAGTTATTGTCCTAAAAAGTGTTTGGGGACCTGGGTCCTGCCCCAGGGGACATGTATCAATGCAAAAAAAAGTTTTAAAAATGGCCGTTTTTTCGGGAGCAGTGAATTTAATAATGCTTAAAGTGAAACAATAAAAGTGAAATATTCCTTTAAATTTCATACCTAGGGGGGGGGGGGGTGTATAGTATGCCTGTGAAGTAGCACATGTTTCCCGTGCTGAGAACTGTCCCTGCACAAAGTGTCATTTCTGAAGGTAAAATATGAATTTTAAATCACTTGCAGCTATAATGAATTGACGGCTCTCGGCAATTCAGCAAAAAATCATTCATAAAAAAAAGCGCGGGGATCCCCCAAATTCAATTACCAGGCCCTTCAGGTCTGGTATGGATATTAAGGGGAACCCCACCCCAAATTAAAAAAAAAATAGTGTGGAGTTCCCCCAAAAATCCACACCAGACCCCTTATTCGAGCATGCAACCTGGCAGACCACAGAGCGCCCCCCTCCTGAACCGTACCAGGCCACTTGCCCTCAACATTGGGAGGATGCTTTGGGGGTCTGTTGATGTTGATGGGGACAAGGGACTCTTCCCCACAACCATTGCCCGGTGGTTGTGGGGGTCTGCAGGCGGAGGGCTTATCTGAATCTGAAAGACCCCTTTAACAAAGGGGACCCCCAGATCCCAGCCCCCCCTATGTGAATTGGTAATGGGGTACCTCTACCATTTCACTAAGGAAGTGTAAAGAATTGTAAAAAAAACACACACACACCGTGGAGAAAGTCCTTTATTAAAAAAAAAAATCCAGTGGTGGTAATCCACTCTTGGTCTCCACTTCAATGCTGTTGGTATCCTGCGGTGATCTCCTCTCCGCCGGGGTCCAACAATGAGAAGATCTCTTCTTCCAGGTCCAGGATCCAGCGCGCACATCGCCGCCTGTCTTTACCGGAGACAGCCCGGCGAATGACACAGCTATAGCCAGTGACAGCTCTTATGTAGTGAGGACATGACCCCGTCACCCTCTGACGCAATGGAGAGCCCAGGCCTCCCCAGTGACGTGACGGGTGCATCAGAGGGGGGCGGGGTCACATGACGGGTGGCCCCCGGGCAATATCATCAATCCCATGACAGCTGTGTATGGTGGACACAGCAGATCGCGGTGCTCGTTATGGGCCACATGGAGCAGGGTATCATGTGACCACTGTGACCAATCATAGCAGTCACATGATTACATGGAAGCAAAACTGTTATGAATGGAAGCCATTCATGACAGCTTGATTACTATTGTGATTCTGTATTTGACCCACAGGTCATATGGTACCTGGGCCAATCACAGCACCCTGTACTTTGTGATTAGCTGTAGCCAATAACAGCTTTGCAATAGTATGAAAGCTGTAATGAATGGAAGCCATTCATGAGGATTAAAACTATTGCTTATAACATTGATCATCACATTTATAAGCAATAAAATAGTAAAACAAATTAAATCCTGCTCCCCCTACTATAGTGACACTGAACCACTACAGTATGGAAAAAAAGAAATAGTAAAAAAAATAAACAAGTTTAAAAAAGAAGAAAATATTTTAAAAAATTGTATAAAAGATTATTATTTTTAATATTTTTTTTATATACTGTTACCAGTCACACAAGTCACATGCTGGTGACAGTATGTAAAAACTATTGTGATAAATTGTGTGCATTTTTTTTAACAACTGTAGTACTGGGCACTTTTACCCCCTTCCTGCCAAGGCATTTTTTTTTTTTTTGCTAAATAGCTTCCTTTACCTTCCTGCAGTCCTGGTTTCATGTCCTCATTGCCCGTTTTTTCTCTGATGTTGCTGTAATACTACTCTGTTCTGGACACTTCCTGGTTGTTTGGCTCCTTAGTTTCGTTTTCCTAGCCATGACTCTCTATGGCACAGTCCAGCACAGAGGCATAAAATAACATGCAAAGACTAAACTAGTTTCACTTTCGTTTTTGCATCTAAGAGGCACATTATATGATTGATTTTTATCTATTTTTAATCATTTTTAAAAGGAATCAGTTAACTATTATGTCTCTATACCCTGTAAACAGTCATTTCAGCAAAAAAAAAAAAAATCCTTTAGTGATCCTTTAAGCACTGTTGCACTTTGAATGACAATTGTGCAGGAATGCAACACTGCGCTCAAATTTTTTTTTTATCATTTTGTTCACACAACTAGACCTTTCTTTTGGTGGTATTTAATCACCACTGTTTTTATTTATTTATTGCTAAATATATGAAAATAGACTGATATTTTGAAAAAAAAAATCCTCCATTTCTGTTATAACATTTGCTAAATAAATAATTGTTCTTCATAAAGTTTAGCCAAAATGTATTCTGATATATTTCTTTGGTAAAAATAACCCAAATCAGTGTATATTATTTAGTCTATAGGAAAGTTATACAAAAAAACGTTGTCCAAAAACTATGATATACTGTATATCTGATGTACGGACGGCATATCTCATTTCATCTCTTGAGGCCCAAAAATATCAGAACAGTGCAAATATCTCCCAAATGACCCTTTTTGTAAATTAGACAGTCCAAGGTGATAAGTAAGAGGCATGGCAAGAGGAGCCCCCCTGCCCCAAAGCCCCCACCCCCATGTTGAGGACATGTGGCCTGGTATGGTTCAGGAGGGGGGGCATTTGTCCCCCCTTAACTGACATGCCAGGCTGCATGCTTGTATAAGTGTCTGTTATGGATTTTGTAGGTTACCCAAAGGGACCCCATGCTGTTTTTCCCCCAGAATTTTTAATGACCAAAATGTTTTTTTGTTTTTTTTACATTCAGCTGTCCGCGAGAACCCGCTGACAGCTGATGAGTCATCTGTTGTAAAGAACTCAGCAGCTAGGTTTCTCCTCCCGTTACTTAGCAACCAGCTCTTGGGGGTGGACCTCCAGGCTTTTCTGACAATCACTGCATGTGATACCGGCAGCAAAACCCTGGTGATAAATAATGCATTTTTCTTACTCATTTTTTATTTGCAGGATTTTTTTTAACACATTTTTATTTCCTATAGTATTGAATTTCATTGCTATAAAGTAAGCATTTTACTGAATGAAACTGATTAATTCAGTGTGTTTTGTTGTGATTAGCTGTGATTGGCCAGAGCTAATCACATGGTACAGATGGGCTATGATTGGCTATGTCTGTACCATGTGATCACATTGACCAATCACAGCTAGCAACACAATTGTGCATGTGATCTGATGTGATTTAAAAGAGGTAATAAAAGTCCTTGTGGCTTAACGCCAATGTAAAAATGCAGGGCAATCATTTCTCTGCAGGATGTGGAAACTTTCAATGAGATCTGATAAAATGAATGGGTGGGCAAGGACATGGCAAATTAGGTTTAATGTAGAGAAATGTAAAATAATGCATTTGGGTGCCAAAATATTATTGCAACCTACTCACTAGGAGGAGAACCTCTGGGGGAATCTAGGATGCAAAAGGACCTCTAGGTCTTAGTAGATGACAGGCTCAGAAATGGTATGACAGGCTCAGAAATTGTATGCAATGCCAAGCTGCTGCAAGTGAAGCCAACAGAATATTGGCTTGCATTAAAAAGGGGATTAACTTCAGAGATAAAACAATAATTCTCCCACTTTACAAGACTGGTCCAGCCGCACCTGTAATATGCCATCAAGTTCTGGGCTACAGTTCTCAGGAAGGATGTGCTGGAACTGGAGAGGGCCCAGAGAAGGGCAACAAAGATAATTAAGGGACTGGGGGACCTTAGTTATGAGGAAATATTGCAAGCACTGAACTAATTCTCTCTGGAGGAGAGATGCTTGAGAGTGGATATGATTTCAATGTACAAATGCCGTACTGGTGACCCCACAATAGGGACAAAACTTTTCTGAGCAAGGGAACTTAAAAAGTCACACGGCCATTCATTAAAGTTAGAAGAAAAGCAGTTTAACCTTAAACTGCATAGAGGGTTCTTTGCTGTAAGAGCGGTAAGGATGTGGAATTCTATTCCACAAGTGGTGGTTTCAGCAGGGAGCATAGATCATTTAAAAAAACTATTAGATAGGCACCTAAACTACCACAACAGACAGGGATATATAATGTAATATTGACATAAAAGCACACACACAGGTTGGACTTGATGGTCTTGTGTCTTTTTTCAACCTCACCAATTATGTTACTATGTAACATGGTACCAGCAGCGATCCGGTACACTGATCAGTCATCAACTGTGTCCGGAGAGAGGGAATGTCTGCATGTTTTATTGTGGAAATTTTATGAAGATGTATTTAATACGTATTGTCATAGTGTCACCCAGTGTAAGTTCTCCCGCAACCCACTCTAAAGAGCTGACTGGGGCTGACTGACACTGGTTGAGTCGCGTCTGGTAGTGGAAAACATCTTGAGGTTGGAGAGAGATGTTTGCAGAGTGGGGATATGTCCACCGACGAAGGGCCCCTGTGCATTAGCGCAGATGATCGTCAAGGGGGAATATGTTCGCTCTGCAAGGACATTATTGGTTATAGGCGGATGTGCGCTCTTGTCTCTGCTATGTCTGATCAGCATGGTTGGGATTCGTAGTGCACACCTGCAGATAGCTTCCCATCCACAAGCAATAATAGTATAATCCGGATATGCGTTGTTCTCTGGAATAGCACAGAATAAAGATTCCTATCAGCGGTAAAACGTGAGCCTTGGGTTGTTATGATCAGAGATGGAGTGACCCTGTCTCTGCTCAGACACACTCATCATAATCCTTTAATTGTATTGTATTGTATCGTATTGTACATCTTGTTGGAAGTCTCTCTTTATTTGGTCATATCTTGTTGTCAGATCCTTATATGGTCCTTTCCTGGGTGAAGATGACATCATGTGACATCACGTCGTCCTGCTGATAATTTATTTTGTAACGTTGGAATAAAAGAGCGAGACAGAGTGCTCCCAGGCAGTCATGCTGGCGGCGCTGAGAACTTAAGGATGGTGATGTCTTTTTATTTAGATGAGTGGATTTTTAGCTAAGATGCATTATATCATTAAGACAAAATGTGTGCTTATTAGAACAGGAGGCAGGAGATTGGTTGTGCGCTCTGCGTACAGCCTGATTTTGCTGACAGTTTTTATGGTAATTTTTTAGGGATAAAATAGCACAGTGCTCAATAGAAACAAGGGGGTAAAACCTTCCAGAGGTCAAGTGGTTAATATAACAAACATTAAATTTACAGAATTTTAAAAGCATTCACTTTAGACTTTAATTAGTTAAAAACCACTGGCTGAAAAAAAAACAATACCAGGGTTAAGGTATATTGCTGCAGCCATAACTCCTCCTGCACATAAACGTCAGCAGAATGGCACGACTGGGCACAAGCACGTACCTGTAAGTTGCCTTTAAGAGCCCAGTCCAGCCACGCACGCAACCTGGTTTGGAAGCTCCGTGACCGCGCACGCGGGACCCGATCGCCGCCGGTGTCCCGCGATCGGTCACAGGAGCTGAAGAACGGGGAGAGGTGTGTGTAAACACACCTTCCCCGTTTTTCTGTGTGGCAGTGTCACTGATCGTCTGTTCCCTGTTATAGGAAACGACGATCAGTGACATCACACCTACAGCCACGCCTCCCTACAGTAAGAATCACTCCCTTAGGGCACACTTAACCCCTTAGCACCAGTTGTTAAGTGGTTAACTACATTAGAGAAAAGTCAGACTACCAGCCTGGTTTTGCTGTTTGACAGGGTTATGTTAATCTTTTATACTGGGTGACTAAAAATGTTAAACTATTGGCAGGTAAACAGCTCCAATATATGTATTCCAATTGTGGATTTGTGGATTTTGCTGTTTGCCTGGAGATCATCTTTAAATTGCACTCTTTATTTTACCTTATAATTTTTCCATTAACAATCTACAATAAAAAAATATCACATAGGTAGGGAATAGATATCTTTTTCACATGACATGATAGCTGAATTGCTTAAAGTCTTTATTTCATATGAATCATTGATGTTTTGTTCTGCTCTTCACTATAATTATTAAATCAAGACTGACAACTCCTGTAATAATCTTTTTCAAATGGACCCCCATCTCTTTATAACCAAATTGTGCCTGGAGATTATGTAGTTGATTGCCTGCAAAGTTGGTGATACTATAATGATACATAGAAATCCTAATCGCAATTGATTATTAGATTTCATCTGTATAATACATTGACATGCTTTTTCTTCTCTGCACCTTATATGCTGTAATTGTCCCAGCCTTTATTCCCCAATCCATAAAAACAAATTACAATACCTTTCTTACTTCTGTATTTTTTTTTAAAGAATCAAAACATACAGCAGAAAGTGTGTGTGTGTGTGTATATATATATATATATAATCACAACTCTTGGATTTTTCTTTTGGATATACAAATGAACAGTAAGGCCGCGTACACACGATCGGTCAAAACCAATGAAAACGGACTGAAGGACCTTTTCATCGGTCCAAACTGATCGTGTGTTGGCCCCATCGGTCAGTTAACCTTCGGCCAAAAAATGAGAACTTGCTTTAAAATTTAACCGATGGACTGATAACCGATAGGTCCAAACCAATCGTTAGTATGCAAAAACATCGGTTAAAAACCCACGCAGAATCAAGTCGACGCATGCTTGGAAGCATTGAACTTCGTTTTTTTCAGCACGTCGTTGTGTTTTACGTCACCACGTTTTGACACGATCAGTTTTTTAACCGATGGTGTGTAGGCACGACTGATCATCAGTCAGCTTCATCGGTTAACCGATGACAACGGTCCTTCTTACAGCCTCATCAAAGAACTACATTCAACCATATTATGAACGAACTCAAACTGTAAGACAAATCAATGTTTTTTTTTCTCATTTGCATTCAAATATTGGCAAGATTGGCCGCAATGGTATGATAAATTCACCCCATCATTTTTATGGCTTTCATCCTTTGCAGGACTTGAGACCAGGAAACATTGGGGGTGCACCAATTCAAAGCTTTTGCTCATAGCACTGCACTAAAAAAGGGCGTGGGTTAATCTTTGGGAAGAGGGTGGGATATTGGGTAAGGTTGCACAAAATAGGCATATTGGTAAACTCTCACTAGATATTCTGACCCTTATGTATCAATGGGTCAAATCAGGCTTAAAGGGGTTGTAAAGGTAAATTTTTTTCCCTAAATAGCTTATTTTACCTTAGTGTAATCCTCCTTCACTTACCTCATCCTTTGATTTTGCATTTAAATGTCCTTATTTCTTCTGAGAAATCCTCACTTCCTGTTCTTGTGTCTGTAACTCCATACAGTAATGCAAAGCTTTCTCCCTGGTGTGGAGTGTCATGCTCACCCCCTCCCTTGGACATCAGGAGAGTCAGGACGCTCTCTACGTTGCAGATAGAGAAAGAAGCTGTGTGTTAGTGGGCGTCCTGACTCTCCTGTAGTCCAAGGGAGGGGCGAGCACGACACTCCACACAAGGGAGAAAGCCTTGCATTACTGTGTGGAGTTACAGACATAAGAACAGGAAGTAAGGTTTTCTCAGAAGAAATAAGGACATTTAAAAGCAAAATCAAAAGAAGGGGGAACAGTGGGGATCGAAAGTTTGGGCACCCCAGGTAAAAAGTTGTATTAATGTGCATAACGAAGCCAAGGAAAGATGGAAAAATCTCCAAAAGGCATCAAATTACAGATTAGTCATTCTTATAATATGTCAAAAAAGTTAGATTTTATTTCCATCATTTACACTTTCAAAATTACAGAAAACAAAAAAATGGTGTCTGCAAAAGTTTGGGCACCCTGCAGAATTTATAGCATGCACTGCCCCCTTTGCAAAGCTGAGACCTGCCAATGTCATGGATTGTTCTCAATCATCGTCTGGGAAGACCAGGTGATGTCAATCTCAAAGGTTTTAAATGCCCAGACTCATCTGACCTTGCCCCAACAATCAGCACCATGGGTTTTTCTAAGCAGTTGTCTAGAAAACTGAAACTGAAAATAGTTGACGCTCACAAAGCTGGAGAAGGCTATAAGAAGATAGAAAAGCGTTTTCAGATGTCAATATCCTCTGTTTGGAATGTAATTAAGAAATGGCAGTCATCAGGAACAGTGGAAGTTAAAGCAAGATCTGGAAGACCAAGAAAAATATCAGACAGAACAGCTCGCAGGATTATGAGAAAAGCAATTCAAAACCCACGTTTGACTGCACGATCCCTCCAGAAAGATCTGGCAGACACTGGAGTTGTGGTACACTATTCCACTTTAAAGAGATACTTGTACAAATATGGTCTTCATGGAAGAGTCATCAGAAGAAACCTCTTCTACGTCCTCACCACAAAAATCTGCGTTTGAACTTTGCAAACGAACATATAGACAAGCCTGATGCATTTTGGAAACAAGTTCTGTGGACCGATGAGGTTAAAATATAACTTTTTGGCCAGAATGAGCAAAGGTACGTTTGGAGAAGAAAGGGCACAACATTTTATGAAAAGAACCTCTGTCCAACTGTTAAGCATGGGGGTGGATCAATCATGCTTTGGGGTTGTATTGCAGCCAGTGGCACAGGGAACATTTCACGAGTAGAAGGAAAAATTGATCCAATAAAATTTCAGCAAATTTTGGATGGTAACTTCATGCCATCTGTGAAAAAGCTGAAGTTAAAGAGAGGTTGGCTTCTACAAATGGATAATGATCCTAAACACACATCAAAATCCACGGGGATTACATTAGGAGGCGTAAACTGAAGGTTTTGCAATGGCCTTCACAATCTCCTGACCTCAACATAATTGAAAATCTATGGATAGACCTTAAAAGAGCAGTGCGTGACAGACAGCCCAGAAAGACTTTTGTAAGAAAGAATGGGCAAAGGTACCTCAAACAAAAATTGAAAGACTCTTGGTTGGCTACAAAAAGTGTTTACAAGCTGTGATACTTGCCAAAGGGGGCAGTACAAGATATTAACTCTGCAGGGTGCCCATTTTTTTGTTTTCTGTAATTTTGAAAGTGTAAATGATGGAAATAAAATCTAACTTTTTTTGACATACTGTATTAAAGGAATGTCTAATCTGTAATTTGATGCCTTTTGGAGATTTTCCATCTTTCCTTGGCTTCATTATGCACATTAATACAAATTTTTATCTGGGGTGCCCAAACTTTAGATCCCCACTGTAAGTGAAGGAGGACTGCACTAAGGTAAAGGAAGCTATTAAGGAAAAAAAAATTGTACCTTTACAACCCCTTTAATAAAAATATCTTTCTTGCCTACAGATGTCTCTCGCCTTCTTGCCATTAACCCACAGATATTCCACTGTCATTGTTTTACTCACAGCATTTCATGCAAAAAATGCTGAATCCATAGTAACTGTATATCATATTTAACTAGTGTAATACAAAAAAATATGCCTGCATTACATATAAATATAGTGCTCCCAAAATAGTGCTACAAATCTGCTCCACAACCACCATCATGCAGAAGTCTCATACAGATGTTTTTTTTACCAGAACATGTGATCCCTTGTTCTCATATAGATCAATATATAGGGACACAGACATCAATTGCTTACTGATGCTATGCTAGGCATGAATGGGGCCTGAAAGTGAAATTGGTCTATTTACACAAGAACAGTGAGGCTTCATTCACATCTCTGCATTTCTGAACGCATAGCAAACCACACATAAAATGCATGTTTAGCAGCATATTTTTAAAAAAGCTCTACAAACCTGCATTGCACTTGCATTGCCATTAAATGTTAACGTCACCCCAATGCGTGGGTATCAGGCGCGCCTCTGCTGTGTGACAAAAGCACTGCCAGCTCACCAAAAAGTGTGGTAAAAACCACACCATGCTCTGCTCTAAAAACAGTTCTGGATCTTTTTTGGGGTGTTAGTCACATGACGGCCCATTGCTGCCCTATGCATGATGAGTGGAAGCACTGCAAAACTCCCCAAAAAATGCATGCAGGAACGCAAATTACTGCTATGCAGAGATGTGAATGAGGCTTTAAAGCTGAGTCTCTCCATCCATTCTCTTCTATGTACTTGCATAAAAATGGCCATCTACTATACAATCTGATTGTACAATCCCTGTAAAATGTCCTCAATTTATAAAATTTGTATCAAATCAGGAAGGCTTGTACTATATAGCTGATATTAGGTCTAAAGGAGATTGTACAATCATATTGTACTGTTTATGGTCACCTTTAGGTAGAATTAGGAAAGTGGGTTAAAATAAAACAAGATGTGGTATAGTAAAGGGGGAGGTACTTCAGAGTGGTAATTCATGCATATTCCATGATGCCCTAAGGTAGTACATGATGGGAGATAATCTATAGGAAGCGATGGAAGCAAGAAGAATTTTTTTTCATTCACACAGAAAAGTGAAGATTGAAAGCTTCCATGGATGAGGTAAGTGAGAGATACATTGGGACACTGGGATGTCTTGAGCAGAAAATACATAAAAAAGACTTCTATTTTAGTAGTTTTTGCGTTTTTTTGCACTCATGTTTAACCACTTGCCGACTGGCTCACATCAATTGCGTTGGCAGAATTGCAAGGCTGGGTGAAATCCTGTATGGGTACTTTGTCCCCTTTTAGGCCGCGTACACACGGTCGGACAAAACCGATGAGAATGGACCGAGGTTCAGTTTCATCGGTCCAAACCGACCGTGTGTATAGCCCATCAGTTTGTTGTCCTTCGGTCCAAAATTTTAAAACATGCTTTAAAATCGAACCAATGGCCCGCTGCCGATTGGCCCAAACCGATGTTTAGTACAGAAAGCATCGGTTCAAAACCCGCGCATGCTCAGAATCAAGTCGATGCATGCTTGGAAGCATTGAACTTCGTTTTATTCAGCACGTCGTGTGTTTGACGTCACCGCGTTCTGACCCGATCGGTCTTTGGAACAATGGTGTGTACACACATCAGACCATCAGGCCACTTCAGCGGTGAACCGATGGAAATGGCACGTCGGACCATTCTCATCGGTTTGGAACGACCGTGTGTACACGGCCTAAGAGTCGCCAAAAGCACACAAATCCCTGTTCTGTGAGGGGAGAGGATAGTACTAAGTAGGAACAGTGATATGTCTCTTCCCCACAAATTTGCCAAGTTGAGTGAAGATGTGGAGGTGGCAGCCCTGGATTTCACTGCTACCCCTACCAGCTGGATGAACAGCCTATCTAGTAGGGGTGGTGAGGGTAGTGCAGGCAGGCCTAGGCAGTTGGTGGTAATAGGGGATTCTATAATCAAAAGAACTGATATAATATCTTGTTCACAGGATTGCTTCAACTGAATTGTTTTCTGTCTCCCTGATGCCAGGGTTCAGCATGTGGTGGACCGGGTTGACCAGTAGGGGCTGGGCACAACCCAGCTGTCTTGGGCTGTGTTGGAAGCGATGACAGAAGAATACATGGGAGATGGAGGATCCTTAACCACTTACAGCTAGCAGCTAGCTACAATAACCCTGGTACCCTCTTCAAGTGCAAGTGGTCCGCTTTCAGATAAAAGTGGTCTCTTCAGCGAATCCCCCGCAAGATCACTTTTCTCCCGCCGCTCCCCGTTACCCCCTGCCACTTACCGGAGCCGTCGGCAGAGGCGGAAGTGATCGGGTCCTGTCCCTGGGCTGATATGGAGATGAGTGAGGGAAAGATGGCCCCCACCCATCTCCATATCATTGCAAGGCGGAAGCAACGTCAAAATGTCACTTCCACCCAATGCTCCTAAAAAGCCTTTTTTTTATGACATAAAAAAAATGTATTGAATTTTTGTCTAAATATAAGATCTGAAGTCTTTTTGACCCCAGATCTCATATTTAAGGGGACAGACATGTCATGCTTTTTTCTATTACAAGGGATGTTTACATTCCTTGTAATTAGGGTTGTCCCGATACCGTTACCGTTACTAGTATCAGTATCGGGACCGATACCATGCATTTCCCCAAGTACTTGTACTAAAGTGCAGTATTCACAAAGCACTTACCTCCAAACTTGCGTCGGCGGATCGTAACTCCCCCGGCGGAATTCAAATTCCGCGGCTAGGGGGAGTGTACAATTTAAATCAGGAGCTTCCCCGCGCCTATTTAACTGTGCATGCGCCGCCGGCGAAATTTCCCAGTGCGCATGCTCCAAATGACGTCGCTAGGACGTCATTGTTTTCGGCGTTAGCGTAAATTATCCTTATTCGCAAACAACGTAAAAATTCAAAACTTGGCGCGGGAACGACGGCCATACTTAACATTAGCTACCCCTCATATAGCAGGGGTAACTATCCGCCAGAAAAAGCCGAACGCAAACGACGTAAAAAAAAAGCGACGGGCGGGCATTCGTTTCTGAATCGGCGTATCTCCTCATTTGCATATTCGGACAGCGGAAGATTGCAGCCTAAGATCCGGCGGTGTAAGTCACTTACACCTGTCGGATCTAAGGGAGATCTATGCGTAACTGATTCTTATGAATCAGTCCCATAGATCCGACCGTCTTATCTCTTTGTGAATCTGGCCCACAGACACCACCCCCCCCCCAAGAAAGCATTGTAAAAAAACAACAAAATATTGTAAAACATTTAAATTGTAAAATAAAAAAAAAATACTGACTCATGACATAAAAAAAAAAGTATTGGTAATCGGTATCGGCGAGTACTTGAAAAAAAGTATCGGTACTTGTATTTGGTCTTAAAAAAAGTGTTATCGGGACAACCCTATGTGTAATGCCGCGTACCCACGACCGTTTTTCGGGTTGTAAAAAATTACGTTTTTTTTATGTCATTAAAAAACGATTGTGTGTGGGCTCCAGAGCATTTTTCACGATGTAAAAAATGGGCATTAAAAATTTAGAACATGCTCTAATTTTTCACAACGCTTTTAATGTTGTCATTTTTAACGTCGTAAAAAATGGTCGTGTGTGGGCTTTAATGACGTGAAAAAACGCGCATGCTCAGAAGCAAGTTATGAGACGGGAGCGCTCGTTCTGGTAAAACTAGCGTTCGTAATGGAGTAAGCACATTCATCACGCAGTAACAGACTGAAAAGCGCAAATCATCTTTTACTAACACAAAATCAGCAAAAGCAGCCCAAAGGGCGGCGCCATCAGAATGGAACTTCCCCTTTATAGTACCGTTGTACGCGTTGTACGTCACCACGCTTTGCTAGAGCATTTTTTTTTTCAGGAACATGTGTAGGCAAGGCCGTTTTAACGTCGTTTTTTCTAGACCATTAAAAATGTAATTTTTTACAACCCGAAATAAAAGTGACCCAATTTTTTCTTTTTAAAACAATGTCAAAATAAAGAAAAATAAGTAAAATTAATAAAAACACGTTTTAAAGCGCCCCATCCTGATGAACTTGCGTGCAGAAGCGAATGCATATGTGAACAATGCCCACATATGAAAATGGTGTTCAAAACACACATGTGAGGTATTGCCGCGATTGTTAGGCCCCGTACTCACGACCAAACATGTCTGCTGAAACTGGTCCGCAGGCCAGTTTCAGCAGACATGTTTGGTCGTGTGTGGGCGCGAGCGGGCCGAATTCCAGCAAACATTTGCCCGCCGGGCCTTTTCCCAGCAGACAAATATTCCTGGACTTGTTTTAAAACAGTCCGCTGGAATTCTGCCCGCTTGGACATGTACGGTCGTCAGTACAGACCTACCGTACATGTCCAGGCGCCCGCCGTCCCTCGCATGCGTCGAATGACTTTGACGCATGCGTGGAAGCATTTTAAAGGCGGGCCGCCCACGTCGCCGCGTCATTGTCGCGGCGACACCGCGTCATCGACGCGGCGACACCGCGGACACGCCCCGCGTATTGTTTACGCGCGGACTTCTGTACGATGGTGTGTACAACCATCGTACAGAAGCCCTCTGGCAGACATGTATGGTGAAAACGGTCCGACGGACCGCTTTCACCATACATGTTTGGTCGTGAGTACCCGGCCTTAGAGAGAGAAATATGTATAGCCCTAGACCTCCTCTGTAACTCAAAACATGCAACCTGTAGAATTTTTTAAACATCGCCTATGGAGATTTTTAAGGGAAAAAGCTTGTTGCCATTCCACGAGCGGGCGCAACTTTAAAACGTGACATGTTGTGTATAAATTTACTCAGCATAACATTATCTTTCATAATATAAAAAAAAATGGGCTAACTTTACTGATGTCTTATTTTTTTATTCAAAGAAAGAACATTTTTTCTCAAAACAGTGCGCTTGTAATGCCGCGTACACACGATCAGTCCATTCGATGAGAACGGACCGACGGACCGTTATCATAGGTTAACGGATGAAGCTGACTGATGGTCCATCGCGCCTACACACCATCAGTTAAAAAAAACGATCGTGTCAGAATGCGGTGACGTAAAACACAACGACGTGCTGAAAAAAACAAAGTTAAATGCTTCCAAGCATGCGTCGACTTGATTCTGAGCATGCGTGTATTTTTAACCGATGGTTGTGCGTACTAACGATCGGTTTTGACCTATCGGTTAGCAATCCATCGGTTACATTTTAAAGCAAGTTGGCTTTTTTTTAACCGAAGGTTAAATAACCTATGGGGCCTACACACGATCGGTTTGGACCGATGAAAACGGTCCATCAGACCGCAATCCTCTGGTTAACCGATCGTGTGCACAAGGCCAAAGTCCGCTGCGCAAATACGGTGTGACAAAAAAAGTATTTCAATGACCACCATTTTATTCTCTAGGGTGTTAAAAAATATATATAATGTTTGGGGGTTATAAGCAATTTTCTATTAAAAAAAAAACTGTTTTTAACTTGTAAACACCCAGGGGTAGATCCACAAAGAAATTACGCCGGCGTATCTATTGATACGTCGGCGTAATTTCAAAATTCCTGTGTCGTATCTTTGTTTTGAATCCTCAAAACAAGATACAACGGCATCTCGGCTAGATCCGACAGGCGTACGTCTTCGTACGCCTTCGAATCTTAGATGCAATTTTTCAGCGGCCGCTAGGTGGCGCTCCGTCGTAATCCGCGTTGAGTATGCAAATTAGCTATTTACGGCGATCCACGAATGTACGTCGGTCATCGTTTGCGTTCGGCTTTTTCCGGCGTATAGTTAAAGCGGATGTGCCACTAAAAAAATATATTAAAAGCCAGCAGCTACAAATACTGCAGCTGCTGACTTTTAATATAAGGCAACTTACCTGTCCTGGAGTCCAGCGCCGATCGCAGCAGATGATGAGCCGATCGCTCGTCACCCTGCTGCTCCCCCCTCCATCCACAGTGAGGGAACCAGGAAGTGAAGCGCTCCGGCTTCACTGCCCGGTTCCCTACGGCGCATGCGTGAGTCGCGCTGCGCCCGCCGATTGGCTCCCGCTGTGTGCTGGGAGCCGAGTGTTCCCAGCATACAACGGGGGACGGCGGACGGGAAGCAAGGGAAAAACCCGTCTTTTTCCCGCATCGTAGGGCCGGAAGTGGGTGCAGATACCTGTCTGTAGACAGGTATCTGCACCCCCCTCCCCCCTGAAAGGTGTCAAATGTGACACCGGAGGGGGGAGGGTGCCGATCAGCGGGACTCCACTTTAGAGTGGAGATCCGCTTTAAAGCTGCTATATGGTTGCGTACTCAATGTTAAGTATGGCCGTCCTTCCTGCATACAATTTTAAATTTTTTGCGTCGTTTGCGTAAGTCGTTCGCGAATAGGAATTTGTGTACAATGACGTCACCGTCGTAAGCATTGGCTGGTTCCGGTTTAATTTCGAGCATGCGCACTGGGATACGCCCATGGACGGCGCATGCGCAGTTAAAAAAAAAACGACGATTATGTTGGGTCACGACGTATTAACATAAAACACGCCCCCATCACAGCCATTTGAATTCCGTGCCCTTACACCACGAGAGATACACAATGCCGCCATAACATATGGCACGGATTCGTTGTGGATTCAAACCAAAGCAAAGTAAGTTACAGCGGCGTAGTGTATATTAGATACGCTGCACCCGGCGCAGATGTATGTGGATCTGCCCCCAAATCACAGAAAGAGGCTCGGTCCTTAAGTGGTTAAGAATCAATGTAAAGAACTAGGAAGGACCTCCAAGGTTATATTCTTTGGGATACTGCCTGTGACATGCACAACACAGGAAAAGCAGGGGGAAATTTTGAGAGATGAATGCATGGCTAAAGACCTGGTGTAAGAAGGAAGGATTTGGGTTTCTAGAGCACTGGGCTGACTTTTTATTGGGGTACAACCTATATGCTAAAGATGGTTAGCACCTAAATGGAAGAGGGTCTGCTATGCTTGGGAGAGTTTTTTTTAGGAAGGTTGGAGAAGTATTTAAGCTAAGAATGAGGGAAGGGGGGGGCTAAATTTAATCGGGCAGATGGGTCAGACAGGGGGTCAGACATTAATGGAGAGTGGAATGGTGATAAGATGGTTCTCATTACAAACGATCATTGGAAATTATAGTACTATGTGTATTAATTAAAAGGATATGCAAAACACAAGAGCAAAATGAGATAATGAATTTAAGTGTTTGTCCACCAATAGTAGAAAGAAATGTTTGGACAGCCGCACTCTGGAAAAACCTTCTTGGTTGCCTTTTATTGATAAAAGTTTTCAAACACCACACATCACAGCAAAGACAGGGGCATACAGCTGACGTTTCGCACTACAATCAGTGCTTACTCAGAGCTAGCATGTAATAAAATGCACAAAAAATATATAGTATCAAACAAAACCTGGTTTGTCCACCAATACCAAAAGTCTGCCAAGCAAAACATAATATTTGTAAGCTTTGGTTCATGAAAAGAACTATGATTTAATTGGTATTGCTGAATCTTGGCTTCATTCTTTATATGACTGGGCTATTAATATTCCTGGCTATGCTCTCTTTTGGAAAGACAGGGTAAATCGTTAAGGTGGCAGGGTCTGTCCTTACATCAGAACTGATCTCAAAATGAGTGTGAAAGGGGATCTTGTTGACGGAGAGTGTGGTTGAAGCATTAAGCCCTGGTTCACACTGGGCTGCAGGAGTGAAGCTGTGCGAGTTCAGCTGAACTAGCACGATTTCACTCCCGTCGGCAGTCCCGATTTCGGCCGCGATTTAAGAGACATCTGTGCAGGTTTCTGCACAGATGTCTATGTAAATCGCGGCCCGAAATCGCAAAAAGTAGTACAGGAACTACTTTTTGAAATCGGTGCAGCGCCGCAGATGCGACGTCGCACCGATTAGGACGGTGTCATTGCCGACAATTGGCGGCAAATCCCGCCGATTTGAGATGCGATTTCACATGTGAAATCGCATCTCAAATCGAAGGAAATCGTACCCAGTGTGAACCTGGGCTAAGGGTGGAGCTGCATATGGATGCATGTAGTTCAAAGTTAATCATTGGAGTTTGTTATATGCCACCCAGTGTTAATGAGGAGATGGAGACTCGGCTGTTTGCTCAGATAGAAAGGACTACAAGAGCTGGGACAGTGATAATAATATGGAATTCTAACTACCCTGATATTGACTGGAGTAATGTCACTACTGGAACAGTTATAGAAAAAATGTATAGAACTATTGCAAGGCAATTTTACGGTACAATTTATAGAGACCCCAACTAGGAATGATGCCCTGCTGGACCTGGTAATCTCAAACAATACTGAGCTGAAGTTCATATAAAAGAACATCTGGGTCGCAGTGACTGTAACATGATTTAATTTAAGGTTAGCTGTAAACAACAAGCACATACTGGAGAGATAAAATTACTTAACTTTAACAGATTTAGATTGGGTGGGAAGTATATTCCCATGGGCAGTAAGTTTAAAGGCTAGAAATAAAACTGATGTGGCTCACGGCCAAAGTTATAAAAAGCTATAAATAATAAGAAAAGAGCTTTTAGAAAAATATAAAAATGAAGGAAACACTATCATCATTTAAATGTTACAAACAATACAACAGAATATGTAAAAATAAAATGATCATTTTTTTTTTAAACTACAGATTGCAAAAGAAAGTAAAGCAAATCCAAGACAACCCCCCACCCCCTCCAAAAGAATAAATAAATCTCAAAATATATTAAGCACCCTGGCGATATGATAATGTCAGATTTTTGTGTCTCAAAGCGGAACATTGTTTTGCATAGAAATTTGGCGTTTTATATTGTAGGCCTGTAATTCTTAGTAGGAATGAGCCTGATGTTCGAGTCAAACGTAAGTTCGACTCGAACATCAGGTGTTTGCCCGTTCGCCGAATATCGAACATTATTGGGCATTTGCGTTAAATTTGAGCACCCCTGGAACGCCCCATAATGAACGGCAAGACCGTCTCTGTACTGCGAGATCGCAGTACATTGATGGCTGCTGATTGGACAAAGCATGCACTTGACCTGTATGCTTTGCCCAATCACAGCATGCTCTGCTGTGAGAGCCATGATTGGCCAAAGGCAGGGTGCCTTTGACCAATCACGGCTCAGGGGGCTGAGTCCATGCCCCACATGCCCCCATATGTAAGGCTGCTTATACGACAGCTGTACATAGTTTTATGAATGAGAGCAGCAAAATGACATTTGTAAAGGAAAAAATTTAATTTAAAACTGCTTGCGGCTGTAATGTATTGCCGCATCCCAGCAATACAGATAAAAATCATTGAAAAAAAACGTCACAAGTCCCCCCCAGTCCATTACCAGACCCTCTGTGTCTGGTATGGATATTATTTTTTCAATATTCATTACCTCTCATGTGATGCCAAGGCGACATATATATATCCCATTATGTTCATGCCATGTGTGCATGTGTATGTATATATATGAAAATTATTTTGTACTTGTTTCATACCATTGTTACAAATAAACAAAGTTTACTAACCACTCTACCTCCACAAGTCAGTTGCCTCGTTCAAAGTCCCACATTCCTTTCTTATTTACTTGAACCAGGGATGGAGGTACATTTATTGTGCCTCATTTAAAGTTCCAAAACTCCCCCCTCTCTTAGTATGGATATTAAGGGGAACCCTGCAGCAAATATATAGGGCTAGATTCAGGTAGGGGGACGTAAGTTTGTGCGGGCGTAGCGTATGTTATTTACGCTACGCCGCCACAATTTGGAGAGGCAAGTGCAGTATTCACAAAGCACAATGCTTCCAAGCATGCGTCGACTTGATTCTGAGCATGCGTGGATTTTTAACCGATAGACGTACCCACAGACGATCGTTTTTTTCTATAGGTTTTTTATCCATCAGATAATTTTAAAACAAGTTCCTATTTTTTTAACCTGTGGATAAATAATCGATGGGGCCCACACACGATCGGTTTGGTCTGATGAAAACGGTCCATCAGACCATTTTCATCAGACTAACCTATCGTGTGTACGCAGCATTAGGGGCTCAGACATTATTTTGTCACATTCTCTTATAGCACACCTACAATCCTAACTGTGTATTGCAATTTTTTTGATACTTTGTTTTATTTCATTTAGCTAATTTTCCTATATCCTACTACCTTGATGTGTTTTTTTTTTCTTTCTTTCTTTCTTTGTTCATCTTTCCAACTGGTTCATTCATTTCTGTTTGTTTATTGGGTCACAAAAAGGTGGATTTTCTGTTAGGTAACATTTGTCCATTAGGAAGCTTTCTCTGCATGGATCATTTAAATGAGGATTAATGACTGATCTGATTCTAAGAAAGAAGGAAGAAAAGCAGCTTTGCAGGATTATAGAAGAAAGTTGCAGAGTCTGTGTATAATGTTCAGTACTGTTCTAGTCTAAAATAAAACTCCAGATTCATGTATACACTTTTAAACACTTTTAATAAAGCAAATAAAACAAAGTTACTAACTTATATTACATAATGTAATGTGTATCTCAAGTTAAAACTTTTTTTGCATCAAGCCACTGCACTGCCCAAACACTTATATAGAAATGAAGCCCTGTGTTCTTGGCTTCATATTGAAATTACTGCCCTCCTGAACCTTGATGTATTTATACGTTTCAGTCATGTCTCCCCTTGCTCTTATTTCCTATAGACTGTACATATTAAAGTGGTTCTAAAGTCTGAAGTTTTTTTTTACCTAATGCATTCTATGCAGTAAAGCCCTGTACACACGGGCCAGAATCTCGTCAGGGAAAAAACGTTGTTTTTCCTGACAAGATTCTTGGTAAGAATCTCTTTCCGCCCGAGTGTACAGACACCGCTGTTCTTTTTAATGGCAAAAACGCGGTGATGTCATTGCGTACAATGACCATGCGCTTGTCACATTCAATGCCGTCGCCGCCATCTTGCTGCATCCTACCTATGCCTAGGAAGCATTACACGGCGACAGGTAAGTATACAAACTCTCGGGTTTCTTGGCAGGAAAACACTGCAGAGAATCAGAACGAGAAAATAAAGAGCAGGTTCTCTATTTTTCTCGTCAAGATTTTGGGCATTTTTCTTGACGAGAAACCTGAAAGCCTTGTACACACGCACAGTTTACTCAGCAAGAAAGCTCTGCCAGCAGTTTTGTTGCTGGTTCTTGCCGAGTAAACCATGCGTGTGTATGAGGCTTAAGTTAAAAAAACCTTCAGTATTACAGAATCCTCCCAGATCCCTGATTTTTTTTACCCGGCCCGGTCTGATCCAGCGATGGGCATGAGAGCAGCGGCTATCACACTGTGGATTTTTAGATAATTGATATCAGATTAATAGAAACATCATGGGCTTGAGTTTGGCTTCTGCCTCCCAGGTGTGTAAAGCTTACAACTGATCATCAGTTCACACCATCACTAAGTAGTATCAAGTGGATATGGTGACCTCAGCAGTACTTCCTTTGGTAAAAAGGTCCTGCAAGCAACTTGTTTAATCTGCTGGATCTCCAATATCTAGAAGTTGAGGTATGATGCATTTCCCCTCCTATTATCTAGGACTGCATATAGGATTTTTGGACTTACTTAAAAATCATTTTCTTCAGTAGTTCATTGAGTGATATCCAATTGTTGGTTTGACAGGTCCATTGACAATGTTAAGGTTTGCAGTTCTCAAAGTGTCAATTTTTTTAAAAACCACAGTAGACAGCTTGGGACAAGTCCTTTATTAAAAAGAAAAAAAAACTTCCAGCTATGTAATCCATTCTCAAGCGATACAGAAAAAAAAAACGCAGACTCGATCCGGCCTCCATGGGAGGCACCCGCGGAATAACGCGCTCCCGCCGTGGCACCTCTTATATAGCTGAGGGCAGGCGGGCCACACGTCAGATGCACGGATGACCCAGCCCCCCTCTGATGCAACGGGGAAGTGTGGGGTTATCCAGTGACATGTAAGGGTGACCCTGCCCCCCGTTGCATTAGAGGGGGCCGACTCGAACATCGGGCTCATCCCTAAATTTCAATAAGTGTGGGGCAGTCCCTGCTCGACAGAGGTTTTTCCAACAGAGGTGTCTGCTTGTATCTTTTCTTACCATGTATGACTCCCCTTTACACTATTACTTTTTAGGGGTCCTTGGCTGTTAATCTGCTTGGCCAAATCTACAGACACTAGCTATACCAGATTGAACTGGATGCTCAGGGCTCTGGTGCTTAATTGATGAATTGTCTTTCCACACCATCAGCCGCACTAGCTGGCAAGGCTGAGTGGTGGAGAGTGCAATATTTACAACGAATGGTTAATATTGGTTTATGCCCATTTGATCCTTACCTCTGGTAAGTGAATCCCCGAAAGGGGATTTTCCCCCCACGTGGTGAACATCTTTTGGTGAAAGGAGCACTGTGCACTGATCGTTTATTAACTGCTTGCCGACCAGCCGGCGTATAACTTTTATACTTAGTTATACGGCGGCAGGTCGGCTCTGCTGGGCGCGATCACGTAGCTATATGTCATCTCGCCGAGCAGCCAATAGGGGCGATCGCGTGCACGCGATCGTGCCCGGTGGCCGCGATCGCCACCAGGCACCCACGATATCTTGTTACAGAGCGAGGACCGGGAGCTGTGTGTGTAAACACACAGCTCCCGGTCCTGTCAGGGGAGAAATGCCTGACCGTCTGTTCATACAATGTATGAACAGCGATCAGTCATTTCCAGTCCACCCCCCCTACAGTTAGAACACACCCAGGGAACATACTTAACCCCTTCCCCGCCCCCTAGTGTTAACCCCTTCCCTGACAGTGGCATTTTTTATAGTAATCCAATGCATTTTTATAGCACTGATCGCTATAAAAATGCCAATGGTCCCAAAAATGTGTCAAAAGTGTCCGAAATTGATGATCGCTGCCATTACTAGTTAAAAAAATATTAATAAAAATGCCATAAAACGACCCCCTATTTTGTAAACGCTATAACTTTTGCGCAAACCAATCAATAAACGCTTATTGCAATTTTTTTTTTAGAAAAATATGTAGAAGAATATGTATCGGCCTAAACTGAGGAAAAAAATAATGTTTTTTATATATTTTTGGGGGATATTTATTATAGCAAAAAGTAAAAATATTCATTTTCTTTCAAAATTGTCGCTCTATTTTTGTTTATAGCGCAAATACTAAATACTGGTCTGGGGCTGAAGTGGTTAAACCACAACCACATCCACCCTTGTCTGCATCACTATTACTTCCTATATGTAACACATATAGAGGACTTTCAAACGAATGTTTGATTTGAGCGCTGCTACAGCACTATTTTGGACTCTGGGACTTTTTTAGAGTTTTAATATTACTGTTTTATCTATGTTGATCTGGTTTTAAGCAGCTGCTATACATTTTAAGTATCAAATTTTACTGTCTTACTATCTTGATTGTTTTGTCCTGAGCGCTGAGCGGTGCTCTTTGTAGTTAGGGCAGTTTAAGCACCTTTTTAGTTTTATTTATATATATATATATATATATATATATATATATATATATATATATATATACATACAGGGCCAGATTCAGGTACAATTTCGCCCTTGTAGCGTAAGCCGTTTACATTACACCGCCGCAAGTTTTCTGTTTTAGTGCCCGATCCACAAAGCACTTACCTGGAAACTTGCGGAGGTGTATCGTAAACACGTTCGGCGCAAGGCGGTCCAAATCGAATGGGGCGGATACCATTTAAAATTAGGCGCGCTCCCGCGCCGGACCTACTGCGCATGCTCCGTTTCGAAATTCCCGCCATGCGTTGCGTCAACTGACGTAATTTTTTCGATCTGCGACATGCGTAGCATACTTCCGTATTCCCAGACATCTTACGCAAACGACGTGAAATTTTAAATTTAGACGCGGGAACGACGGCCATACTTTATACAGCAATACGTTTGCTGTGTAAAGTTAAGGCACCCAAAACGACGCCTAACTTTGCGACGGGAAACTAGACTAGCGGCGACGTAGCGAATGCGAAAAACCGTTGTGGATCGCCGTAACTCCTAATTTGCATACCCGACACTGGTTTACGACGCAAACTCCCCCAGCGGCGGCCGCGGTACTGCATCCTAAGATCCGACAGTGTAAAACAATTACACCTGTCGGATCTTAGGGATATCTATGCGTAACTGATTCTATGAATCAGTCGCATAGATACTCTGAGAGATACGACGGAGTATCTGAGATACTCCGTCGTATCTCTGCTGTGAATCTGGCCCCGAGTTCCCCCAAGTTCCCCCTGAAAAAAAGCCCTGTATGTATATATATATATATATATATATATATATATATATATATATATATATATATATATTTATATTTAGGCTTCTAGAGCTTTAGTTTCCTTACATCCATGCACTTTATATTTTACAGTAGATTCCATTTATGAAAAGATTTCGCCACTTTATCCGAAGCACTACATACTATGGATCTTAAAATAAGAATATACATAAGACAAGCGTGTTTGTTTGATGGGCATGTCCTAATTGTTCTTGACAAATAAGTAGTTTTAAGGATGTCCTCAGGCAACTACAGAGAAAAAAGTAAAAAAGATGCTTTCAATGATATTTTTTCTTGCATTCTGTTTTTTTAATGGACCAATTTATACCTGTTATAATGAATCCCGGTAAACAGAAAAAACACAGACCATTGTGTATGAATAAGTTATAAATCCACAGCTTTTGCTTTATTTAAAACCCATACCCAAAATACTTTGTGCATTTGAGAATTCTAGTAGTGGAACAATAGCAAAATCTATGGCAACACAAAAATGGAACTATATGCTAGAGGAAGAATCCCTCTTAGTTTGAACAGTTTGAATCCAATTATTTTCAGAACTATTCCTAAATGTACTTTTCCTTGCCTGCTTGTATTGAATACAAATTGCATTTTATTTTGACACTGCTATCTGCTAAATATATAATTTTTTTCTTACCAACCATTTTAAGAGTTTGTGAAATGTAACGGAAAGGAAAATGGTCTTTTTAATTTAATTTTAGTTTATAGTAGATGTTTAGAAGTGAAAAATTTCATATGTCACACTTCTTTTTTTAAATGTTCTAATGAAATATTCATAAAACATTTTAGGTTTCACATTTCCACAGCATTGTAGTAGGTGCATTCAGCTTCAGCTGTGCTAGTCTGTTTCACTGCAAGTTAGTAATACCCATTTAAAGCCTCACAAAAAAGAAATACAAATATTTAAAAAGACAGGCTTGATAGGAACATGGAGACAGGCATAATAAGGCATGCAGTTATACATACAGGGCCAGATTCACGAAGCAGATACGACGGTGTATCTCAGATACACCATCGTATCTCAGCTTTTTTCAGGTCCTATCTATGCGCCTGATTCATAGAACCAGTTACGCATAGATAGGGCTGAGATCCGACAGTGTCACACTGTGTTACACTGTCGGATCTTATTTTTGAATTAAAAATGGCGCCGGGGGCGTTCCCGCTGATTTACACTGAATAATATGTAAATCAGCGAGATACGCGAAATTCACGACCGTACGCGGACCCGTCGCAGTGTTCTTACGTCGTTTCCGTAGCGCGGTACCCGTCGTATACTTACCCCTGCTAAAAGCAGGGGTAAGTATTGTTAAGTATGGCCGTCGTTCCCGCGTCGAGTTTGAAATTTCCTACGTCGTTTGCGTACGCCGATTCACGAACACGCGCGTCGCAAGTCTAGCTCCCGTCGCAACCACTGACGTCCTATTGACGTCAGTGGGAGCAATGCACGCCGGGAAATTCCCCGGACGACGCATGCGTATTTAAATCGGCGCGGGAGCGCGCCTGATTTAAATATGACACTCCCCTAGCCACGGAATTTGAATTCCGCTGGGGGATTTAGGATCCGCCGTCGCAAGTTTGGAGGTAAGTGGTTTGTGAATTAGCCACTTGCCTCCTAAACTTGCGGGAGCGGATCTTAATTCACGTAGAACGAGCGGATCTATAGATCCGCTGATCTACGTGAATCTGGGCCACAGTATGTATGTTTGCTATATTTTTTTAACTTATGCCCTATACCAACAAAGTGCTGACGCATACTTTTTTACAAGATACTGTGTGTATGTATATATATATATATATATATATATATATATATATATATATATATATATATATATATATATACACACACACAGTGGGCCTGATTTACCAAGCCTTTACTCCATGACTCATGGAGTAAAAGCAGGAGTAGCAGCCGTTTGGCCATTTACTAAAGAAATACGCTGCTAGTGCAGTGTATTTCCCTAGTTACTAATGTGCTCCGTGCGCCCAGGAGAGGGTGCATTGTGCACCAGTACAGACCTGGCGCACGGCACATTAAACTGTAAATTGCGGGGGTTCGGGCGGGAGTTTATTAGGGGGGGAGGTGGGGGGATGCAGGGGAAGTGAAGTGACATGTGTTTTGAAGTGTTTGGCGGGCCGAATTGAAAGGGAAAGTGTTTTTTGAAAACAGATCCCCGTACGCTTGCACAGTGCGCCTGAACCTCGGGAGGTTCATTTGCATACTGGGCATGCGCAGAGAGAAAAGTCAGGGATTCCCGTGCGCCTTGTCAGTACGCCGTGAAAATCTTGGTAAATACCAAGTGGCGTACCCGTGATTGCGCTGCGTGACGCGGCGCACGGGAATCTCCGAGCTGTTTTCAGCCCTGAAGGGGAACTCCGCACCAAATTTCAAACTTGAAATCGGCGCGGGTCCCCCTCCAGGGCTACATTAGGCTCTTAGGCTTGGTCCGGAACGTGAGGGGTTAAACCCGCGCCGATTCGGCGCGGGGGTCCCCCCCAGATCCAAACCAAGCCCTCATCCCAAGCATGCAGTCTGGCCCGGACAGGAATGGGGGCGGGGACGAGCGAGCGCCCCCCCCCCCTCCTGAGCCGTACCAGACCGCATGCCCTCAACATGGGGGAGTGTGTGCTGTGTCTTGCCCCCATGTCGATAGGGACAAGAGCCTCTTCCCAACAACCCTTGCCATTGGTTGTCGGGGTATGCGGGCGGGGCTAATCGGAATCTGCGAGCTCCCTTTAATAAGGGGGCCCCCAGATGCCGGCCCCCCACCCTATGTGAATGAGTATGGGGTACATCGTACCTCTACCCATTCACATGGGGGAAATGTAAAGTAAAATAAAACACCACACAGAATAAAATATTTTATTAATCTGCTCCGGAGCCCCCCTTTCTTCTTTAGCTCTCTTAGAAGGGGGGGTTTCTTCTCTCCCGATCTTCTGCCGGGACCCTGGGCTTCGGTGATTTCTGCCGGGGGAGGGCGTCATCCCTCGGTCCTCTCCGGAGCCTTCCGCCGGATGCCCCCACCCCATTTAAGCTCTTTTTCATTAGGGAGGGGCATCCGGACTTCGGGGTCTTCTGCCGGGGGATGGCGCCTATCCCCCGGTCTTTCCGGTGCCTTCCGCCAGGGTTCCGGTCTTCCTGGTCTTCTGCCGGGGGTGCGCCATCTCCCCGGTCTTTTCTCTGCTCCCTCTTCTGCCTGGCTCCCCCGCGGAGCCAGGGCTTTCTTCCGTCTTCTTTCTTCTCTCTTCCTTCTTCTGCCTGTCTCCTCCGGGAGCCCAGGGCTTGTCTCCGCTGTCTTCTTCCTTCTCTTCCATTGGATGTTGACACGACGAGGTTCCGCGCTGACATGCCGTGTCAGCGGTGGGCATGGACTTATATAGGGTAATGCCACCATGTGACCTCAACCCATGTGACATCACATTCCCTGGGCATGATGGGAATGTGATGTCACATGGGTTGAGGTCACATGGTGGCATTGCCCTATATAAGTCCATGCCCACTGCTCAGACGGCATTCCAGCGCCAGACCTCGTCGTGTCAACATCGAATGGAAGAGAAGGGAGAAGACAGCGGAGACAAGCCCTGTGCTCCGCGGAGGAGACAGGCAGAAGCGGAAGGCATCGCAGAAGCCCGCGGGTGTCGTCCCCCGGCGGAAGACACCGTACAAGCCCAAAGGCCAACCCAAAGGCAGGAGCCTCACTGGTGAAGGGGGTCCCGGTGAATTACGTCGCTGAAGACGGGGGTGGGGTGCCAGTGCACCCCCCCCGCAGAAACCGTCGTGGAAGCCCGGGACCCTCCCCCAAAGGCAGGAGCCTCACTGGTGAAGGGGGTCCCGGTGAATTACGTCGCTGAAGACGGGGGTGGGGTGCCAGTGCACCCCCCCCCGCAGAAACCATCGTGGAAGCCCGGGACCCTCCCCCAAAGGCAGAAGCCTCACTGGTGAAGGGGGTCCCGGTGAATTACGGCGCTGAAGACGGGGGTGGGGTGCCAGTGCACCCCCCCACAGAAACCGTCGTAGTAGCCCGGGACCCTCCCCCAAAGGCAGGAGCCTCACTGGTGAAGGGGGTTCCGGCAGAAGATGGCGAAGCCCGGGGCCTAATGGGGTGGTGGTGGGGGGCCCCGGCAGAAGACCCCCAGCTGACTAATAAATTAATTTTTAAATGTGTGTGGTGTATTATTTTTTTCCATTTTTTTCCCCAGGTGAATGGGTAGGGGTACAATGTACTCCATACTCATTCACATAGGGTGGGGGGCCGGAATCTGGGGACCCCTTTATTAAAGGGGTCTCTCAGATTCTGATAAGCCCTCCGCCCGCATACCCCGACAACCAACGGCCAGGGTTGTCGGGAAGAGGCTCTTGTCCCTATCGCCATGGGGACAAGAGTGCTTTGGGGTGGGGGGGCAGTGCCCCCCTCCCCCACAGCACACACTCCCCCATGTTGAGGGCATGTGGTCTGGTATGGCTCAGGAGGGAGGGGGGCGCTCGCTCATCCCCACCCCCATTCCTGTCTGACCAGACTGCGTGCCTGGGATAAGGGCTTGGTTTGGATCTTGGGGGGGACCCCACGCTATTTTTTTTTGCGCGGGTTTAACCCCTTATGTTCCAGACCAAGCCTAAGAGCCTGGTATGCACCTGGAGGGAACCCACCTTATTTTTTTTTGGGGGGTCTGGAGTTCCCCTTCATGAACAGCGATCTGTCATTTACACATGTCAGTCCCACCCCCCCTACAGTTAGAACACACCCAGGGAACATATTTAACCCCTCCCTCGCACCTAGTGTTAACCCCTTCCCTGCCAGTGGCATTTTTAGAGTAAGCAATGCATTTTTACAGCACTGATCGCTAGAAAAATGCCAATGGTTCCAAAAAAGTGTTCGATGTGTCCGCCATAATGTCGCAGTACCGATAAAAATTGCTGATCGCCCCAATAACTAGTTAAAAAAAAAAAAAAATTTGTAGACGCTATAACTTTTGCAAAAACCAAACACTAAACGCTATTTGCGATTTTTTGGAACCAAAAAGATGTAGAATACGTATCGGCCTAAACTGAGGGTTTTTTTAGTTTTTAGAATATATATTTTTGGGGATATTTATTATAGCAAAAAGTAAAAATAATTTTTACATATGTGGGCGGGACTTACGCAAGTCCCGCCCACATATATAAACATCGTTCAACCCACACATGTGAGGTATTGACGCGTGCGTTAGAGCGAGAGCAATACTTTTACCACTAGACCTTCTTTGTAACTATAAACTGGTAACCTGGAAAAAAAAGAAAAAGGTCGCCTATGGGGATATTCACGGAATTCATTTTGGCCCCATTGCAGGAGTGTTTCCAATAGTAAAGCGTGACATGTAAGGTATCTATTTACTCAGTGTAACATCATCTTTCACATTATCCCCAAAAATTGGGCTCACTTTTGTGTTTTGTTAATTTTTAACCACTTGAGCCCGGACCATATTTCTGGTCAATGACCGGGCAAGTTTTTGTGATTCGGCACGGCGTCGCTTTAACTGACAATTGCGCAGTCGTGCGACGTGGCTCCCAAACAAAATTGGCAACTTTTTTTCCCACAAATAGATTATTAAATGTGCGTGTTTACTTCTGTCTTTAACACCTCCCCTTCAGGCTGGAAAGCATCAGATCAGGGGAAACAAAAAAAAAGGCTCTCATTCCATTGCAGCTTGGTTCCTACATGTGTGATGAACTGAGCATGCTCAAACACTTAGAAAAAAAATATCCTTTCTTTTTAAAAGGTGAAAAACACTCCTTGGATGCTCATAGAGCGTGGTTTGGGTTAATTGCAGGTGTGCCCAATTACAAGCTCACCCAAACTAGAGACTGCAATTTGTTCATGTGATTTCAATTGCTTCATTACTAGCACTGTTATAAAAAGCAGGGATCGATCAGTCCTCAGCTGCCCTCAGAAGGGGCAGGCTGGCAGAAATGCTGTTGCTAAACACAAATGTGGTTTGTTGCATGGGTTTTGTTTTATTTTGCCAATGGTTTTGGTTTATTTTTAAATGATGTTCACTTTGATGTATTTGTCTATGTGGCCTTATTTTATGAAAAATGTGTGAAGCTATGGTTATTTAGAATTTTGAAATGTATTTTTGTTTGTGTTTGTTTGTTTGTCTTTTTTTGCTTTCCTTGTTTTGTTGACCAATAAAAATTACTTTAAAATTGTTAAGTTTGTCTTTTGTTACTTTTTCATGCTACATATGTTGACAGCTGCAGCTGAAATCGGTTTGGGCCTAACAAATTATGTGTGATTTTTGTCTAAGCTTCTTTCCTGGTGTGTAATCATGAAATGTTTGCCATGTTTATTCTCCATGACTTTAAAGACAAAACTGGTAATTATTTTCTTTTTTCTGCAGTGGTCCTCAGCCCTCAAGTACCCCCGACAGGACATGTTTTGTGGATTTCTCTTATCAAGAATTGCTGTGCAGACTGTATTTTAAAGCACATGTGCAAGATGAAGGAAAACCTGCAAACATGGCCTGTGGGGGGGGAGGGGTTTGCTATTGGTGGACAGGCTTGACGTGCTGATTTACAGCACTGTGCTTAAATCTAGCGCACGGCAATCCTATTCAAATTGTGGGTGTTTGAGGGAAGCCAAGTGAGTGTTAGAACCCCTGCTTTGTGTTTTTTTATTTTTGTGTTGAGCTTTGTGTCCCTTTTCTTAAAATTGGCTTCACTTCCTGTCACACAGCTGAACAGGAAGTGAGGTTAAAACCCTACCAGTGTCATTTCTTGGGGACACAGGTCAATCTAACTAGTGTCCCCATTAAGCAAATTGCACTCCAGCACTGTTGTGTACACCCCAAATCATGGGTCTTCAAACTACGGCCCTCCAGTTGTTCAGGAACTACAATTCCCATCATGCCTAGTCATGTCTGTGAATGTCAGTGCATTACAAGGCCTCATGGGATGTGTAGTTCTACAACAGCTGGAGGGCCGTAGTTTGAGGATCCCTGCCCCAAATGATTATTTAGTTTGGGGTTTAGTAAAGGCAAAGCCACTCTGCAGTACAAGCATAGTTGCTGAAAATCAGAGAGGAAGCACTGATGGTTTTAACATCCAATCCTGTAGAAGCAAAGTTGTTTTGTTTTCTTTCTTCCTTGCTTTGCACTTGTAGTGCAAAGTGGATTTGCCTTTAGTAAATGGACCCCAAAGTCCAAGATCCCTAATAATTTGGGGTGTACACAGCAAAATGCTAGAGTGCAATTTACATAATGGGAAACTATTTAGATTGATCTCTGTGTCCCCAAGAAAAGATATTAGTAAGGTTTTACCCTCACTTCCTGTTTGGCTATGTGACAGGAAGTGAATGAATTAGAAAGGGTGAAGACACCTCACAAATGTTGTCACTATCAGGGGTGCAGACATCCCCAAAAAAATGAGCAGATAATACTTATTTGCAAATTAATAATTTTTTAGTTAACATTGGGTGGGGTGCTCTAACACACACATTCCTACATATTAGCAACGCTCTATCCTGGCCTATTGGCATGGTTATATTTTCTTAGGGCTCTCAATAAAACTCTATGAAATTTGTGCTTAAACTAGAACCAGGGGCGGACTGACAACTCATGGGGCCCCTGGGCAATAGAAGATTATGGGGCCCCTCTGGCTTACAGATGACCACCACGCCAGGAGGTAGTGCAGAGGCGGGCAGCTAAAATCTTGGGATATTCACATTAAAAGCATGTCATTTTTGGACATATCAGGGACAGATCTAAAAAAAACACAGATTTTTACATACTGTCCCTGGTTTTACTGAGCCTGGCAACCCGGATGGGGCCCCCTAGTGGCATGGGGCCCTCGGGCAGTGCCCGAGTGACTCAATGGTCAGTCCGCCCCTGACAAGAACTATAATCAACAAGTTTTATTTTCTTTAATTTTGGATAGAGTGAGGGAGGGTTATAGGCCCTGTCAGTTTATTTTGTATTATCTGTGTCCAATTGGGGAGATTTGCCTTCACTTCCTGCCCCATAGCCAAACAGGAAGTGAGAGAAAAACTATGCAAATTAACCACTTCCCGCCCAGCCTATGGCCGATTTACGTCCGGGAAGTGGTTACACAATCCTGACAGGACGTCCTGCAGGATTTCATGCCGCGCGCGCCTGTGGGGGCACGCAGCGCGGCGATCGGTGATGCGGGGTGTCAGTCTGACACCCTGCATCTCTGATCTCGGTAAAGAGTCTCTCACGGAGACGGAGACTCTTTACCACGTGATCAGCCGTGTCCAATCACGGCTGATCACGATGTAAACAGGAAGAGCCATCGATGGCTCTTCCTCACTCGCGTCTGACAGACGCGAGTATAGGAGAGCCGATCGGCGGCTCTCCTGACAGGGGGCGTTCGCGCTGATTGTTTATCAGCGCAGCCCCCCCTCGGATCACCACACTGGACCACCAGGGATGCCCACCCTGGACCACCAGGGTGTGCAAAAAAAAAAAATATATAGAAAAAAAAAAAAAAAGCATTAAAAAAAAAGAAAAAAGATGCCAATCAGTGCCCACAAATGGGCACTGACTGGCAACCTGGGAAAATCAGTGCCACCCCACAGTGTCCATCAGTGCCACCCCACAGTGTCCATCAGTGCCACCCCACAGTGCCCATCCATGCACAGTGCCCACCTATCAGTGCCCACCTGTGCCACCCATAAGTATCCATCAGTGCCACCCATAAGTATCCATCAGTGCCACCCATAAGTGCCGCCCATGAGTGCCCATCTGTGCCGCCCATGAGTGCCCATCAGTGCCGCCTATGAGTGCCCATCAGTGCCGCATAGCAGCGCCGCCAATCAATGTCACCTCATCTGTGCCCGTCAGTACTACCTCATCGATGTCCATCAGTGCCATCTCATCGGTGCCCATCAGTGCCGCCATATCAGTGCCCGTAATTGAAAGAGAAAAACTTATTTACAAAAAAATTAACCTAAAAAAATAAAAACGTTTTTTTTGTTTCAAAATTTGCAGTCTTTTTTTAGTTGTTGCGCCCAAAAAAAAATCGCAGAGGTGATCAAATAACAACAAAAGAAAGCTCTATTTGTGGGGGAAAAAGGACGCCAATTTTGTTGGGGTACAGTGTTGTATGACCGCGCAATTGCCATTCAAAGTGCGACAGTGTTGAAAGCTGAAAATTGGCTTGGGCGGGAAGGTGCGTAAGTGCCTGGTATGGAAGTGGTTAAGGGAATCCAGTGCCCCCCCAGAATTAGTGTGTGGGTCCCCTGAAAATTCCTGGGCGGGTCATACAAAAACAGGGTGTGGCTTTGACAGGAAGGGGTGGGTCATTTTTCTATTAGGAGGTGCAGATATGTAGTCAGGCCTAGGGCAGAACAAAACCTAAATATACTACTGCATATTAGGGCTTATTTAGACCGGATCCGATTTACAGCGTGTTTTTATATTGTGGGAGGAAACCCACGCAGGCACAGGGAGAACATGCAAACTCTATGCAGATGCTGTCACGGGCGGAATTCGAACCAACGACTCTTTTGCTGCTAGGTCAAAGTGCTATACACTACACCACTGTGCTGAACGAACATGATTGCAGCTGAAAGCATGAGAACTTTTATTTTTTTTTTCAATACCATGCTTTCCAGCCTTATTGACCCCGCCTCTCTCCATAAAGAGGACCTGTCACACACTAGTCCTATTACAAGGGATGTTTACATTCCTTGTAATAGGAAGAAAAGTGATCCAAAATCAAAAAAAGTGTAAAAAAAGTGCAAGAATAAAAATATGAGGTAAAAAAAAAAACAAATAAATAAAATAACGCCCCTGTCCCTAGAAGCTCGCACTCAGAAGCAAATATGCATGTAAGTCCTGCCCACATATGTAAACACCATTCAAACCACACATGTGAGGTATTGACGCGTGCGTTAGAGCGAGAGCAATAATTCTAGCCCTAGACCTCCTCTGTAACTCTGAACTGGTCACCTGTAAAAAAAAAAACAAGCATCGCCTATGGATATTTTTATGTCCCGAAGTTTGGCGCCATTCCATGAGTGTGTACAATATTAAAGCGTGACAAGTTAGGTATCTATTTACTCGGTGAAACATCATCTTTAACATTATCCATAAAAATTGGGCTAACTTTACTGTTTTTTTTTTTTTTAATTCATGAACCGTGTTTTTTTTGGGCCAAAAAAAAGGCGTTTGAAAAATTATTGCGCAAATACCGTTGGAAATCAAATAAAAAATGACCGCTAACTTTATTCCCTAGGGTGTCTGCTAAAAAATTATATATAATGTTTGGGGGTCCTGATTAATTTCCCAGGAACAAAATATAATTTTTACATGAAGGAGAGAAGTGCCAGAATAGGCGCGGTATGGAAGTGGTTAAAGTGAAATAATAAAAGTGAAATATTCCTTTAAATTTCATACAGGGGGGGAGGGGGGGTACACGCATGTTTCCCGTGCTTAGAACTGTCCCTGTACAAGATGTCATTTCTGAAGTGAAACAAAAAAAAGGAAGTTTAAAGTACTCATGGCTATAAAGAATACAGTCATTGCTCATTAAAAAAAAAAAAAAAAAAAAAAAAAAGGGGGTCCCTCCAAATTAAATTACCAGGCCCTTCAGGTCTGGAATGGATATTAAGGGGAACCCCGCCGTAAAAACCCCCCCCAAAAATGGCGTGGGGTCCCCCCAAATATCCATACCAGACCCTTCAGGTCTGGTGTGGATTTTAAGGGGAACTCCACCCCAAATTGAAAAAAAAAATGGCGTGGAGTCCCCCTAAAAATCCACACCAGACCCTTATCCGAGCACGTTGACCTGGCTTGCCGCAGAAAAGAGGGGGGGACAGAGTGCGGCCCCCCCCCCTCTCCTGAACCGCACCAGGCCACATGCCCTCAACATGGGGAGGATGTCCCCATGTTGATGGGGACAAGGGCCTCATCCCCACAACCCTTGCCCGGTGGTTGTGGGGGTCTGCGGGCGGGGGGCTTATCAGAATCTGGAAGACCCCTTTAACAAAGGGGACCCCCAGATCCTGGCCCCCCCCCTATGTGAAATGGTAATGGGGTACATTGTACCTCTACCATTTCACCCCAAAAAAAATGTCAAAGTGTTAAAAATGACAGTAGCCGGTTTTTGACAAATCTTTTAATAAAATCTTCTTTTCTTCTTTCCTTCGGGTTTCTTCCGCTGCTTCTTTCTTGGGTCTTCTCGTCCACATCTTGCCCGACGTGTTCTTCTATCTTCTCCGTCCGTCCTTCAGCCTTCTGGTCCCGCATCTTGCCCGTTGTCTTGTCCTGTCTTCTTCTCCGTCCGTCCGCCAGCCTCCTCGTCCGCATCTTGTGTCTTCTGCGGTCTTCTTCTCGGTCCGCCAGCCTTCTCATCCCCGGACCCAGCGTTTGAATTTGATTTGGCCGCCCCCCTCTGACGCCACAAGTAAACTCCTTAGAAGGTCATGTGCGTCAGAGGGGGGCGGGGTCACATGAGTGTGACACGGCGGGAACTTCTTCTCCGGGCGGCGCGATTGAAATTGAATTCCCCCGCTGTGTGACGCTCTGTGACCCCGCCCCCCTCTGACGCACATGACCTTCTAAGGAGTTTAGCTCCGCGTAGCACAGGCTGCTACCCCCCCGGGACACACACCACCTCTAAGGCTGCAAGGCTTCTAAACCCTCCGGTCTGCCCTTTATTTTGGACAGTGCAGTGTGGCTGCCTGGTGACGGAATCTGCTTTCCCTCCAGGTTTTTTCCCACCTGTTTTTTGCCTTGCTGGTCCCGGTTTTTGCTTTTTTGCACTTACTTTCAGAACCAGGTACCTACTACCATTGTGGCCCCTCACACCATCAGGAGATCTTCTTTTCTCCTTCTATTTGGTTCACGAACTTATCTTTTGGTACCACTCCAATGATCTGTGATGGATGCGGATGGCCACCAACTTAATTGACACATGCAAGTAGCAATACCTTCTTGTTATAAAACCATACAACTCGTCCAGAAGAAGCCGTAAGGCGAAACGCGTCGGCGAGACGTTCTATTGCTCAAATATGTATCTATGTTCTTTTTTGTCAACATTTTATTGAAATGAAATTTATCTGTATATTTATAATTTTGTAATTAAACTCTATTTTTATAACTAAAAATGTCCCTGTGATTGCCCTTTAACCTCCCTGGCGGTATGATTCTTTCAGAAAAAACATGCTGAAAGCGGTACCATTATTTGCAAGGAAATTCGGCGTTTTATATTGTAGGTCTGTCATTTTTAGAAATAACTCACTTAAATCTGACCAAACAAGATTCTAATAGGCATCCCGGGTATGACATTTTTTTAAAAACAAAATTATAAATTATAATATAATAAATAATTATAAATAATTATAACAAATAATAATATAATTATAATAAAAATTATTCAATAATGTAATCAAATCAAAATCACTGAAATTTGCTCAGTTGCAGAATTGTTGCTGTCATTATTTTTTTTTTTTTATGACGAATTTCCCCACAAATCGCTATCGCACAATTCTGCAAGTGATTATAATTTATTATCGCTGTTTTTTAGCTGATCTAAAACTATTTTTGACATAAAGGGACACTTTTGGTTGCTATGGACAATCTACAGTTTGCAAGGAGAAAGAAACGTTTTTATTATATAAAATGACATGCATGACACAGGACAGACCACTAGGGACAAGGGGGGTGTGTTTTTTTTACATACAGTACTGTAATCTATAAGATTACAGTATACTGTATGTATAGTGTTTGTTTACTTTTTTGAATTTGGCGCCGTTCTCCGTCCCCGTGCGTCGTAACGTCGCAGGGAACGGAGATCGGCGTCACACGGAGGCACTGTGTGAATCGAGCGAGGTCCTGCTCGCTCACACAGCGCGGTGGCATCGCTGGATCCAGGGACAAGGTAAGTAAAACTCCCTGTACATCCAGCGAGGCGAGCCCGAGTCTGACTCGGGGTTACCGATCCTAGCCCAAAAATCTCACCCCGAGTCAGACTCGGGAACACCGCCCAGGAGGTTAAAGTCCGCCATGTCACTACCCAGTGTAGTACAATCTCCTCTTCTTGCAGATGGACATTGTTTACCCAGTAGCTGCTGCATTTCCCCACCCTAGGCTTATACTCGAGTGAATATGTTTTCCCAGTTTTCTTTGGTAAAATTTGGTGCCTCGGCTTATATTCGGGTCGGCTTATACAGTAAATAAATAAAAATATGCCTCATCTGACTTTTTCTGGTCCCGCGATAATTGTGCAAATGTTTATCAAAGCAATATTTTTGCAAAAATTTTGCTAAAATCACAAAAATTTATAGGCACAAAAACAACCTAACATACAAAATTCCTGCTAAATTCCTACTAAGTCTAAAAGCTAAAACTGTATTATGTGAATAAATTATAATTATGTATAATGTTTAAATTGTGCTTTTTTTCCAAATTTAAAAAGGCATGTTACAGCATTGTCTTTTAGCAGCCTGGGTGGCAATATTCTAGCACTGGAAATCCACTTTCCTACCTCACCGCCTGGAATGGGTACAGATTTTAAATGAGATCATGGAAAAGGAGACTTCTTGTGGAGGATGGCCTTAATCCTAAGAATATATGTGCCAAATGGACACACTGGCTAGTCTTTAGCGTCTCCTCCGCTTTCCATCCCTTAGTAATGAAATAATTTGCACACTCAGTTGGAGTCTTCTTTAAGAGTATTAGGAGTCTCCTTCTTTAGACCCTCCATTTTTATTTTTCTGACCCTCCCTTAATTAAGTCATCCACCCATTTTTACTTTAAGTTTCCCCACACACTACCATCCCCATGGTTTTTCATTTTGAGATATATTTTTTTTTTTAACTTGCCTTTATAGCTATTACCAGGCATTTTGGCTTGCAACAGGGTTACTACTTATCCTACACATTACTCTGATCATAGATATGCTGTACAACTTTTACGTTTTCATGTGGTTTTTATGTAATAACATCATAATAATTTGCCCTTCTATATGTAAACATTTAAAACATTTCAATTGAATAAAAAGTGATTTGACCAAATGGTGCCTTTTTGTGAAACAGTGAGAATTGAAGGAACACAAAACTGTAAATAAGGAGGTTGTCTGGAGGTTGAATTTCACCTATGGGGCAGATCCACAAAGATCTGCCCCGGCGCAGTGTATCTGAGATACACTACGCCGCCGTAACTTACTTTTTTTGGTTTGAATCCTGATAGAATTTGCGCGGTAAGTTACGGCAGCGTAGTGTATCTCTCGCGGCATTACGGCGCCTAATTCAAATCGGCGAGTAGGGGGGCGTGTTTCATTTAAATAAAGCGCGTCCCCGCGCCGAACGAACTGCGCATGCACCGTCCCTAAATTTCCCGGCGTGCATTGCGCTAAATGACATCGCAAGGGCGTCATTGTTTTGACGTGGACGTAAATTACGTCCAGCCCGATTCACGGACGGCTTACGCAAACAAATTTTTTTTTTTTTAATTATACGCGGGAACGACGGCCATACTTAACATTGAGTACGCCACCAAACAGCAGCTGTAACTATACCCCCAAAAAAGCCGACTAGAGACGACGTAAAATAATGCGACGGCCCAGATTCTCAAAGGAGATACGACGGAGTATCTCCAGATACGCCGTCGTATCTCTGATTCTGAGCCGTCGTATCTATGCGCCTGATTTTTTTGAATCAGTTACGCATAGATTTGTATTAGATCCGACCGGCGTAAGTCTCTTACGCTGTCGGATCTTAACTGCATATTTACGCTGGCCGCTAGGGGCGTGTATGCTGATTTACGCATAGAAATATGTAAATCAGCTAGATACGCAAATTCACGAACGTACTCCCTGCCGACGCAGTACAGATACGCCATTTACGTTAGGCTTTTCCCAGCGTAAAGTTACCCCTGCTATATGAGGCATAGATGCGGCGTACCAATGCTAAGTATGGACGTCGTTCCCACGTCAAATTTTGAAAATTTTACGTTGTTTGCGTAAGTCGTTCACGAATAGGGCTGGGCGTCATTTACGTTCACGTCGAAAGCATTGGCTTCTTGTGGGTTAATTTGGAGCATGCGCACTGGGATACTTTCACGGACGGCGCATGCGTCGTTTGTAAAAAGCGGCATTTACGGGGGGGTCACATAAAATTAACATAACACATGCCCACATCTACCACATTTGAATTAGGCGGGCTTACGCCGGCCTATTTACGCTACGCCGCCACAACTTTCGTTTGAGAATACGGCACTTGCCTGTAAAAGTTGCGGAGGCGTAACGTAAATAGAATACGTTACGCCCGCACAAAGATACGCCATTCTACGTGAATCCGGGCCAAAATAGTTAACTGATTCCTTTTAAAAACGATTAAAAATTTATAAAAATAAATCATATAATGTACCTGTAGATTCAGTTTTGTTTGTGCATGTTATCCTGCCTCTGTGCTGTATAATGCCATAGAGAAGTGATGGTTTGGAAAATGAAACTAGAAGCTCCCAGTACTGTGGTCCTCAGGAAACGGACAACCAGGAAGTGTCCAGAACAGAGCAGAATTACAGCAACATCAGATCAAAAACGAACAATGAGGACATGAAACCAGGACTGCAGTAAGGTAAAGGAAGCTATTTAGCTAAAAAAAATATTTCCTTTAGTGACCTTTTAAGCCTCATTCACATGGCCACAAAGGACAGCACAGCATTAAGAAGGAGCATGTTTCTGGGCCCAGGAGCAAAGGTGTTTGCATACAGATATTGGATGCAGCCTATACAAATCAATGACACTAGAAAGATAAGCCAAGTTACTTTATTTTGTATAAAAAAGAGAAAAAAACGACTTACAAACATGTGGAAAGAAATATGCATAAACAGGCTTTTATGCCCTGGCTATATACAGTAATCCTAAGACTAGATCTCTCCAGAACATAGGGGAGACCAGGTAGGGGTTCCTGCTGGCTAACGCATTTACCTTCGAAACACATTAGCCAGCAGGGGCCCCTACATGATCTCCCTATTATCTGGAGAGTGCTGGTCCCAGGGTTAAAATTGCCACTGGATAAAAAACTGTTTGTGCATATTTATTTTCCACATGTTTGTTAACAGCTTTTATCTTTTTTAATACAAAATAAACTTACTTGGGATAATGCATTAGGCTGGTGCGCCCTCTCTTCCCTTATCTTTCTAATGCAATAAGGATATCCCCGGTCCTAGAGGGCAGCAAAGCCAGAAACATTATCCATTGAGGAGTGGACCATCATTCATTATTGAGCTAGTCACTATTCTCATGTGCAGGATGTTTTGTTTGTTTTTCTACAAATCAATGACAGGCTGACAGACACTGTGGTTGTATATATTTAACTAGATAGCTGAGTGGTTACACACATAAAAGGATTTACGAGCAGCCCAGTTTGCATCCAAGATGTGAGATATTGTGCATATAGCTGCAGTGTCTGTCAGCTCTGTCATTGGTTTGTACGGGTTGCTCCCTGCAGCTGTATGCAAATGCCTGTGACTCATGAGTGAAGACAGATGCCGCGTACACACGACCATTTTTCATGTCCAGAAAACCGCCATTTTTTTTATTGGTCATGAAAACCGGTCGTGTGTATGCTCCATAGCAGTTTTCTTGACGAGAAAACTGCCCGCCAAAAAATTAGAACCTGCTCTATTTTTTCTCCTTGTTTTTCCCATCGTTCTTTTTCTCGTTGCGAAAACCGCTTTTGTGTATGCTTTTCCGAGGGGAAAAAAACGTGCATGCTCAGAAATTAGGGAGGTGTCATTCAAATGGAACTTCCTCTTTATAGTGCCATCGTAGGTGTTGTACGTCACCACACTTTGCTCAAGCGTTTTTTTTTCATGAACGTGTGTATGCAAGGCAGGCTTGAGAGGAATCATGTCGAGAAAAATGTTGTTTTTTGCATGACAGGAAAAACGGTTGTGTGTACGTGGCAATACACTTTGTGTATGAAAGAGGTTCCTGGGTCTCAATCACACAGGTGCTGAATCCTGTACAGCATGATGCAGTGGTTTGTTTGTTACTGGAGCCACCTGGAGCTGAATGTAGGCAGCTCATGTTATTCTATGGGGAAGACTGCTGTAGGTCCTAATTTGACACACATGTGGGTGCTTGTGTGTGGCCCCAAACACAGACAGTGTGCATTTGGGGCCATTCATCTGCACCTGCACACCTGCTATTTACACACCAAGTGTGCTACTGTACCCAGAAGTCGCAGGTGTTTGTGTAGAGACGCAGGAAGCAGCCTGTACAAATCAATGACTAAGCAGCAGGAAGCTCCAGCCACATAAGAAAACCATTCATTCATGCTGTCCTGGCCACAGCAACCATGTAATATAGTAAAGTGCTGAGGTATATCAATATTATAAAGTGATGCCTTCGCCCCATTAAATTATTGTAGAGAAAAGGAGGCTTGAAGTGGACTATAATGGCATCATATGTGCAACTGATAAACAGTCGATATTATAATTAAAAGGTTTTTATTACAAAAATAGAAACATTCCATAACATTTACAGTAAATATCAGTTGTGACAACCATGAATCAACTTATCGCTGGCACATATTACCAACAATATATACAAAGTACCAATAATTGCGCAGTGTATGTAAACTCTACATGTCTCATGTTTCACGGTTACTTGATGTCCGCTTCCTCAGGAGTCATACATAGGCGCATAATTTGTTGAAAGGTATGTACACGGAATATGTCACGAAACTAAAAATAAACAAATAAACATTAATATCTTTATATATGCATTGTGGAAAATATATTGTTAAAATTCTATAGAAAAAAGTGCAACCATCTGCTGGTATATAACCATCACTAAAAGAACATCTCACCGTGGATGCTGTGTTAGGTAGCCACGAAAAATTAGACATGTAGGGCCAGATCCATGAAGCAGTTACGCTGGCGTATCTATTGATACGCCGCGTAACTGCTAGGTTGCTCGGCGTATCTTTGTTTTGTATCCACAAAACAAGATACGCCTGAAGCTGGGCTAGATCCAACTGGCGTACGTCTTAGTACGCCGTCGGATCTAAGGTGCATATTTACGCTGGCCGCTAGGTGGTGTTTCCGTTGATTTCTGCGTCGAGTATGCAAATTAGCTAGATACGCCAATCCACAAACGTACGTCCGGCCGGCGCATTTTTTTATGTCGTTTCCGTAAGGCTTTTTTCGGCGTAGCGTTACCCCTGCTATATGAGGCGTAGCCAATGTTAAGAATGGACGTCGGGCCAGCGTCAAATTTTCCGTTGTGTACGTCATTTGCGTAAAATGTTCGCGAATAGGGCTTTGCGTAGAATGACGTTCACGTCGAAAGCATTGGCTTGTTGCGAGTTAAAAAACGTCATTTACGTCGGGTCAAGACGTATTAACATAAAACACGCCCACAACTTAGCCATTTGAATTGCGCCCCCTTACGCCGACACATTTACACTACACCGCCGTAACTTACGGTGCAAATTCTTTGTGGATACAGGAAATACGCTGTAAGTTACGGCGGCGTAGTGTATCTGAGATACACTACGCCGGACGTAAAGAAGCGATGCGCTACGTGGATCTGGCCCGTAGTGTTTACATACACTGCGCAATTATTGGTACTTTTTATATATCGTTGGTAATATGTGCCAATGATAAGTTGATTCATGGTTGTCACAACTGATATTTTACTGTAAATGTTATGGAATGTTTTTATTTTTGTAATAAAAATCTTTTAATTATAATATCGACTGTTTATCAGTTGCACATATGATGCCATTATAGTCCACCATAAGCCTCTCTTTTCTCTACAATATATACAGCAACCATGCAAATGAAACCTTAATTCTATATTACTTAATTTACTTTTATTTTTTACAAGCCCTGTTGGGGAGGGGGATTTAATGAAACATCAGGGGTCTAAACCATGACCCCTGATGTCTTACTTTTGAGACAAAAAAGTTGAAGACACAGACCTACAATCCTCCCTTGCTCTGTCCAGAGACTTCCTGTTTTTTTTACAAACTGAATGCATAGTAGATAATGTTTACTTTGCTTATTTATGAATGGACATAGGAGTAAGCGGTGCTGATTACTCACACTATTTATTCAGGAATGGAAGTGGTCAGTAAACATGCAGCAGAACTTTAGGGAAAGGGGAACCAAAGGGGATGTTAGTGAGGGTGGTGAAAGATGTAGAGCAGCAAGGGATCATAGAGCAGGGGAGAAACAGTAGCAGCAGAAGGGGGGGCTCACATTTTAGATAAATAGCTGTGCTCACAGCTATTTCTTTGTTTAGCAAATATTTTAGGTATTGGGTAGGCAAGCCGTCCAATCAATTTCAATTTTCTATATACGAACGAACCATGGATGATTAATTTTTGGACCCACAAAACTATTAATTTTAAAAAAGAGCCAGGAAAAAAATGCTTCTGGTCAGCTCAGTTGTGTCACTGTAACCCGTATTTACTGTATGCTACTGCAAAACAGCTAGAGCTCCAGAACGTCAAAGGTGTGAATGCATGCACAGAAATGCCATCAGGTGCTGACATATTACAAATGACCACTCTAGCTATACATATGTGTCTTTAATTAATCTACTGAATTGTACACTAGCTTCATTTCTGGTTTATATTTCCTGCTACCCTTCTGACCAATGTTTTACACTAATTTGTCTTGCGGCTATTGAGAAAATGAAATGTTTGCTCTGGTTTGTTTGTAGAACAATAAGAAAAAAATAAACCGCATACACCTTGGCTGCTATTAGGCCAAGGTCTTCCATTTTAGCTGTTTTAGAATGACTGCCAGGGCTCCTACCATCAATGTGCTTTCTTATAACAAAGCAGTTAGCTTTAAAAAGCAATTGCTACATTTGCATTTACAATGTAACTATTAAGTGGAGGGTATAGATTGGAAGACCGCCACCAATCAGGGGCTGCTTGGGCTTGCTTGTAAACAGGTTCTGCTCAACAGAATGAAAAAAGGGGTCACAATATGGGGCCACTTTCCTGGGATTGCGGCCTCCCTATCCCAGGTTAATGGGTTCAGGTGGTGTGGTTGGCTAAGGGTTAATTAGGCAGCACCTGCCCCTTTAAGGGACCAGAGGGAACCAGATAGGAAGAACCAATGGGGGCCCAGGGAATGTGCTGGAAGGTTAGGGAGAGGCTATTTAAGGGCCAGCAGGTGCCGGGGCACTTCCTCTTGCCAGGTGATCAGCAGAGTATCTGTGGAACTCACTGTGTTACTACCTCATTGTCCCTTACCTGATGGAAGCGTTAATGCTGCAGCTCCTGGTGAAGGTGGGCGGCGCTGGAGGAGAGGCATGGCTGAGGCGGTGCTTGGCTTCAGCCCCGGAGGAGGAGACACAGCAGATGGATGTGGAAGGAGGTGGCTTATTGGAAGGAGGCGAGCTGACTGTGGACAATGGCGCTGGGCGGGGAATGGCTGCGCCCGCCCCATCGCAGAGAACGAGGAGGTGCACACCTCCAGAGAGAGTCGCTCGGGCTATGAAAGAAGCCGAAGCAGCTATGATGCCTCCAGCACAGGTGGAGCAAGATGGCGGCGTGACGACGAGAAGCAGCGGCGGCTAGAAGCGTCGGATCTACTCGGAGTCGCCTGCACGAAGAGGAGAAAGACGCGGACAGACACAGAGAAAAACCCAGGGCTCCAGGGGAACAGCCTGCCCTGCAGGTTCCCAGGCAACAGCATGGACCCACACAGCACAGTGGGCAGCACAGTGGGCAGCGTTGCAGCCCTCAGCGGTGGGTGAGTTGAACCAGCTGAATGTGTTATCTGGTCTAGTAGGGTCCTTGTCAGTATTGATTCAATCTCTATCTAAAGTTCCAGCCTTTACTGAGTCTTCAGCCTCTCTTGTTAACCATGTTGCTTCATCTACTAATCTCTCTGTCCTTCCTGTCAGTGTATCTTCCCAGCAAATTGATGTATGCAATGTCAGTTCTCAGCCTGATTCATTACAAGCACCTGCTAGGGTAAAATTTGGAAAGGGAATGATGTTGATATTCTCTCTCTTGCCTGCTCAGAAGGATAGTTTGGTTAGGGACAAGAGGGGTGAGGAGAGAGGGGAGGATGAGAAGCGCAGGTTGTTCCCCAGATTGGTTAATAATTGGCTGCAAGCTTTTTGTATTTATGCAGGTGTAATGGCGGAAAAGCATCCAGAGCAATGTGGAGGACTTTTCCAGCATTTAGATCATGTATTAGAAGCGTACAAAAATTCTGGTGTCCTGGGTTGGTTTTACTATGAGGAATACTTTCGTCAGAAATTATCAATTCACCTTTCACTCAGGTGGGGCATGAATGATGTGGGTCAATTTGATAGCGCCACAGAAGCCAGTACCAGCTAGACAACCCATGGTTAATCCGCCCACAGAGGCTTTTAGGAAAGGCTGCTGCTTTGCTTTCAATGATAGCCAGTGCCGCTGGAATAATTCCTGCAAATACAGGCACGAGTGCTCAGTATGTGCAGGGGTGCACCCGGAGGCAAAATGTTTTAGGAAAAATGCGGCAGCGAGTCTTTCCCAGGCGCAGCATATTTTTCCCAAAAGCCTGCAGGCCAGTGTGGCTGGAAAGTCTGCGCCTGTGGCTGGACAGCCACCCAGACAAGGAGAAGGCATGTTTGCTCAGTGAGGGATTTGAACATGGTTTTCCGTTGCATGCCTTTTCAGGGAAGGGGTGTAAAGTGGTGGGGAATTTGAAATCCGTTGAGCAGTTTCCGCAGGTGGTAAAGGGATAAAATATGTAAGGAGCTAAGGGGGCCTTTTGAGCTCCCCCCTTCAGTAATTTTAAGTTCTTCCCATTAGGAGTAGTACCAAAACGGGAACCCAGTGAATTCCGCATCATACACCATTTGTCTTTTCCGAAAGGTGATTCATTAAACAATGACATCAATAGTGACTTATGTGTGGTGTCTTACGCCACGTTTGAGGATGCGATTAATAGAATCAAGTTGTTTGGCCCTGGGGCTTTGCTGGCAAAAGCTGATATAAAATCAGCTTTTAGATTATTACCAGTCTCCCCAGCAGCTTGTGATTCACTGTTTTTTCATTTTGAAGGACAGTATATATATATATATATATATATATATATATATATATATATATATATATATATATATTTTTTTTTTTTTGATTGGTGTCTCCCGATGGGATGTTCGCTGTCGTGAGAGTACTTCGAGGCGTTTTCCACTTTTCTTCATTGGGTGCTTAGCGTTCGGTCTGGGCCTTATAATGAACTATACTATCTAGATGATTTTTTATTTATTGGTCTGTCGGATTCTAGGTTATGTTCAGATTTGTTGTCCACATTTCAAGCTATGTCTCTGGATTTTGGTGTCCCGCTGGCTGAAGAGAAGACCTGCTTGCCCAGTATGTCGTTGGAGTTTTTGGGCATCGAGATCGATACCTGTAGATTGGAATGCCGTTTGCCGGAAGCGAAAGTTAAAAAATTTAAATGGTTGATTGCGTCGGTCTTGCGAAAGAGGAAGATACGTCTGAAAGAAATGCAGTTGCTGTTGGGAGTACTGGTGTTCGCGTGTAGGATCATGCCAGTGGGCAGGAATTTTATTTATTTTTTCTCGTCGGCTATCTCTGGATTGAAATCTCTATTGGATCATGTTAGAATAACTACGCCTATGTGAGAGGATTTGATGGTCTGGGCTAGTTTTCTTAACTGGTAGGTCCTTTTTTCATGCAGATTTTATGGTGGCATGGGACTTCTGTTTGTTTACGGATGTGCTGGCTCGAAAGGTTTTGGAGCAATTTGGCAAACACATTGGTGCTGCGCAGCCTGGCCGGAGTCCTGGGTGAGCTCGGGAGCTACCAGGAATGTGGTATTGATGGAGTTATTCCCAATTCTAGTGGCATTGGAGTTGTGGGGCTCGGAGTTCTCTAATAGGCGTATCTTAGTGGAAACAGATAACAAGGAAGTAGTATACGCGAGCAACTGTCTGTCATTCCAGCTCTTGGTTGGTAATAAAAATCTTGCATCGGGTGGTTTTCAGATGCCTCAAATTTAACATCTGGTTAAAGGCTAGGTATACTCCAGGGATATTGAACAACTTAGCTGATTCTTTATCTCGTTTCCAGGATGAGCGGTTTCGGAGCTTGCTTCCGGAGGCGGACGCAGTTGGCACACCATGCCCTGCCCATCTGTGGGAGATGGTTTGAGTACTGTATCGAATGCCATTAAGGGCTCCCTAGCGCCTAAGATTTGGTCAAGTTATTCTGCAGCTTGGAGCAGCTGGGTATCCTTTGCTAGTGCCGAAGATTATCAATACAATAGGCCTTCGGAGAGTGCTATTTTGGCATTCTTGTCCAGCTTAATGCGGCAACAGTTCTCGAGTAGTCATGTCTCAAAAATGTTGGCCGGCGTTTCATTTTATTTATTTATTTATTTTCTCCGTTTATTGGGTCTAAAACATTGTACTTCTTATTTTTCAGTTAAGCAGGCACTGAAGGGGTACAGAAGACTGACTTTTGCCACGGACGATAGGAGACCAATATCGCTGGACATCCTCAGCGGACTTTGTATGGTTACTCCAGTTTTATGCTTTTCGGCCTATGAGGCGTAGCTATTTAGAACAGCATTTGTGCTGGCCTTTTTCAGAGCATTCCGTATATCGGGATTAATACCAGCAAACAAACAAGGTGGCTCCGGGATGCACTTGGAACAGGTGGTGGTGGATCAGGTGGGTGTATCATATCTGGATGCGGCAAGGGCAGATGGGTGCATTTACGGGAACACGATGATTTACTCATTGAATGAATGAAAAACTTATATAGCGCGGCACATGCGAACTGAATCGCCTCTGGGCGCTTGTTGTTCCTGTCTCTTGACATCAAAAGAGTAGAGTTTTAATCTGTCTTCTGAAAGTCAGGTGGTTTTCCTCCAACCGAATGCTAGTTGGTAAAGCGTTCCATAGTCTAGGACCCTGGAAAGCAAACCTTCTTTCTCCTTTGGACTTGTATTTTGTTTTGGGTACCTTGACCAGATTTTGGTCGGTGGACCACAGAACGCAATTGGAATTGTGGGGTTCTATTTTGTCGCAAAGATATTGCGGAGCCTTCCCATGGATGCACTTATGTGTCAGACAGAGTGCTTTAAAAGGTGAGATTGATTCCCATGTTTTTTTCCCAGTCACAAGTCTGGCGGCCGTATTCTGAATGACTTGCAGAGGAGAGATTTGGTACTTTGGGAGTCCGAGGTAAAGGGCATTTGCATAGTCCAGTCTGGAGTTCACAATTGTGCCTACCACGACTGCTACGTCTTCTTTGGGGATAAATGGAATAAGTCTGCGTAGTAGGCGCAACAGATGGTGCGATCTGCTGACTACTGACCCTATTTGTGGGTCCATTGTCATGTAGGTGTCGAAGATGACTCCGAGACTTTTGACTTTGGAGCTAGGGGTGATGATTTGGCCCAGAATGGGCGGGGGTGTCCAGGTTGTTGCCAGTTGACTCTTACGGCTGGCGTGAAACATAAGAAGTTCTGTTTTGGAACTGTTGAGTTTAAGATAACTCTTAGTCATCCAGTTTTCTATCAAAGAGAGACATTTCTCTAAACTGAGATGATGATCCTTTTTGTTGCAGATGCGAAAATACAGTTGCGAATCGTCTGCATATGAGTGATAGAGTAGTTCTTGGCTACTGATGATTTCAAAGAGAGGGCGAAGATAGATGTTGAAAAGTACCGGTGACAGGGGGGATCCTTGGGGGACTCCACATGACACCATGCGCTTTTCAGACCTCATCTGGAATATGCAGTTCAGTTTTGGGCACCAGTTCTCAAAAAGGATATAGGAGAACTGGAGAAAGTGCAGAGAAGAGCAACCAAACTGATAAGAGGCATGGAGGAGCTCAGCTATGAGGAAAGATTAGAGGAACTAGATTTATTCACTCTTGAGAAGAGGAGAATAAGGGGGGATATGATCAACATGTACAAATATATAAGAGGTCCATACAGTGAACTTGGTGTTGAGTTATTCACTTTACGGTCATCACTGAGGACAAGGGGGCACTCTTTACGTCTAGAGGAAAAGAGATTTCACCTCCAAATACGGAAAGGTTTTTTCACAGTAAGAGCTGTGAAAATGTGGAACAGACTCCCTCCAGAGGTGGTTCTGGCCAGATCAGTAGATTGCTTTAAGAAAGGTCTGGATTCTTTCCTAAATGTACAGAATATAACTGAGTACTAAGATTTGTAGGTAAAGTTGATCCAGGGTAAATCCGATTGCCTCTCGGGGGATCAGGAAGGAATTTTTTCCCCTGCTGTAGCAAATTGGATCATGCTCCGCTGGGGTTTTTTGCCTTCCTCTGGATCAACTGTGGGTATGAAGTTGGGTGTATAGGATTTTACTGTGTTTTTTTTATTTTGTTTTTTTGTGGTTGAACTGGATGGACTTGTGTCTTTTTTCAACCTGACTAACTATGTAACTATGTAACTATGTAACTATGAAAGATCCCAATTTCACTGTTTGTGATCGGTTTTCAAGAAAGGAGGCAAACCATGGTAAATCACCTTCTGCGACTCTGGCTATCTCAGCCAGTCGCATCAGTAACAGTTTGTGGTCTACCGTGTCAATGGCTGTGCTTAGGTCCAGCAGAACCAGGAGACAAGATTCTCCTTTGTTTGCGGCCTCAAGGGCGTCGTCCCATATTTTGAGTAAAGCTGTTTCTGTCCCGTGTCCGGGATGGAAACCTGATTGATATGGGTCAAGTAGATTATGGGTATCTAGATGCTGTTGCAGCTGTTGTACCACTACTTTCTCCATTACCTTGGAGAGAACATTTAGGCCTGTTATGGGACGGCGGTGAGTTGGGTCCTTGGGGTCCAGGGTAGGTTTTTTCAAGATGGGCTGGATTGTGCCCTCCTTCAGCAGGGAGGGCACTATGCCTTCCTTAAATGACTGGTTTATAAGCTGCGTGATAGGTGGTGCCAGGATGTCGGCACATTCCTTCAGCAGTTTAGTGGGGATGATATCATTGGGCGCTGTGCTGTTTCGCAAAGTACCAATGATATTTTTTGTGGCATCGATGGAGATGGGTTCCAGAGTGAACTTTGTTGATTGTAGAACGTTTCTCTGGGTGTTATGTGGTTGATTGAGGGGGGGGTTGAGGGGGGAATTGTTTTGCAGAATGCTTTCCCGGATTCAATTTTGTTGATGAAGAAATCCGATAATTCATTGCAAAGTTCTTGGGTGTCTGAATTGGGGGCTTCAAGACATCGTGGATTCATGGTCTGGGTGATCATCTTGAAGAGTTCGCGGGGACAGTTTAGGGCGCTGTTAATCGCCATAGAAAAATTATGTTTCTTGGCTTTGAAGATTTCTTTATGATATTTTCTTGTTATTGCCTTGTAGATGATGAGGTTTTCCTCTGAAGCGCTTCTTTTCCAGGCGGCTTCCGCCCTTCTGCGCTCTTGCTTCAGTAGCGACAGCTGGTTGTTGAACCAGCCGGACTTTTTTTTCTGGGTGCGGGCTTTGCGTTTCGGTGCTACTAAATCGGCTGACTGTAACAGGGCTGCATTTATGGCATCCAGTGTATCTGAGGCTGTTTGATGTGGATGGATTGTTTTGATTTTATTTCCCAAGGTAGATTTGAAGAGTTCCGAATGGAGCTTCTTCTGAGATCTAGTCCAGTGTATTGTCACCGGCTTGGGTGCTTTTACCAATGGGGGAATTTTGGAAATTATGAATTTAATTGCATGGTGATCTGTCCATTGAATGGTTCATTTTCCAAAATGCTTATTTTCAGATTTTGTCTGAAAATTAGGTCAAGTGTGTGACCTGAAGCATGTGTTGGCCCGCATATAAGTTGCTGTAGCCCTAATCCTTCCAAGTGATCAATACAGGCATCAGCAACGGGATCCTGTGAGGAGTTGGCCCAGAGATTGAAGTCCCCGAGCAGCAAAAGGTGTTTGCTGTTAAGGGTATAAGTGGAGATAAACTCCGTCAATGATGGCAGAAGCTGTGATTTTGGCCCGGGTGGTCTATAGCAAAGAAGAATGTGGACAGTCTCCTCGGGGTTTGTTTGCAATTGAAGAGTAAGGGTTTCCATGAATGGAAGGGGATTTTGAAGGACTGGCTTAGTGATTGCAAGGTGAATCTTGTGGATCACCGCCAGGCCTCCTCCTCTTTGCCCTATTCTGTTTTCCGTTATAATATGGTAGTTTTCTGGCACCAATTCTCCGAGAATGGTGTTGCAGTCGTCTGAGAGCCAACTTTCTGTAATAAAGAGGCAGTCTAGATCGTATTGTAGTATGAAATCGTGGATTTCTAATCAGTGTTTTACTGCCGATCTTGTGTTGATCAAAGCACATGATATGTGCTTAAGCTGGGGTGAATGGCTGAAATTTTTGATGGTCGATCGTCGATCGATTCTCAAATGTTGCTCTGTTTTTAGTGCCTTTTTGGTGACGGCTGGTAATACTGTGGCGAATCGTCTCAGACCCCAAATAGTCTCTGCAGAGTAGCGCCGATTAGCCATAATCGCCAGTCACCGGGGGGGGTGTAACGGTGATTAAATCGCGATGGAGGGAAGATTCACTGAATCCTCTCTCTTGGCTTGGTCCAGAGGAAGGCAAAAAAAAACTGGCAGTGCTAAGCCAATGTGCTGCAGCAGGGAAAAAAAATCCTTCCTGATCCCTGAGAGGCGATCGGACAAAACCCTGGATCAAGTGCTGTTGGTTTTTAGAAGGAGGAAGGGGGACGAGAGGTGTCACTGTTGCTGGGGTGTACCAAGATGGCCGTCGACCGAGACACAGGCCTCAGGTTTAGGGGCTGTCAGCTGGGTGGATTTAAACTTGGGTTGTTAATCCGGGGGAGAATGGGGTCCTCCAGGGGTAGGGGGGTATTCTGGGCAATTCCGGGTGATTTCAGGGCTGTTACTGGGCGTATTTGCGGCGTTAGGCCGCGGCTGAAGCCGCGGTCTTTCCTGAGCGCGGCGGCCGCGAATATGGCCTAGTCTGGCGCGGATGGGGAGAAGCACCGAAAATCACCACTACAAGCCTGGGAGGTGGCGACGGGGTGCCGGGGGGGGGTGTTCCTCAGTTGTGGGTGGCAGTGTGGGGGACGATGCGGTGTAAAGGAGAGGTGGAGAGCTGCAATTTTAGGCCGATGTGACGGCAGTCCTGACAAGGACGGCCGTCAGCGATTCCAGGGGGGTGAATGGCCCTGAGAGACAGGGTCTTACCTGAGAAGAGGGGGCCCAAGGGAAGGAAGGAGCTGGTCCCATGAGCTGCAGTTGACTGCAGCAAGGGTTGTAGGAGCCTGCCTGCCTGCTGTCTAGCTCACTGTCTGTCTGGTCCCAGGTGAGAGCAGACTCGAAGCGGAAGGTCCGGAGCGCCCTACTCCACCACTGACTGACACTAGGCGCTGCTATCTAATCAGTAGCTGTGTCCAGTAGCTGTAGTAAAGCACTTCCTGGGGCTCAGACTGCCCGGGGGGGACTTTTTTTGATCCACGATAATTTGCTGCCCCTCACAAAGTACCAATTTGATGTAGTTTTAAAAAGATGCTTGGATAAAATGGGTTTAACTGCCTTTAAATTTTCATCCCACTCCTTTAGGATTGGAGCAGCCTCAGAGGCTGCCCGGTCGGGTTTCCCGGAAGCGGAGATTAAAACATTGGGGAGGTGGAAGTTGAAATGTTTCAGGTTTTATGTTCGCCCTAATTTGTTTGTTTAATTTTTAGGTACCCAGTACACAGTCTGGATTCTGGGGCACTCATTTGTTTATTGGGCGCAAAAAAGAGCGGCTCGACGCAACTATTCAACAAATATGTCTCTACACCCAGACTCTTTTCTGGTGTTATGGAAAGGTATAAGAGGTCTTCAATGGTTTCAACTGGATTTTCATTTGACAAGGTTATGTCAGTTATGGCCGTTGCCGTCAATTTTGGTAATCCACTTAGGAGTTAATTATTTGGGTAAAGTAAAAACCCTAGAATTACTATTCATGATCAAGGGAGACTTGCAGCGTTTCAGTGTGGCTTTCCCAGGTACAACATTAGTTTTTTCAGAGATAGTCCCTCGGCTTTCTTGGCTCTCCTCTGCGCAGAGGAGAGTTATGGAAAGATGAGGAAAAAGATCAATAGGGCTCTGTAAAATGTATGCCTCAGATAAGGGATTTGTCCTATCGCCATGTGGACCTGGAGGGAGATTATCCGGGTTGTACAGGCAGGATGGGGTCCACTTGTCTGAAGTAGGGATCGATATCTTTAATGTGGTTTGCAAGACATTATCGAGAAGGCCACGACGCTTGGGGTGGGCTCAAGTCCGGCGTGTGGGGACTTTATTTATATTTGAAATTGTGCTACTGCTCGAGTTGTAAGAACTGAGCAGGTAGAAATATGTTATATGATGGTTTATGAAGTTTTGGATGAATAAAAAAAAGCTTTGAAAATTATTTGTGAAAAACCAATAAAGGTGTCGCGGCCAAGTTTTTGCCAAAATAAATGGTTTCAAGTTAGTTTATTTAATAATTTGTATCTGGGGAAGTTGTGTTTGGGTGGGTGGGGCCTGCAATTCCATGAAAAAAGGGGTCACAATATGGGGCCACTTTCCTGGGATTGCGGCCTCCCTAGCCCTGGTTAATGGGTTCAGGTGGTGTGGTTGGCTAAGGGTTAATTAGGCAGCACCTGCCCCTTTAAGGGACCAGAGGGAACCAGATAGGAAGAACCTATGGGGGCCCAGGGAATGTGCTGGAATGTGCTGGAAGGTTAGGGAGAGGCTATTTAAGGGCCAGCAGGTGTCGGGGCACTTCCTCTTGCCAGGTGATCAGCAGAGTATCTGTGGAACTCCCTCCCCCCCTCCCCAGTCGCGATCACTTTTATGTGGTGGGTCAACCTGGATCCAGGGGGGACTTTATTTATATTTGAAATTGTGCTACTGCTCGAGTTGTAAGAACTGAGCAGGTAGAAATATGTTATATGATGGTTTATGACGTTTTGGATGAATAAATAGAAGCTATGGAAATTATTTGTGAAAAACCAATAAAGGTGTCGGGGCCAAGTTTTTGCCAAAATAAATGGTTTCAAGTGTTTATTTAATAAGTTGTATCTGGGGAAGTTGTGTTTGGGCGGGTGGGGCCTACAATTCCAAATGTATTTAATTTGTTATTTTTATTTTTTGCTTAAAACTTTCATTTATGAATAGATTGACACCTAAAATCAAATGTCTCTATTATTACCAAAATCAAATGTCTAAAAATCAATGTATTTAAACTTTTTGCAGTCAAATTTGAGAAAAAATCTCTATGTTTTGATATGTGTTCCCACTCACATAGACTTCCTTAAAAGAAGAAAAAAAAAAAAAAAATATATATATATATATATATATATATATATATATATATATATATATATATATATATAACCTCAGATTTCAAGCATTTTTAATCAATTTCAGAGTGAGTCTGTCCCAGTAGAAAAGCTAAGGACAGAACTTCTCCTAATTAACATATAATCAGAAGGTGTTCTACTATATCTTAAATCTTTTGTTGCAACAGACAATATTTAAATCAGGATTACAGCTGATAGTGAGATCTGCCAGCACAGTGCCGACACTGATACATATCGCAAGCACGGGTCCCAAATCCCCCCATGATCAAAGAGAACTTATTAGGATTTGTAAGTGTTTGTTAAGGTTTGCTATGTGAATAAGAACATTAAGCAAATATAAAGCAGGCATTATTCCACTGTGGCTGCAAAGATGGGGATATATTTGAATCACTTCAATGCTGGACACTTTAACCCCCTTCCAGCCCAGGCCAGTATTTCGTTTTTAGCATTGTCACATTTTAAATTACAATTATTGAATCATGTAACACTGTGACTGGCCACAACTATCACATGGTACAGGTGCGATGTGCCTGGCCCTGTGCCATGTGATTACCATAACCATTCACAATAGTGCACAATGACTATTAATGACAATTCATTGTTTGTTAAAAACTGACATAGCAGCCTGGTATAATGATCTGTATTATGCTATATCTGATGGAAGCAGCAGGTCCCCTATGGCACGCATGAGGCGTGTGAGCAGGAGGATGTTATACAGGTTAAAAAAGCATCTGCCTGGCTGTATTATTGCAATATGCCAGGTGGGGAGTGGTTAAGGTGCTTTATTGTGATTTTTACACCTCTAAAGTATTTTTATCTTCAGGGCAGGGCATAGGGACTACCGTATTTATCTGCGCATACCGCGCACTTTTTTGCCGATGGACGCCGCGCAAGACACCAAAACTGTAAGTACAAAAAAAACTTTTTTCCCACAGGATTCGGGGCATACGCGGGAGCGCGTTATACCGCGATAAATACGGTAACTCTACCTGCTCTATCCAAAAAAAAAACTTGCTTTTACCCCCCGTGATACATTTTTAATGCCTGCGGATTGGCTTGCCAAGCTTTGAGTGTTGCATTTTTCGAAAGGAGATACAGGCACATGCTCCCTCTTGATTAAAAATACTGGATTTTTCTTGGGGTTCAAGCAGGTGATTGGAATGGGATAGAAGGTCAGGAAAAATAAATACCATCATTGAATGGTGTCTGCTATCCAACAAAAAAAAATCACCAGTAGTTGGCCAACATATAATTATAACGCAAAAAAATGCGTATGACCTGTCTCAACCTTTAATCGAACACTAACATGCCTCCATATAATTATAAAATATTTACCCAAGTGCCATATTATGTGACTTTCAGATGACAGTCCATATCTAGGAATCAACTTATTTTGTAAAATTCACAGGAACAACCACAACAAAACGTGATTTTTTTTTTTTTAAGCTGTGCACCACTCATTTTGCAAAATGTATTTTTTTTATTCATTTTATTGAATTTTTATAATAAAGTTACAAACATTAAAACAGAGTCAACAGTCAGCACTAGAATACACCAGCACCCATGAACAATGCAGCACCAGACAGTGACCAGTTTCTTGTAAGGAGGTAGATAAGGAAATAAAAGCACACATTTACAAAGTCAAATTGCATCACTCCTGGGATATCAACAGGTATTGGGCCAGGTGCTCACCAAGGTCTGAATTCAGTTAGCATTTTGCCCACAATATAAACTTTAAACCAATAAGCAGTTATTCCGAAGAGGTAGAACTATCATTCATCCAACCACCCCACACCTTTTCAATTTTATTTGGTACCCCTCTACTAGGATACGAAGCTTTGTACAGTGGTAAGGTATTATTTATTAACACCTTCCAAGCCACATTGGTAGGGGCCACCGATTTCTTTCATAACAGCATGATTATTTTATGTGCATAATACAGGAGCAGGGTAAGTAGCGTACAAATCACCTTTTTGGGTGCCAACGGGTCCACCAGTTCCAACAAACAGACTGCTATGGAAGGTCTGTTGGTAATTGTCATAACACAGTCCTCTGGCCAAAACTGCTGGATCGGTGTGCAATGACAGAAAATGTGCAGAATATCTGCCCAGGGGAAGCACACCTTCAACAGTTTGTGGGATGCACTGTAAAGATTCTAGTAAGTTTAGCTGGAGTGAAATATATTCTATGGAGAAAACTGAATTGTATCAGGTGATCTCGTGCTGACAGGGGAAGCACACCTTCAACAGTTTGTGGGATGCACTGTAAAGATTCTAGTAAGTTTAGCTGGAGTGAAATATATTCTATGGAGAAAACTGAATTGTATCAGGTGATCTCGTGCTGACACCAGTCCAGAAAAGGTAGAATTCCACACATCTTCCCAGTCATTGCTATCAAGCTGCGGGATGTCTGACAACCAGGCAGCGTGACAGGAGGCCAGAACCTTAGTAGTATCTATAAATAGTTAATTTAAAGAAAAATGTATTCAATTAAACATATAGCAAAAACAAAGGCAGAGCTTTAATCCTCTAAAATCTTCGCATTGGGTCTCATGGCAGTAACTACGCAAATCTATGAAGCAGCACCCACTGATAAGAACCATGCTAGACTTTTATCACATATCATCACAGTATAAGATCTCTTCTTCTACTCACAGAATAACAGGCAACCTATAATTCCCCCCTGGCATAGCAAATCAATCAATACCTTCCAGAAAAAATGGCAACCCAGGTCATATTTCCAAATATATAGCTATACTAACAATCATAGACACAGGAAAACTTTCTCCAACCACTTTCTCCATTTTAAGAGATATGTCTTAAAGGTGTTGAATTAAAACAAGATATTTCAAAGTTTGGGAATCTGCCTTCAAAACTACACTGCAGGAGGAGCAATGGAAAAAAAAAGTCTTCATCTTAGCATGTCAGGAAGGCTCTGGCAGTAGACAAACGAATGTCCACAGGCAAATCCCTGTTTCCCGAATCTCCAAAAGAAAGAGGAGCATTAGTGTGTGCTAACGTCAGCACGGATCTGCACCAACATGAGCCAAAGGCAAACTAGCACAAATGTGCATGGCACATCCCTGTGACGGATAATGGCGCCAAATGGGCTATGTAAGCTTGGTCAGCACCCAGGATTAGTGCTGTCTCGTCTACAGCGTTCTGTGATTGTCCTGTTACCTGTATCTGCTATTGGATTCTCCACCTGCATCAAACCTGGCTTGTTCTTTAACCGTTCTCCTTCTCTGCATCTGTACTTTGATCTAATCATTCTGTGCATAACCCAGCTTGTCTGACTCTGCTTATGTTCCAGCCTCTTCAGAGCTACCAAGTTGCTACCCTTCCAGCTACCACTGGGACCTGCTCTTTGGCTAAATACTAGCCTGTTCCTGCCCATGGGGATCTGCTGCCATCTGGCAAACTACTGCATCAGCAGCAAAGCAGCAAGCATGTCTACCGGAACTTGTGCAACTTTGCACTTCTGCGCCACCTGTATACTCTACCAGGGGCCCCGAGTCAGAGGTGCAATAGAGGCCTTCCTCTGCATAAACCAGGTTTACCCACCAGGTACATGACAAAGCACATCAGTACTTTTTTAGTACACATCTCCAAGAAACTTTCTATAAAATCCTCAATCAGTTTTATGTAACTCCTGAGAAAATTAATAAATGGTACCCTCAAATGCTATGTGTTGGAGATGCCTAAAAGAGGATGGCTTGTTTTCTACCTATGGTGGGAATGCTATTTGTTTATCTCTCTCTGAAAAAAGTTTTGAGAATTAGCCTCTCTTATCACCAATACAAAACTCAACCTGACATTTTAATGTTGTTTACTACATACTGTATATCCAATCTTCCTCTCCAAAAACACAAACCCTTCTTAAAGCAGATCTTCACTGCATATTAATATTCAAAGCAAACTTTCCCATCCATCCATGTCTCTTTGCTTTATTTTGTTGAGAAATCACTTTGAAATACACCCTCTAGAATTTCTGGCCATGGCCACAGTGAATAAGGGAAAATGGTTCATGTAGCATTTACTTCCTAGAATCAATCTGCCCTTAGCTTAAGCATGCATACTGGAGAGTTTGCTTCGCTGAGAAAACTCACCCTCTCCTTCTGAAGACTCATGGGACTCCAGGCAGAAACCAGAAAGTAAAAAAAAAAAACTTTAAAACACATAAATATAATATACTTTCCTGTCTATTTACCAATGCTAGCAGCATGATGATTACAAATAATAAATGTTTATTGGGAGAGTGAAGTTCCACTTTTTATCCATCTTTTGAATGCAGTCAAATCTCTGATTCCCTATATTGGAAATCATTTGCAATTCCCTCAGTTAAAGAATTGTGGTACAAAGTGGGCTATATACAGTATATGCGATGGACAAAAAATGCATCTATTGCAAGAGATATGGCAATCCTCTTCTATAAAATTTGAATGCAATGCAAATTCAGCCATACGGTTTGTATGGCTAAATTTTCATCGCACAGACATTGCATGTGATCTGCACAGCAATGCGGTGTGAATCACATGCGATGTCTGGCATCGCACCAGTTTGAACCAGCCCTGAAAGATAAATATTGCTAACTTCACCTATATAATATGGCACTTATTCTTTCCCATTTCCTCTTTATCTACTGTATTTATCGGCGTATAACATGCACAGGCATATAACACGCACCTTAACTTGAAGAGGGAAGTTTCAGGAAAAAAACTTTCCACAGCCCCCTGTGTATAACACGCAGGCACAGTTTACCCTCTATTTTCAGGGTAAAAAGGTGAGTGTTATACGCCAATAAATACAGTAATTTTCTCCTCAATTATGATTAATATATTTTATGGGTGTAAATACTGGCAGCAGTGCTGAAACTACTGGCCTGAATCTATAAAATCATACCATTCTTCACCTCTCCCTGCTGATATTAATAACACTAAACCTAAGGGCTGAACCTGTTATCTCCTTTTGTATCTACAGCTTACAATAATTATTTTGTATATTGATCTAAACAAAAGTGAATATGTAATCTGAGTATACAGTATCTTGATTGCTGTACTATATAATCCTTTCTAAATTAACAAATATTGAATACAAATAACTTATAGAAATATAAAAAGCTGATTGGTGGCTCACAGAATAGCTCAAATCTCACTGCTCTCAATGCCTAGCCTTTGCACCTTTTCAGAAGTCTCTCTGTATTTGCACTTAAGGTTCCTGTAGTATCCTAACAACATTTTTCTAAGACAGGATGGCTCTGAAGGTTTTTTATATGCTTCTCTCACAACTAGTCACCTACCACTTATTCTAAGGCCCCGTACACACGAGAGGATTTATCCGCAGATACGGTCCAGCGGACCGTTTCCACGGATAACTCCTCTCAAAGATTTCCGCTGATTTCGATGGGATGGAGTGTACACACCATCGCATTGAAATCCGCGCGGAAATCCTCTGCCGATGACGTGTCGCGCCGTCGCCGCGATTATGACGCGGCGACGGGCGCGACGCTGTCATATAAGGAATTCCACGCATGCGTCAAATCATTACGACGCGTGCGGGGAATCCCTTTGGACGAATGGATCCGGTAAGTCTGTACAGACGAGCGGATCCATCCGTTGGAATGGATTCCAGCAGATGGATTTGTTGTGCAGCACAGCAAATATCCGATCTGCTGGAATCCATCCCAGAGGAGATTTCTCCGCGGAAACAGATCCGCTGGCGTGTACACACCATAGGATCTATCCACAGAAACCCATTTGCTGGGATTTATCTGCGGATGGATTCTATCGTGTGTACGGGGCCTAAGGCCTCGTACACACGACTGGATCTGTCCGTTGGGATTTATCCGCAGATCAGTTCCAGCAGACAAATCCGGTCGTGTGTATGGCCTAGCGGACATTTTTCAGTGGAGATTTCTCCAGCCGACGGTTTTTAAGCGGATACAAATTTCTTAGCATGCTAAGAAATCTATCCGCTGGAAACCTGTCCGTTGGACTGATCCGGTCATCTGTACAGACTCACCAGATAAGTCCAAGCGATCCCCATCCCTCGCATGCGTCGAAGTGATTCGACGCATGCGTGGAAGTATTTACCTTCCAGGGTCGCGCATGTCGCCGCGTCATCGTCGCGGCGACGGCGCGGCCACATCACCGCGTATGTTTTCCGCAGGGATTTTGATCTGATGGTGTGTACAGCCATCAGATCAAAATCGGGAGCAGAAATGTCCGCTGGAAACGGTCCGGCGGACCGTTTTCAGCGGATATCCGCTCGTCTGTACGAGGCCTAAGAGGAAGACAGCTGAAGGTGAGTCCTCAAGGTTTCAAGAAAATCCTAACTCCTCAGTCATCCAGCATCTCAATAAAAGTCTCCCTGAAGAGAAAACCCTTCAACATACGCAGGGATCCTCAAACTACGGCCCTCCAGCTGTTGCGGAACTACACATCCCATGAGGCATTGTAACACACTGACATTCACAGACATGACTAGGCATGATGGGAATTGTAGTTCCTGAACTACTGGAGGGCCATAGTTTGAAGACCCATGATCTAGCGAGAAGCCAGAGAGAAAAGGGATTCTAGAAAAAGTTGTCCTAAATAGGTATTATGACCTCCCTACTTGGCCACACCTCCAGGGAATTAGCTGGGCTGATTAATTTTTATAACTCAGAATTTTACCCCTTCTGACACAAACTGATGGAGCATGCTTAATAGCAGCTGGTGATCATCACTATGAGAAAAGGTACACCCATAAGTGAATGGGTGAGTTAGAAGAAATTAGGCTAAAGCTGCAGCAAGGCTGCAGCTCCTATTGCTCCCTGTAATATATATTACTTTTTTTAGAAGGGTCCCTAAACATTTATGTGTATTTTTTGTTCAATAATTACAACATTTTTATCTTTTTTACTTTGCATTCTCTCATTTATCACCTTAATATTCAGCAGCACTAAAATGTAAATAATTTACTGCAAACACAATAGAACCTCATGAGCACAAGTAATGTAAAATGCTTGCTATTATTCTACAAACTTAAGTAACTTTTTAAAGTAACTTTGGAATTGATTAATATGTTTTGACTCTATGTGCATATTGTTTTCCAATTATATTGTTAATGCAGATTGGGAACCATACATAAATGATTCTTTGGGAGTTTTTTTCTTCAGCTATATAACAATGAAATCCCGCTAACAGATTTAGTCTTTGGCAAGGTCAGAAAAGAGAGCATAGGTAGATTTGCAGTTAAATTATAAAACTGAATGAAATGACAGAATAAATATAAAAAAAGAGAACAACACTGATTGGGCACAACAGAGAAAAATGAGAAAATAATGAAAGTTGATCATTTTGGTTCCTCTGCGTTGCTTATGCTAATGCATTTGCAGGTCTTTTTATGCTCTTGTGAATTTAATTTTATTTTATGCTATGCTGCTGAGCAGGGATGTATCAATATCAATTAACTGTTAGTGTATTCTCTGTACCTATTTCATATTCATCTTTTTCCTTTCCAATTGCATACAGGAAACAAAATAAAATTAAAACATTTTTTCTTTCCAGAGAAAGCCTTCACAAATGGACATAAAGAAGTCTTAGCCAACCTATTTCCAGGTAATGAAATCTAGTTTGTTTTGTGCCTGGATTATGATAAACCTCAATTAATTTTGCTGTTGTCTCCAAACTGCAAAAAAAGTGCGACGGGTGAACAGAGTAAAATGAACTGAGGGAAACTACCAGAAATCTTGGACACATTATAATATAATTCATCAAGAACATTTCCAAAGTCATATTTTATCCTGCATAAAAATTGATTGATTTAAACAATAGTCTTCAGTCAAAATTACATAATTTGATCTGAATGGCTTTTTAATATCATGGATTTCTGAAAATCACCATAATGTGTTATGAGATTAAATTGTTTTATTTATTTTTAGACTTCATATGAAGTCAGATTAGAATTGTGTTACTATGGGCTTGTACACACAAGTGCTGGATGTAAAAGGGCAACCGACACCTCTGCGGCTCAAGGCCACGTTCTGCTTGCTGTTAAAAGACATAATTATGGGGAGGAAGCAATGTAAATAAATAAACCTTGTGCACTATTTATAACATAAACAATACAGGTAGCTTTTACATAAATGTGGTATAAAATAAAGTGAAGATTTTTCATTTGAATGCACTAGGGGGAGGTAGGTGAGAGGGATGCTTGGTGCACACCAAGTATGCATGCTCACCTTCTTAAAATACTTGTTCGTATGAGAAAACAAAGTATACTACTGTTAAAGGGGTTGTAAAGGTAAAAAAAAAATCCCTAAATAGCTTCCTTTACTTTAGTGTAGTCCTCCTTCACTTACCTCATCCTTCCATTTTGCTTTTAAATGTCCTTATTTCTTCTGAGAAATCCTCACTTCCTGTTCTTCTGTCTGTAACTCCACACAGTAATGCAAGGCTTTCTCCCTGGTGTGGAAAAAGCCTCTTGAGGGGGGAGGGGGTGAGCAGGAGGGTCAGGACGCTCTCTACTTTGCAGATCGAGAAAGGAGCTGTGTGTTAGTGCTGACGTCACCACACGATCCACGGAAGTCCCGGAAGCTACAGGCTGTGGAAGCAAGCCGGCCAGCTACATCTATTCTGATTCGCTTTTTATCCATCTCCTAAATGTGAGTGTATTTGTTTTTAACTTTATTAAATTTAACCCGACTGGATTACGCTATGGGAGTCTGTTTTGTTTTATTCTGCTGGAATCTGTGCTATCGTTGAGCGGATGATGCAAAGATCCTATCGAAACACGTACACCAGGAAATGGAAGATCACTGCAGGGATCCATTAGCATTTTGGCTAGGTTGTGAGCATCAAGTGCATATGATCTCCGTAATACGAGATCTGTAAATTTGGTAAGCGGCAGTACTTTTATTGGTGGAGGAATTCCTTTTTCTCAATCTGAGAACAGCACTATTCTGGAGGTTGCATGTCTTCACGGATACCAATATTGGTCAGGTCCTTTTAGAGTAGGGTGACCAGACATCCCCAGTTTCAGGGGACAGTCCCCTGATTGAGGACACTGTCCCCGGGCCAAGTCTGTCCCTGGTTTTGTCCCCAGATTGGATTTAATAGGGGGCAGGGGCAATTTCAAAGACAATCAGTGCAGAATTAAAATAAAAGAAAATAGAATTACACCCCCTGCTCCGCCGTGACTACTAGCATAGGGGAGTTGTATTTTTCCCATTATCTGTGCCCCTTTCTGATGATCATGTGCTGGTCGGAGCGGAGGGAATATTTCTTCAGTTTCAGGTGCATGCCCATTCATCTTCGCTCGCATGTTCTTCTGCCTTGGCTCAAATCCTGGCCAGCCACCTGCCTATCTCATTGCCTTCCCTGGTGGAGTGATCTTCCTCCGCTTCCCATCCAGTAGTAGCCAGGGCCCAAAGAGTAAGACTTGAGAGGCTGTGAGACGAGCGGCGACGGGCAGAGAGTCACTGATTGTTGCCATTACTAGTAAAGAAAAAATATGTCCCCGGATTTAATTTTAAAAATCTGGTCACCTTATTTTAGAGAGACCAATAATTTCAATCTTTTTGGACTTTAATTTATTCTGAACTATATATTTTTATTAACTTTTGTGTTCACTGTGTCACATCACATGTGTTCAGAGACCCATCTGGTTTTATTATTAGTGGAGCTCTCTCTCTTTTTTATCCTATTGACAGTTATTGTCATTGTATTTTGTTGCATATTTATATTACTTTGTGGTGTCTTCTCATTTTTTTGGTTTATTATTATCAATAAGAATATCCCATTCTGGGTGTACGTTAGGTACTATTCAGAACAGAACTTTATGCAGCGCCGCTATATTTTTTTCCATTTTTTCCAAAGAATCTCTTGCCGCCCGAGTGTACAGACACTCCATTCAAAAGAACCGCGAATGGCAAGAACGCAGTGACGTCATCGCGTACGACAAGCATGCGCTCGTCACATTCGATGCCGTCGCCGCCATCTTGCTGCACACTACCTATGCCTAGGAAGCTACCGCACATGCGTCAAATTCATTTTGAGCATGCATGGGTTTCCACAGCGACAAGTAAGTATACTCACTCTCGGGTTTCTCGGCAGGAAAACTGCCGAGAATCTCACGAAGAGAAAATAGAGAACATGTTCTCTATTTTTCTCGTCTAGATTCTGGGCAGTTTTCTTGTCGAGAAACCTGAAAGCCTAATTTTTTAATTGTAGCTAAATTTTAGGTATTGTAAATGGTTTCATTAATTTGCGTAGCTCTTCAGGGAACACCTTAGGTCACTGGTGTCAAACGGGCAGCCCTACAACTGTTGCAGAACTACAAGTCCCATGAGGCATTGCAAGGCTGATAGCCACAAGCATTACCACAGGCATTACCACAGGCAGAGGCATGATGGGACTTGTAGTTCTGTAGAAGCTGGAGAGCTGCCAGTTTGACACCCCTGCCGTAGGTAATGAGATAGAGTCTAAGAATTCCGCAATGCTTTCTGTTGTCAGTTGTGGAATGTAGTCCTCCACACATAAATTGTATAGACTACTATAAAGGTACTAAAGACATCTGCAATATCCTGTGAGTTCTGGAGTTTGAGTCCCGTAACCGGGTGCTTCAGAAAAGGTATTATTTGTTTGAATACCCGTTCTCTAGTTTGATTCGCTAATAATTTTGCAACCCTGTTTCTATAATAATAAAAATTGGATGTTAAGGTCTGCAAGTGGTGGTCATGCTGAAACAGCAATAATGTCTAGCTTGAGACAATTGGGAGCAGATAGTGGTGGATGGTTGATGTTTATTAAGCTGTTCAAGCTTTTGTATTTTAAGAGTAAAGTCACCTAGCAGCTGGGTTCTCTGCCTTCTAGCCACAACACTAATTTTCAAAAGTATACCACAAAGATACACCCTGTGTGAGTTCCAGAGGGTGAAATGGTCGGAAACCAAGTGCTTATTAAGCTCAAAAAATTCTGAAATATGTAGAGCTAAGATTTTTCTATTGTCTGGTGTGGGCATCACATAAACATTGTTTCTCCATCTATTGGCTCTAGTTTCTACATGACCTTTTCTCACCATGATGGATACCGGTGCATTACCTGACCATGTTATACAAGTAACAGAAGATTTAGTTATGCTTTGTAACAGAAATGTGTCTACTAGAAAAAGAAAGAAAGTATAGATCCTCTCCAAATGTGTGCTGCCACCGCCAAACATCAAAAAGTTGGGAAGAAGAAGAAGAAGAAGCAATTAAGTTAGTCAAAATAACCCAATAACAGTAGGTACGGTTAGAGGTGGACCAGTCTAAGTCACGATCAGGGATGGTATTAAAGTCTCCACATACATAGTGTGATCATAGCAAGATCTTGACAGTTTCTTCCAAATTTTCTGGGATAGGTCAAAGGGCATTCGTTTAGTAGGTAGAGATTGATCAATGTGTAAGTAACATTATTAACATTATTAATCTCACACACCACTATGAGAAATCGGCCTTGGTTGTCATGAGGTGAAGAGATATGTTTGAATGAAGCCCCTTCATTTTACAAACAAGATTTTTCCTTACATTTATTGCGCCATTGTTTTTTTACCAAAAAGAGCGATGAGGACACCTCTCAATTAATTAAATGTTACCATGTTTTTATTAAACATTCACAGAGCAGGTGGAAAATTATGTGAACCCATGGATTTAATAACTGGTTGAACCTCCTTTGGCAGCAATAAATTCAACCAAACGTTTCCTGTAGTTGCAGATCAGACGTGCACAACGGTCAGGAGTAATTCTTGACCATTCCTCTTTACAGAACTGTTTCAGTTCAGCAATATTCTTGGGATGTCTGGTGTGAATCGCTTTCTTGAAGTCATGCCACAGCATCTCAATCAGGACTCTGACTGGGCCACTCCAGAAGGCATATTTTCTTCTGTTTAACCACTTCAGCCCCGGACCATATTGCTGCTCAATGACCGGGCCCCTTTTTGCGATTCGGCACTGTGTCGTTTAACTGACAATTGCGCAATCATGCGACGTGGCTCCCAAACAAAATTGGTGTCCTATTTTTCCCACAAATAGAGCTTTCTTTTGGTGGTATTTGATCACCTCTGCGGTTTTTATTTTTTGCGCTATAAACAAAAATAGAGAGACAATTTTGAAAGAAAATGAATATTTTTTACTTTTTACTGTAATAAATATCCCCAAAAATATATAAAAAAACAATTTGTTTCCTTAGTTTAGGCCGATACGTATTATTTTACATATTTTTCATAAAAAAAATCGCAATAAGCGTTTATTGATTGCTTTGCACAAAAGTTATAGCGTCCACAAAATAGGGCATAGTTTTATGGCATTTTTATTAATATATTTTTTTTACTAATAATGGTAGAGATTTTTATTGTTACTGCAACCTTATGGCGGACACTTCGGACACTTTGGACACATTTTTGGGACCATTGGCATTTTTATAGCGATCAGTGCTATAAAAATGCATTAATTACTATAAAAATGCCACTGGCAGGGAAGGGGTTAACACTAGGGGGCGAGGAAGGGGTTAAGTATGTTCCCTGGGTGTGTTCTAACTGAAGGGGGGGTGGACTGACTTGGGGAAATGACTGATCGCTGTTCATACATTGTATGAACAGACAATCAGTCATTTCTCCCCTTGACAGGACCAGGAGCTGTGTGTTTACACACACAGCTCCTGGTTCGCGCTCTGTAACGAGCAATCGCGAGCAATCGCGGGTGCCCGGCGGTGATCGAGCCCACCGGGCACACGCACCCCTATTGGCTGATTCACGAGATGACGTAATATTATATTGATCTCGCGCAGCCGAGCCGACCTGCTGCTGTAAAACTGTGGCGGCTGGTCGGCAAGCGGTTAAGCCATTCTGTTGTTGATTTACTTCTATGCTTTGGGTCTTTGTCCTGTTGCAACACCCATCTTCTGTTGAGCTTCAGCTGGTGGACAGATGGCCTTAAGTTCTCCTGCAAAATGTCTTGATAAACTTGGGAATTAATTTTTCCTTCGATGATAGCAATCCGTCCAGGCCCTGACGCAGCAAAGCAGCCCCAAACCATGAAATCCATTCTTGTTCAGTGTTTTACTTATCGTAGATTCACTAACAGGAATGTTAGCATATGCCAGAGACTTTTGTAAGCCTTTAGCTGATACTCTAGGATTCTTCTTTACCTCATTGAGTAGTCTGCGCTGTGCTCTTGCAGTCATCTTTACAGGGCAGTCACTCCTAGGGAGAGTAGCAGCAGTGCTGAACTTTCTCCATTTATAGACAATTTGTCTTACCGTGGACTGATGAACAGCAAGGCTTTTGGAGATACTTGAATAACCCTTTCCAGCTTTATGAATGTCAACAATTCTTAATCGTGGGTCTTTTGAGAGCTCTTTTGTGCGAGGCATCATTCACATCAGGCAATGCTTCTTGTGAAAAGCAAACCCAGAACTGTTGTGTGTTTTTATAGGGCAGGGCAGCTGTAACCAACACCTCCAATCTCATCTCATTTATTGGACTCCAGTTGGTTGACACCTCACTCCAATTAGCTCTTGGAGATGTCATTAGTCTACATGTTCACATACTTTTTCCACCTGCACTGTGAATGTTTACATGGTGTGTTCAATAAAAACATGGTAACATTTAATTATTTGTGTGTTATTAGTTTAAGCAGACTGTGATTGTCTATTGTTGTGACTTAGATGAAGATCAGATCACATTTTATGACCAATTTGTGCAGAAATCTATATCATTCCAAAAGGGTTTACATACTTTTTATTGCAACTGTATAGGCATATAGAGTTAATGCCAGAAGCAAAATAATTACAATACACATAGCGACATCTTTGAGCCAGGAAAAAACTCCACCAAAACCAAACCCTCCTTTGTTACCAAGGGGGTCCCAAGTCTTAGCAAGGTCCTTTGCTTCAACCTGTATATCCAGGTGCAACACTCATACTGCTTTTGTTACCTTGCATAACCCTGTAAGTGCTGTGCTCATACTTTCAATTGCCAGATCATATAGCTCTAGCTGCTTTCTCATTGCTCTATCCCCTACCCTAAGTTAAGGCTGATGATGTCAACATAATTCTTATCTAGTATTTCATCCAAAATCCCAGAGTAGATATTCAGCCTTTTCATCATATCAATACCCAATCTGGTTCTTGTGGGGAACCATGCCAGGCTATGTCCTTTTCCAGGAACAATGACCTGGCATAACAGTGTTCGAGGGGGTATCTGGGATGAATACCAGCCTTGAGCAAATTACGTCTTTACTGTCTCTGAGAAATCCCATTATTGGAACTAATGAGGCCACGTAACACCATCCCTGGGGATAACTCAGAATCCATGGATGGCATGTCCTTCTACAACAAATGTATGTGCTGTTGCCCAAGGCTAGTGGCTGTCTGCTAAGGACCCGTTGGGTACCTTCAGAGAATCCTGCAAAGGCAAGCTGTGAGATTAGTTTTGTAACCTCAGTATGGGGGTCAGAAGCAAGTATTTAGGTATATATAGTGTGATTTAGGGCACTATCTGAGCTGTCAAACACTGTGGAGTAATCCAAGGACATAGAAAATTGTATTCTGGTGTGACTTTATGCTCCACCCCCTTTTGATAAGCTACCCAACCTAAAACACCAATCAGGGAAATGACTCCTTCCCATTGCTTGGAAGGTGACAGGACTGTTCCCTAGGGTCATCTGCACTCTGGTGAGAGCAATGGGAGGTGTTCCATTTATAAAGGGGGTAACATTTAGATGTACAGCCATAAGGGGAATACTGGCTGTATTAGGGTGCAGCTTACTACATATCTTACTACAACATTTGTGATAGCCTGATCTCTGAGCACAGCTATATTTAAATTTAAGCAATAACACATTTCCTGTGAAACTATTAATCTTAGTTCCCTCTGAGAACACATCCCTTTTATATCTAATAAGTGTGTTATTAGTGGTGTTATCTGGTGGGCCACATATGAACATAAGGGCCCCCAGTTCTTCAGGATGATAAATACAGTGTGTTATGATCCATGTTGGTAGGAATACCAAAGTCAGTATGAACAGAATTTCCCAAAAGTCTGTGGTGGGATAAGCAAGGCCATCTTTTTCAGAGTCTAGACCACCTGATTCACTCACTATTCAAGGACTTAAATCACCTCCTTCGCCTCTCTCTACCTTGTCTTGCTTCTTTAGGTGTTTGGTCAACTTCTTAACATACTCTTCCTGTATCCTATCAAGATCACCTTTTTCTATCACAACAGGCTGCCTGGCCCATGGAGTGGGGAAAGGGCTTCCTATTAAAACTTCAAATTGAGAGAAACCTGTGGCTCTACAGGGAGTCATTCTTACCTCTGTAAGGATTGCAGGCAGTATCTTCTTCCATCCGTTGAAAGTTCCCCATGTGGCCTTCCTAATTTTATGCCTCATGCCACGTACACACGATCGGTTCATCCAAAGAAAACGGACCAATGGATTTTTTCATCAGATATCCGATGAAGCTGACTTTCATCAGTCTTGCCTACACACCATCAGTTAAAAATCCGATTGTGTCCAATGCGGTGACGTAAAACACAACAAGGTGCAGAAAAAAATGAAGTTCAATGCTTCCGAGCATGCATCGACTTGATTCTGAGCATGAATTTCCCACAGACGATCGTTTTTTTAACCATCAGAAAATTTTAAAACAAGGTTCTATTTTTTTTCACCGATGGAGAAAGAAACTGATGGGGCCCACACACGATCGGTTCGTCTGATGAAAACGGTCCATCGGACCGTTTTCATCAGACGAACCGATCGTGTGTACAGGGCATAAGAGTCTTATACATTCTTTCTACTATACCTAAACTCTGTGGGTGGTATGGGATGTGAAACTTCTAGTCAATCTTCAGTGCTTTCACAAAATCTTGACACACTTTGGCTATGAAGGCAGGACCATTGTCTGAATTCATTTGCAGCGGGCCTCTGGCCATCGTCTACTATCACAAGCAAATACTCTTGTCTCTTGCATAGCTTGGGCAGGTGTGTAAAATCAATCTGGAGATGAGTGAACAGTGTGGATGGGTAAATGAGGTGTTCATGTTTTTGTGTGGATTCCCTGGATTATTCCTCAAACATGTAATGCATCTCGTAACAAATGACTTCACCAATGAAGGAGGTCCTGGAATAAAAAAATCACGATCTAATAATTCACATCTCATCCGCCACCCTCTGTGTCCCACCCCATGATATTGTGAGATAAACAAAGGTGCGCTAGCTACAGGTATACACGGCCTCCCCTCTTGGCAGATAAGTCCTGATTCAGGGCTCCTCTGCACACCTGATATGTTCCACTGCTTAATGTCCTGTGGGATGGCATGTACCTGGAGATCAGACAAAGTTTGGTCTAACAGGGTCATCTCTGGAGCCAGGGAAGGCATCTGCATTGTGGCCAACTGCCTGCTAGCTACTTCCTTACCTACTCTAATCTGCCAGTGTATTCCCCCTCGCTACTTCATCCTGCTGACCTGTGTGTGCCCTGCAATATAGGATGGCTATTGATCTAAGAAATTGTATTGCTTCTAAAAGATTTGTAACCAAAGTAGAATGGGATATGGATTTGCCATCAGCTTCTACATAACCACGCCTTTGCCAGATGACTCTAAAAAACGTGTGCCGCCCGAATGCATATTTGGAATTAGTGTAAATGTTTACATCCTGTTCTGCAAAGAGCTGACAGGCACGTGTGAGTGTGATCAGTTCTGCTGCCTGGGCTGACCGATAAGGAACTGAGTTTGCCTCTAACACTACATCTGGCGGCTGGACTACTGAATAGCCTGCATGGTACGTTGTGTCATTTGGCCTTGAACAAGAACTGTCCACAAATACATTCTGTGCATTAGGAAGAGCAGTCAAGGACATGTCAGATCTGGGTGATGTGTCTTGGCGGATGAGATTCATACACTCATGCTGAGGTACAACCTTGTCCTCACCTTTCAGCCCCAACAAAGCATTCAGGATAGGAGCGGGACCAGAACTAGATGATGCATACTTTATCTCAAATTTTGGGTTGGACAGCAAAATCACCTTGTAGCTGTTCAGCCTTTGAGCTGACATATGTTGAGTGTTGTGACGGGAGGGCCCATGGAACCCAGAATCCCTTGGAAAGGATGGCAAACCTTTGTTTCAGCTCCCCATGCACCTCTTATGTCTAAATCATCCTGTGTCTATTAGGGGCAAAGGGTGAGCAAGAAAATAATGGACATTAAGAATGTGGCTTAGGTTACTTAAAATGAAACCCTGTATATGCCATATTAGAAAGACTGACTGATTCAGGTGCTGATGTAAACTCCAGCCACCTGTCTGTCTGTTATCATGTAAATGAGTCTAGTGTGGATCCTCTTTCAGCCATTGTTGTCTGGGGGGGGGGGGTCAGTCTACTATTCACCCCAAAATGTCAACTATGTTTTAAAAATTTTGTTCAATCACATTCATCCTATTTCTCATAATGTGCATTTCACTACTACATTCCATTATTTCTTGTATCATGATTTGTGCACTAGCACTTGAGAAAGGAGTATTCTTTTCTGTGACACCACCATGTTCATCCCCTAAAAATAAATAAAAATGGTATTATAAATATAAAGGCCTACATCTCTTTACCTGAAGCTGTGGTCACAGACACTGACCTGTTGTGGTGATAATCTCCACCTCTGCTTCCTCCACCTCTCCTTTCTCCACCTCTCCCTCCTCCACCTCTGCTTCCTCCACATCTCCTTCTTCCACCTCTCCTTCCTCCACATCTACTTCCTCCACATGCTGAGGTTGGTGTGATTTATGGTGTTTGTGCTTCATAGCCTCCTCCAATTGGTGTCCTCTCAGTCTTCTATCCCCTAAGAAAATGAAACAAAAGGTATACATAGCACACAGATATTGGAGGGCAGAAATTGAAAACATTGCTTGGAAGTGGGGTACAATTGTCTGTTTTGGCACAATCCAAAAATGAACATGAGATTTTGGGATTATCACAAAACTGGAATACTGACGCGTTTTGTCAAAGTGACACACATGGAGGCACCCCAAAGTATCCACAGTAGCACCTGTGTGTGACACCCTAAAAAGGTTGTTCTGGTGGGCCACACGGGTGCTCCTGAGCACATATGTGTAACCAGCAGCTGAGTATCCTCTCCTTTACACTGAATCAGGTTTGCATTTCACATTCTAGTAATTAACAAACACATCATCTAGACAACAATGTTTATAAACATTGTTTTAAGACAAATAGGCATGACCATGTGTGGTTTACCTGGATTTGCGTAAAACATTGTATTTTTGACGAACGATGTTTACTACGAACGATAATAATAAACTTTGGCCACTAACCTGAAAGTTGCCATTTTCAAAAGTACAACCAGACAATCAAAGCACATGGAGAAAAACATGCAAGAATATAATAATCAAATTTGCAATAACACATGAATTTTCTTGATCTTCCTATACTGCTCCCTCAATTTAAGGTCAGACCACCTTTTACGGAGCTGCTCCTTGGATCTCCTGACCCCAAATTTATGGTAAAAACTCTTCGCCACTTTGTCCATTATTTGTGCGTTCCTCAGATTAGGGGTGTTGTATGGCCCATGATCGCCATCGTAATCTTTCCTCCGCAGTATGTCCACCATCTCCACCATCTCATCAATTGACATATTCATGGCCTTGTATCGTCTGGGCCTGGATCGGGACGTTCCTGCCTCCGGGCTTTCCCTGTCGGTACGGGGCATAGCACGCACATGTGACACCGCCATATTGTCATCTCCCACTGTGCGTTGAACGAGAAGGGGTGTGGAATAGAGGAAAAAGACCGTCATGGGCGGAGTTTCATGAATGCGCAGGGTATATCATGAGAACGACGTGAATACGTTGGGTGCGCGGAGTAAGGACGAACGGAAGTGCCGAACGACTGAAACAAAGGTAAAAAGGAAACTGGGGCCATCAGTGGCCTATATACTTGAGTCATAATATAAAGGCAGGGCCGTCTTTTTAATGTTGATTGGACCCTTGACCAAAAAAATCTTGGGGGCCCCCCCATGCAATTTTGCTCTCCATCTGCTCTGAGACATATACAATATATATCAGCGGGACTTAAAAACAGTTTACTGTGTATCAGATCAGGCAGTGATTGTTTGCCAGAGGTTATTAATAGGGTTGTCCCGATATCACTTTTTTAGGACCGAGTACAAGTACCGATACTTTTTTCAAGTACTCGCCGATACTGATACTTTTTTAAAATCTCATGTGACAGTGGCACATGTGTCAGTGTTTTTTTTTTTTTTTACAATTTTTTTTATTTTTTTTTATTATTTTTTTTTACAATTTGTTATTTTTTTTTTACAATGCTTTATTTTTTAAGGGGGTGGGGGGGATGGACAGTGTCAGTGTTTTTTTATTTAATTTTTTATTTTTTACAATTAATTTTTTTATTATTTATTGCAATTGCTTTTTTTTATCACCCCTGTTGGGGGGCTTTGGTGAGATATCAGGGGTCTTAACAGACCTCTGACATCTCCCCTCTGAGACAATGCTAGTTATTACAGTGTATCATCTCATCACTGCAGAGGGGCATGATATACATATGAATGGTGCCTTGATATACAGATGAATGCTCTTATTACTTTTACATATTAATGCTGGTTATTTAGATGTAAACACAGGGTCTGCAGGTGAGTCATCGGTACACAACAATAGGGCAGAGATGGGCAACATTATTAGCAGCACTTCGCACTGTGTATGAAGGCCTATATTTTGATAAGATTAGGACAATTTAAGCTGACCTAGGGGCAGATCCACAGAGTACGCCAGCGTATCTACTGATACGCTGGCGTACTTTCAAATTTCCCGCGTCGTATCGTTGTTTTGAATCCTCAAAACAAGATACGACGGCATCTGGGTTAGATCCGACAGGCGTACGTCTCCATATGCCTTCGGATCTAAGATGCAATTCTTCGGCGTCTGCTTGGTGGCGTTCCTGTCGTTTTCCGCGTTGAGTATGCAAATTAGCTATTTCCGACGATCCACGAACGTACGAGCGGCCGTCGCATTTTTTTATGTCGTCTCTAGTCGGCTTTTTTCGGCGTATAGTTAAAACTGCTATTTCGTGGCGTACTCAATGTTAAGTATGGCCGTCGTTCCCGCGTATAATTTAATTTTTTTCTTGTTTACGTAAGTTGTCCGTGAATCGGGCTGGACGTAATTTACATCCACGTCACAAAAAATGACGCCCTTGCGACGTCATTTAGCGTAATGCACGGCGGGAAATTTAGGGACGGCGCATGTGCAGTTCATTCGGCGCGGGGACGTGCTTCATTTAAATGAAACACGCCCCCCTTCTCGGCGATTTTAATTAGGCGCCGTTACGCCGCAAGAGATACACTACGCCGCCGTAACTTACGGCGCAAATTCTTACGGCTGCCAAAAGTAAGTTACAGCGGCGTAGCGTATCTCACATACGCTACGCCCATCTAATTGTATGTGGATCTGCCCCCTAGTGTTTATGGGGCAGATCCACAGAGATCTGCACCCGCGCAGCGTATCAGAGATACGCTACGCCACCGTAACTTACCCTGCTTTAGTTCGAATCCATAAAGATTTTGCGCCGTAAGTTACGGCGGCGTAGTCTATCTCTGGTGGCGTAACGGCGCGTAATTCAAATTGGTGATTGGGGGGCGTGTTTCATTTAAATGAAGCGCGTCCCCGCGCCGAATGAACAGCGCATGCGCCGTCCCTAAATTTCCCGCTGTGCATTGCGCTAAATGACGTCGCAAGGACGTCATTTTTTTAACATAGATGTGAATTACGTCCATCCCGATTCATGACGACTTACGCAAAAAAAAATAAAAAATCTAAATAAACGCGGGAACGACGGCCATACTTAACATGGCAGGTCCAACTATACGCCACGAAATACCAGCTTTAACTATACGCCGGAAAAAGCCGACTAGAGACGACGTAAAGGATTGCGCCGGCCGCTCGTACGTTCGTGGATCGTCGGAAATAGCTAATTTGCATACTCGACGCGGAAAACGAGGTGAACGCCACCCAGTGGACGCCGAAGAATTGCATCTTAGATCCGAAGGCGTACAAAGATGTAAGCCTGTCGGATCTAACCCAGATGTCGTTGTATCTTGTTTTGAGGATTCAAAACAACGATACGACGCGGGTAATTTGAAAGTACGCCGGCGTATCAGTAGATACGCCGGCGTACTCGCTCTGTGGATCTGCCCCTATGTCTTTTGTTTTCTCTTGTAGCAACAATGGATAAATTAAGACAGCCTGACCTTCTGCTAAAATTCATAGAAAGGTATCACAAACTACGCAACCTGTGGGAAATTAAAAACAGTCCTTATCACAATAGTGTGGCACGAAGGGCAACAATTGTAGAATTTGCTGAATATATGAAGACCTGGATCCCAGAGGCAGGTAATAAAATGATTAACAATTAAATAAATAATCTGAGGAACGCATTTAAGAAGCAGTACAAAGAGGTCCGCGCTTCACAGAGATCAGGTGCAGCAGCAGACCAAGTGCATGTGCCCAAGCTGTGGTACTTCAAACACCTGCGTTTTCTGGACGACCAAATTTAATCACTTTCGAGTCTTCCCTCCACCGTTCCCTCCAGCGTTCCTTCCACCGTTCCTTCCACCATTCCTTCCACCCTTCCCCCCACCCCTGCAGAGGGTGACGAGGAGCAAGCTGAGCTGGAAGAGCTGGATCTCCACATCTTCAGCCAGGTATAGTGGTTTACATATTTCTTGGTCTAGAATTATTGTTGGGAACTAGATGTTTTTTTTACCCCAAATGAAAGAATAAAAAAAAAAAAACAGAAGTGGCCAGAAATGATTGTGACAGGGATGCAAATTGCTGGGGTCAGAATGAGAGTCTGTTCTATTTCTTTAACATTCAAATTGCAACAGTCATGAGCTTAACAATGTGTGTGATTGATGAAGCAAAAACTAAAACTATGTCCCTTTTATATACACAGGAAGAGCTCAGCCAGGAGGATGAGGTTCCGAATGTGGCAGCCAGGAGGAGGAAGGGGTGAGTGGCAGACATGAGGAGTCTGGGCCAAGTGGCACTAAGCAGGTGCCCAGGCCAAGTGGCAGTACCCAGTCCCAGTTGCCTCCCCTCCACATCAGAGACAAGAGACCCAGGCAGATGACACAGGTGGAGGAGGAGTCGATAAGCTGCAAAAAATTGAGGAGGGACAACATGCCCTCACAGAGGAGCTTTTCGCAAGTGTGCTTCACAGGGCAATGAGGGGCCAGCTGACAGAGGCCACACATATCTGTGACCTGGCCCATCCTTCTCCTCCTCCTCCTCCTGCTACATTCTCACCACCAGAGCCACAGCCTGCAAGGGGGTGTGGAGGGAGGAGTGGAAGGAATGCTGCAGGGAAGTGTGGAGGGAAGGCTACAAGGAAGACCAGAAAGTGATTCCCTGGCTTCAAGCTGCTCTGCCTGAAAATGCAGTTTGTTGTTGGAGTACCACAGCTTGGGGACATGTATGACATCTGCTGCTGCTCCTGATTTCTGTGATTTGGGGACCAGATTGTGATACCAATTAGAGGGACTCCTCAGATTATTTATTTTATTGTTAATACAATTCATGTCTGCCTTTGGGGTGCAAAGTCTGCATATATTCTTCAAATTTTACAACTGTTGCCCTTCCTCTTTATTTTGTTTAACCAGAATAAATGGAGATTTTATTTAAGTTAAATACTTGTCTATGTGTTTTCCTGGTGAATAGCCATAACATTTCATAAATACAATGTGTAATTAACAAAGGACACCAACCTCCTTGAGGGGAAACACAAAAAAAAAGAAAAAAGAAAATTATAATGTTGTTGTGACAACTTGACAAAAAAAAATGTAGATCACCAGAAAATATTAAAAGTCAAAAATAAAAAAAGGAGATCTGGAGTAAAGAAAAATATTATGGAGATCTGGCTTTAAAAAAAAAAAAAAAACATTATTCATGAGATTACAAGCAAAAAAATAAAATAAATCAGTATGTCAGAACTCTGTATAAATACCATCAGCAAAACAACTTCTTTATTCTAGCATTAGAACGAAGAAAACAATGCTCTGCATTAAACGATGCAATAATTTGCAGAATGACGAATGTGCTATCTCCATTACGAATGCTAGTTTTACCAGAACAAGCGCTCCCATCTCCTAATTCAGTCTGAGCATGCGTGGATTTTTGACCGATGGACTTACCCACAGACAAACGTTTTTTTCTATCGTTTTTTTATCCATAAGAAAAATTTGAAACAGGTTAAATATTTTTTTTCACCAATGGATAAAAAACCGATGAGGCCCACACACGATCGGTTCGTCCAATGAAAATGGTCCATTTTCATCAGACAAATCGATCGTGTGTACAGGGCTTTAGGGTTTACTTTTACAATAACTAAAATTCTGTATAATGTACAAGAAATGCACTTATGAAAACATCATAAGACCGAACAGATAAAAACTTGACGTCTATTTATAAGAAAACCTTTCAGAAATATTTTAGAATATGAGTTCAACTTTACACTGATAGAAAAGCTGTATAGTTTTTCCCTTAACTAAAAGTATAAAATCAAGTGTATAGTCATCTACTTTGTGTATATGGTTTTTCCCTTAGCATGAACCAGTGCTTGGCTTGTACACTTTGAAGGTCATTGGGTGGATTTAATTATCTACTGTAAGGAGATACTGCAAGTCCCTTGTTGTAGAGAAAGATTATTTCTAATGAATTTCACTGTCTGCTAGTTTTACTTTTTTCCTGCACCGTACTTATAAAGATGCATTTTAGTACTTTTGAAAGTCTGCAAGACTATAAATGCTAATAATCTACTGAAATATTCAGAGAAAGTTACTGTATTCATTAAATCTGTAGACTGACATTTAAAGAAAAATACAATTTTCCTCTTACATTTTCATCTTAATCATAATTAAAGAAATCAATGCAAATCTCAGTGTTTAAGATCAATTTAAATATTTGTATATGCCGGCTCTGTTTATTAAGATTCTTCAAAGATAATGCTTAAAAATCTGCACAATTTATGTAAAACCCTCTAGAGTTATAGATGAATGGTAGTAACATTTAAAAATTATATTCTTCTGACCTTCTATGCTTACTTGACTTCTGTCTAGGGGGCTATAGAATAAATGTTAAGCATGGGTTTATGCTAATACACACATAATTTTGCAAGCGAAATGTTACCGCAATAGTTCAAACTGGAAGCTCTATCAAATAAAGTAACTGAAGTAGAAGAAAGCCAGTGATCAAAAGGAGGCTGCTACATTATTTATTATTGTATATTTATATTTGGAGTACATATTCATCTGTGCAAGACTGTGTGAAAGATAGCGCAGAACCTCTTTAACACCAACATCACAGTGCTTGAAAGCAATGCTTGTGCTTAAAAAATTCTTACCACCTTTTAATTTTCCACATGAAAATATTATAGCTTTGCAGATGCAGTTACATTTCATGGCCAAGGGAGATAATTAAAGTATTCAATTCTTTCAAAAATATGTATTTTTTATATTTTAAATAGGGCATATTTTTATAAATGGTATATGCTTTAGGACTGACCCAGAAACACAAAGCTGAAGTATCTTAATTATTCATTTGAAAAGTTCCAATGAATCAACACAGATGCACTCTTAAATGCAACATATTACCCAAGCAAAATCTAACATTTGTGTATTCATAAGCATCCCAGGCAACAATGACATGTATTCCTTAGTTGTTTATAAAGGCATGTGATGCCAGTGAATTGCTAAATACTTAATACAATGTAAAATATAGTTAAAAACTAGCAGCATTGAGACCACCACAGTGATTTCAAACATAACCATATTATTAGATGATTCTCAACTGTTCTATATTGACTGTGTTTGATCTTATAGTATGGAGGTTCCAAACTATAAGATCAGTTTTGCAAATATTCAATTAAAAAAAAAAATCTATTGCATACATGTTCTCTGACTAACATGTCATACAGGCTTCTGTTGCAGAAGAAAATGTCAGCTCAAAAACATATTTTAAAATATGTCCTAATGCCTTTCCAGTTACTCTTTTTATGCCATTCAGACTGACTAGTATGTTAGTATATTATAAATATAGCAGGTTATTGTACAGGTAAGATGATGTACTTGCACGCTTGATGACCACAGGCATGCTTCTCTTAACCCAGGATTCCAAAAAAATGCTTTCTTCCTGTGGGCACTCTACAATAATTTTGACCATTTAAAAAGATTAGCAAATAAATAAATAAAAAAATGTACACACATTTTTTGACAGATTTTACTTTAATCAATACATTGCCAATTGTAGCTAATATTATAAAAGAGGGGTTCATGTGGCTGTCTAAATTAGACAGCTCTAGAACAATCCAAGCCTTATTCTAAAAGCACTGCATACAGTGAGTATTCATCATTGCAGTTCTCATTTTTTATGTTATCCATATCGACCAGGAGGAAACCTAGTCAGCGACTGTCTGAGGATCATTAGTCAGATGTCCGATCCAGGGACCCCATACGTTTTCAAACAGTTTCAATTTATCCTGTAAGATTGCCGTCAGCCTTTCATTTACATGAGCCAAGAAAGTTTATGTTTAAGTTGGTCAAACGGTATAGCTGCTGACTTTCAGTTCCTGGCTATTGTGATTTTAGCAGATACAAATATGAATGTGAGAAGCCGTTTCTGAGTTTTGGAGGCTTCTTCTACCTTACAACTAGGTATGAACTGAACACCCCCACTTCGGTTTGCATCAGAACATGCGAACAGAAAAAGAAATTGTTCTAACACGCGAACATCGTTAAAGTTTATGGGACAAGAACATGAAAAAGTGCTAATTTTAAAGGCTTATAAGTAAGTTATTGCCATAAAAGGTGTTTGGGGACCCGGGTCCTGCCCCAGGGGACATGTATCAATGCAAAAAAAGTTTTAAAAACTAAGTTTTTTTTCGAGAGCAGTGATTTTAATGATGCTTAAAGAAACAAATAAAAATGAAATATTCCTTTAAATATCAAGCCTGGGGGCGTCCTCAGTATGCCAGTAAATTAGCACATGTTCGCCATGTTTATAATAGTGCCACAGCAAAATGAAAATTTAAAAGGAAAAAATATCATTTAAAACTGCTTTCGGCTGTAATGTATTGTCGGATCCCACCAATATAGATAAAAATACTAAAAATACCAAAAACAAATAGCGTGGATGTCACCCCCAAAATCCATACCAGGCCCCTCAGGTCTGGTATGGATATTAAGGGGAACCCCACACCCATTTTTAAAAAAAAATGGCATGGGGGTTCCCCAGTCACTGTATACTCTGAATAGCAGTATATATACTATATGGCCTGCCCTATATACTCTGCAGAAAATTGGACCTTAAGTGTTGGTGGTACCAGAACACTGAAAGCCCTCACAGTGAAGCCTCGTACACACGCTCGGTTTACTCGGCAAGAACCAGCAAGAAAACTGCTGCAGAGCTTACCGAGCGTGTGTACGAGGCTTTCAGGTTTCTCGTCAAGAAAACTGCCTAAAATATCGAAGAGAAAAATAGAGAACATATTCTCTATTTTCTCGTCGTGATTCTCGGCAGGAAACTCGAGAGTGTATATACTTACCTGTCGCCGTGGAAACCCGCGCATGCTCGAAATGACTTTGATGCATGCGCGGTAGCTTCCTAGGCATAGGTATGGTGCAGCAAGATGGCGGCGACGGCATCGAATGTGACGAGCGCATGCTCATCGTACGCAATGACGTCACCATGTTCTTGCTTTCCAAAAGAACCGCGATTCTTTTGAAAAGAGTGTCTGTACACTAGGGCAGCAATATATTGTTGCCAAGAATCTCGTCAGGAAAACCTTGGTGTGGTGTTTCTGATCTCACGGCTTAACCTAGAATGAGCTGTGTTAGATTTGTTAGGCAATATTTGGATAACTTCAAATATAATTTATATAATTTCTGTATGATCAGTTCAGGGTTTTGGGTTGGGTGTCCTGTAGATAATCATAATTTGGGTAAAGTAAGTGAATGCGCCCGAGGTACCCTTTTTCTAGCCAGCATCATGGTAGGTTTGTCACCCATCGTGTAGTATTTATGTCTTGACCAGCGAATGTGTTTTTCAGCTTGGGTAGTTAGACTTAAATTCAATTCTAGCCTAGCCGCATCGATCCTATGTCTAATAAATACCTGAGGGTCCATGCACTGCTCGTTCACAAAACTGTCCAGGTCAACCTACACTTGCTTTATTGTCTGTTCCAAACTCATTTTTCCCTGGCTGCTAGTTGTATAGGTTTACCCTGAATGGTGGCCTTATGGGCCGCACAGTTTATAGCAGGAGACATATCGAAGGGCGAGTTATTGTGAAAAAATTCACAGAATTCTGTCTCGATTTCAGCATATATTATGGGGTCATTTAATAAGGCGACATTAAAGTGCCATGTGGAGGGGTGTGGTTTAGTCCAAAGATCAGTTAACAATAGTTTTATTGAGAATGATCCGACCAGGGCATGTTCACCAATGTTATATACGATAGCAATGAAGTACGTATAAAAAAGTGGCAGAGAGTATGTATGGTGTACCTGCAAAAAGTGTGTATAATCTATAGTGGAGGCGTTAGCCTCTCGTCAGGCATTTATTAAATCATAAAAACGTAGCAGGCGTGCCACTTTGCTGCTGCTTTTGGGAATTCTTTTGAGAATCACCTTCGTAGGGTCAGATTTATCCACAACCTGATCCAACCAACAATTGGTATTTCCACCCATAACTACCTGTCCCTGTACCTTAGGTATTAACACTGCCAACATCCTATCTTGGTGGAAGTCATCTGTTCAGGGGAGAGGCGTGCTGATCAATTCTGATTCTTCTGTTTATAGGGCCTCCTCTTGGGCTGACTTGTCGCCCGCTGTTGTTTCACCCGTTGGGGATATGATCCAGCTGAGGTCGGGTGTCTGCTTGAGTTCCTGTCACTGATAGTAACTGCTTTAGGCTGACGGTGCGTGGATCTCGTTCAGAGAATGTTTGTCCTCGAGTCCGCATGCATGTGCTCTCTACACTGTTCCTTTCATTTTTATTTTTTTATCACTTTTATTCTTACCTCTGTTATAGTGACAAGTACTCTTTTATGAGAAATCTGGGGTCTATCAGACTTTAGATCTCTCCTCTGCCCTTAAAGAATCTGACCACCCTAATGCCGCGTACACACCATCACTTTATGTGATGAAAAAAAATGACGTTTTTAAAAACGTCACTTTAATTGACCGTGTGTGGGGGAAAACGTCGTTTTATGTCTTCTAAAAAACGACCAAAAAAAATTGAAGCATGCTTCAATTTTATGTGTCGTTTTTCAAAACGTCAACTTTTACTTCACAGAAATTGACCGTGTGTAGTAAAAAACGTTGTTTAAAACAAAGTTTTTTCACCCGCGCATGCCCAGAAGCTACTTATGAAGCAAGCTTCAATGGAAAAAGTAACGAACGTAACCTCGCTTTGCTAGAACATTGTGAGAAAAATGATGGTGTGTAGGCAACTTCGTCTTTGAAAATTGAAGTTTCAAAAACGTAATTTTTTACTTCACAGAAAATGTCGTTTTTTTTCATCACATAAAGTGATGGTGTGTACGGGGCATAAGACCTTTGTGATCAGATGCTTTCCCAATTTAAAAATGGTTTTGTTTATATCCAGCAAAACCATAGTGGTGAAATGTTTGTATGGTTGTAGTTTGTTTCTTAGGCCATACAGATGATTGGAGCCATAGGCTAGCACAAAGGTACCTTAAATAACAATTCAACACACAAGTATGATCCAACATATTTATTAAATGGAAAATATAAGGCCACGGTGTTACCCATAGGGGGAGGGGTTAAATTAATTTAATTAAATAAATAATTAATAATACATATTTCAAAGGGAATAACCTGATGTCCATCCAGCCAAAGCTGGACGACTAATCCCCCATTTAGGATAGCAACGTCACTTGAGAATAGGGAGGGAGGGTGGGCGACGCTGGCTGACAGGACGGGCTGAGGAGACCGCCGCGCTGGAGCCCTTTTATAACCTCCTACAGCGCGGGCTTCTCCCGCCCGATTCGACCAATCGGCGGATCCGCTTCTTCCGCCAATCACACGCTGTTGCTGCCCAGCATCTGCACGGCACCTGAAACGAAAGGACACAGCAGGAGAGACTGCACAGCGGTGCTTCTCATCCTTTGGTCCAGCCCATGTTGGTCCAGCATATTGCTGGGACCTTTCATGGGCTAGCACAAAGGTACCTTAAATAACAATTCAACACACAAGTATGATCCAACATATTTATTAAATGGAAAATATAAGGCCACGGTGTTACCCATAGGGGGAGGGGTTAAATTAATTTAATTAAATAAATAATTAATAATACATATTTCAAAGGGAATAACCTGATGTCCATCCAGCCAAAGCTGGACGACTAATCCCCACCGGCCGGCGCCGGCAGAGCAACTGCCGGCTGAGGCCCCCCCACCACCGTGGCTGCTTCTATCAGGTTTTGCAAACCCATATTGAAGATGTCGATGCCAATGGGCGACAAATGGACTCTATCCCTGCGAAAAAGGCCTGGGATAAAACCTTCTAATTTCGAGTGGCGGAACGACACTCCGCCAGAAGAAATTAGGAAACTGTGGATGGTCCTATTAAGTCTCCTCCGAATTCTGTCCAAATAAAACAGGCTACTCTGAGGGGACCACAGAATTCTTGGAATCATTTCGGAAAAGGCCAAGACAGAACCTGGAAACATGAGACTTATCGTATGCAAATCCCTCTTTATTTCACATAATAGATCCCAAGTGCCCAATTTACCTAAATCGTTTCCACCTGCATGTAGAACCAGAATCTGAGGTGAGGGCCATATGGCCGACAAATACACCAAATGTTCCTTCACATTACGCCACCTCAAACCCCTAACACCTGACCATAGTAAAGTAAAAAATGAGGAGTCTAGACCTAGGTTAGTGGAGTAGGGCCTCGATTCGGCATGCTTGGCGGCCCAGAAAACATAAGAGTGGCCCACTATCCATACCACCTTCTTGACTTGCTCTGAAAGAAAAATTATAAAATTAGTAGTTCAGGACGAACATATAACTTGTACCTAGAACTATTCCAGCGCCCCACATACTTCAACCTGTCCTCTGAAAAGCCCATGGCGTTAGCTATCGTGGCTGCCCCTATCCTAAAGGAATGTGACGAAAAACTAAATGCTGACAAATTCAAAAGTCTCAAACAAGCAGAAAAAACGGCCGAAAATTGATACCTGGTAAGAGGGGATAAATCATAATGAACAAAAAACGAGCCAGAATGAGTCGGCCTTGCCGCCAAATACCTTTTGACTTGAGTGACCGGGCATAAGGAATCGTTAGGTGAACTGGAAAGAGAAAACCAACAACCTTTACCTACTGGCATAGATTTGGACCTGCAAAGAAAAATAAGAAGACAGCCATCCTGCACACGGATATGATTGAACCTAAGAAAAGATGAGGAAGACTTGTTAGCTGCTGTGAATTCTCCTACCCTGAGAGCTCCAAAAAAGGCAACTGAAAAAACGGCTTTAAACAGCAGAACCTCAAAACCGGATGAACATACCTCATGAAGCGAACCCAGGAGGTCCAATAACAGTTCGACCGAAATGGGACGCCTGCCGTCACTTGAAGGCCTGGACCTCCTAAAACCTTTCAAAACTTGAGTCACTTGAAAGAAAGACGTCAAGGCTGGTAGACCTGAAAATTTCAAAAAGAATGACACCCCCGCAAGGATCTTGCTCACTGACGCCGGGGATAACCGTGCCTGGATCAAATTGGATAAAAAAGATAATGCTAACAACGGAGTGACACTAAAAGGATCCGCCCCCACACTCTAGCAAAAAGAAAACCATCTGGACCAAGATAACTTATAGTCCGACCATGTCTTACTTGAAACTGAATTGCGTAGGTTACTGAAAATTAGTCCCATATTAAGCCCCAGAGGAATTCCGGGCAAGGGGTCCCCTGTTGATCTGCCGATGGTGCCAGGTCCCGGAACTTCGCAAACTGTAGGCGAGACAAAGCATCGGCAATATTGTTATGAATTCCAGCTATATGTTCAGCCTTAAGCCAAATATTGTGGCGCATGCAGTGCAATACCAAAAAACGTAGCAGTTTAACAACTGGCTCAGATCTAGAAGATAAAGCATTAATAGCGAACAGGACCCCTTTATTGTCCGTATGGACCATGATTCTCCTATTCTCAAAGAATTCTTTCCAGATTACTACTGAAACTACCACTGGAAATAATTCCAGGAGGACCAGGTTTTGTAAGATGTCCTCCTGCAACCAATCCTGATGCCAAACACCAGCGCACCAATGCCCATTAAGGAAGGCCCCAAAGCCTACCGAGCCGGCTGCGTCCGTAAAGAAATTCATCTAAGAAGAAAAATGTTACTGCGCTGATCTAATTATCCAGAGGTATTTAATCTCTGGGAATATGGACATAAGTGAAATATCAGGGCCACAATGTACCCAATCTTAAGTGTGAATAACCTGAATACAAACAATAAAAAATATAAGAAATATATGAGACATACAAATGTGACACTACGTGAGAAAACCCTAGCCATTGGGATGACCCGGGCAGCAAACGCAAACAGCCCCAGTAAAGACTGAGCTTCTTTAAATAGCACTTTCTTCCTGGATAAGAATGAAGAGATCAAGGATCTTAGTTTCCGCAATTTTTGTTCCGGTAATCTGAACTCCATGTGTATCGAATCAATGATAATGCCGAGGAATTCGATAGACGTGGAGGGAAAAAAGTTTTTTTCCTGCGCTAGGGGAACGCCAAAGTCTTCACAGATTTCGAAGAAAACCTGTAAAGCCTCGGAGCACTCCGAGGATCCTTCCTTCCCAAAGAATAAAAAATCATCTAGGTAATGCAAAGCAGCCCCATGGGGAAACCTTTGGGATAGGACCCAGTGCAAAAAGGTGGAGAAGGCTTCAAAGTAAAAGCATGAAAGGGAAAATCCCATGGGCATAGCCTTATCAAAGAAAAATTGATCCAAGAAATGAAATCCCAAAGAATTAAATCCTTGGGGGTGCACAGGCAATAAACGAAAAGCCGCTTTGATGTCGGCTTTAGCCAGCAATGAACCTTTGCCCATCTGCCTTAAGATGACCAAAGCTTCATCAAATGAAGAATAACATACAGGAGCTAATATGTTAGAAACCTCATCATTCAGGGAGGATTTGGGAGGGTAGGAAAGATGATGAATTAACCTATATGCTCCCTCTTCTTTTTTGGGAACTATGCCCAACGGGGACAAACGAAAATTTGTAAACGGGGGAGCCTGGAAAGGGCCCGCAACCCTACCTTCAGCCACTTCCTTGGATATTTTTTCATACACAACATCAACATGGCAGTCAACTGATAGTAAATTTTTTACCATCGCACAACCCGGGCCTGTAAAGGCCGGGACTAAAAACCCGTCTCTGAATCCTTCAATTAGCAGAGCCGCCATCCTGTGGTCTGGGTAGCACTCTAACCATGGTTGCATTACGGCTAGCCTCACTGGAGTCGGCGCCTTTTCCATGGTTATCCTTGGAAACTGGCTGAAAAGAGGATGCGGCGGATTTGCGGAAACACCTGCTGGCTGCATGAGAACCGCTGCAGTAGGAGCAGTCGTGCCTATACCGACAATTCGTAAGGAACTTGCACTGGCCCTCATTGAAGGCAAAGCAAAAACCTTTGCGAAAATTGCCCTGGATATTTGTCGGGGGCCTAGGAGCAAACTGGGGTTTTGCTGGCAACATTAAGTTTAACCATAGACCCACGTCTTTTGTCCCCCAGTGTAGCGAAGGGTGGACTGCCAATTTTTGCCGAAAATTCTCGTCATACGAGAACCAAGACGAGCCTCCGAAATGGCGAAACGCCTCGGCAATAATGTCCAAGTGCTGGAATAGACCCGAGCACTTGCTGGGGAAACACTCTCCCATTACAGCTGCATAAATGCAGAAAGCCTGCAGCCAATTTTGAAAAGTTTTAGGCACAGCCCTCCTCCTATCCTCCTCGGACCTGTCACCCGCTGGTTTATCAACCTTAGATAAAAACTCCTTGGAGGAGGGCAATAAAGACAACAAGTCGATGAACTCTCCCCTCCAAATTTTTTCTTTCACTGTCCTGGGCAAATGAAAGCCCAAAGGGGACAGAACACATGGGAGGGGCTCCTTAAACGAAGACTCCCCCACTGTTACAGCTGACGGCCTAATAGGCAATGAGGGGTTAATAGTATTAACCAAGCCCTTAGCAGTAATTGGCTTTCTAATATCCTGCAATGCATGAGTACTTGACTCCTGCCAAATTGCATTCACATCCTCCAAATACTGCATATCATGTGGGATAAAATCATTACTGGACTCATGTAAATAATCAGCACCATACACTTGTGCTCTCTGGCCTTCTGCCTCACTCTGTGATTGCTGTTCTGCACCCATGGCTTGTGCACCTGTATAATTAATACATAAATTCCTGTCACTATAAGCACCAGACCCCTGTGCCCCTTGTATACCTCTATCAGCACCACTAGCATGTGCCCCCTGAAATTGGTGTAAAACATTTGACAGGGAATTGACCAGTACAGACAACTGAGACATATCAGGATATGATTTCTCACCAACTTGGGACATAGGTTGCTCACTCTCCTCCACTTGTATAGGGTGAGTAGCGCTGCTCTCTCGCTGCCGAGATGCACTTCTTGTCACAGCTACTTCTTTCTTCAGACTTGACTGAGGAGAAGGAGCTGCACTCTGAACTTTTCTCTTCCTTCCTGGCTTCTGTTTTGCTGCGCTCCCCGCAGCAGCTGAGCCTTTTCTCTGCACAAGAGGGGATGGTGTGGGCTGTACTGAAGTGTTACCTTCCTCTAGACAGCGGAGCAGCCATTCCTCACCCCCCTTGCTCTCAGCCCTCTCCAGCAGTTGGCACAGGAGGGCTTCCCTGCTACTGGTGGCGCAACGCTTCATTCTGAGGTGCTGACAGGCACTGTCCCTGCTGCGACGCAGGCTGACAGGACGGGCTGAGGAGACCGCTGCGCTGGAGCCCTTTTATAACCTCCTACAGCGCGGGCTTCTCCCGCCCGATTCGACCAATCGGCGGATCCGCTTCTTCCGCCAATCACACGCTGTTGCTGCCCAGCATCTGCACGGCACCTGAAACGAAAGGACACAGCAGGAGAGACTGCACAGCGGTGCTTCTCGTCCTTTGGTCCAGCCCATGTTGGTCCAGCATATTGCTGGGACCTTTCATTCTAGTCTCGTATCAGCTCTATGATCAGCTGGCGAAACTGCTAGCTGCATTCTCTGGTTTTCCGGTGGGACAGGAGAGCCTGAAAAAAACATGGAAGGCGGCAGAAGGGGGATGTCCCCTGCAACTTCTTGTATAAGCAATCTAGCAGCTAATTAGCTGCTAGTATTGCTTTTACATGAAAGCAGACCACCAGGTGAAAGAAACTTTACCAAGATGATGCCTCCACCTCCAGGCATCATCCCGGTATAACCACTCAGAGTCCAGCGATGTACCAATACTTTGCTGTTCCTTGTTGAGCCTACCGTATATGTCATATTTTTCTTAATTTTTTATACAGTATGTGGGCTGAATGAAAAAAGGTACATAACTGATGCATCCATTCACATCAATTGATTTGGATGAAGAAATCTCTGCTAGAAAAAGTGCCCACCATTAGAATATACCGCCCTGCATCCACCAACTTCTAATGTTGGGCATACATGAAATTTTCATTTTTTTTGTTCATTCTGTGAGTTGAGGGGGAAAAAAAAGAACCTAACATATTTCTCCATTCACATCAATCAATGTGGATGAAGAAATCTCTGGCAAAAAAAAATGCTAAAGCATAGGGGTGGCATATACAGTACATTTGTTTTAACTGTGGGCAAGAAATCTCCTCCTACAGCACTGCAATCACTGACGTATGTATTCTGAAGGCACACCCTGCTGTTGTCAGAATAAACAGATCAGTGCTGTAGATGAAGCATTCCTGCAAAATATACACGGTTGCCAATAAAACATAATACAAACTGAACATTAACTTAAAAAAAAAAATGTGTTTTTTTTTTACTGAAATCCCTGCCAAAAAATTTTTAAAAATATATATGCCAAAGCATAGGGGCAATCCTCCCACTGACCACTGTAGGCCAATTAAGCTTGATTATTTACATTCTTTTTTTTTTTAACTACAGAGGAGAAATCTCTTCCTACAGTGCTGCAATCACTGAGGTATTATCATGTACCAGGCACTGGAGGCCAATGGAGAGAGGGCTACCCTGGCGGCTAAGTTCCGGACTCCCCTGAAGATGAGACAGGAGGAATTGGGCACAAAGTAGCACAGGTCGCCTATGGAGTTGCTTGCAGACGGATTCAGGGATACTGCAGATGTAATGAGCAGAGGCTGCAGGCAGATGGTGCCTGTGAGGTGTGGCAGGTCTGCAGAATCACAGTGTTAGAAAAATAGTCAGTACAAGCCAGTATCAGGAGCCAGGTGAATAACTGAGCAGACAAAGTCAGGTGGAAAGCCAAGATAAGACACAGAAGCAGGCAGATGGTATCTGTAAGGCAAGCCAGGGTCGAAGACTGGAGCAAGCAGGAGACAGGTCAGGAGGAACAAGGATCACCGGAGCAAGGGAACACAGGAACACAGGTAAAAAGCTGATGATCAAACAGCACTTCAGCCAAGGGCTGGCTTCCTTATAAAGACCCGTGTGATGTGCTGACGGAGATGCTGGGTCCTAGAGCCCTTCTCTTTCCCTGACAGGTATGTATTCAGAAAGCACACCCTGCTGCTGTCAGAATAAACATATCACTGCTGCAGGTAAATAGCGCTCCTGCAAAGCAAATAATGGTTAACAATAAAACACAGTAAGAACATGAACTCAATAAAACAACAACTACTATTGTGATTTATTTATTTATTTATTTTACTTTTTTGTAACCTGTAAACTGTAAAGTGTAAACTTTCCAGGCTAGGTTCTCTCAAAATGCGATAGCCAGTTTCCTGACTATCTAACATCTTTTGAGACCCTGTGTGAATGTGTGCACTAGACTGTGCCATGCTGTACCCTATACTAATACTGCACTAGTGTGTGGTAGCGACAGAAAGCAGAGACCAGGTTGGCCAGGACAGGGAGGACAAAAAAAGCGACTATCTCTTCTTATTCCATTTCTGCTACAGGCACAACATCTTTTTTGGGGTGAATTTTGGGTCAGGGTACCAGGAATGTCATCCTTAAAATGCCTCTCATTCAGCCAGCTCATTCTAGATACAAAACGGCCATGATGATTTCTTCTGAAATTTTAGGAAGGATTCACTTCTTCCTGACACTTTGTAAAGTACAAAAGTGTTGAACACAGCCAATTGAAATAAATATACAGACACTTCATTGCACCAGTGTCTCCATCATCTGGTCGTTGAAGTCCACCCCTCCCATGTTAAGGTTGTAGTCGTGGACACAGAGGGACTCCTCAACAACAACAGTCACCATTTTGATTTGGACTGTTGTGTCTGCGTGAATGGAAGACAGGATGAAAACATCCTATTTGTGCTTCCACTTAACTGAAAGCAATTCATAATTTCTCAATCAGACTTTCTCCCCCCTTCTAAGTTGGGTATTTACAAGCCCTTGGGGGAAGCCCCAGTGATTAGGTCGCATGGTGCCACATGAGCCAATTTCAAATAGGTGTCTAAAAAGTGGCATGCTTGTATAAAATGTGTCCACATACAAGTGGTACTCTTTATGGAACAAGGAAGATACCAAGTCCAAAACAATCAATCTTGCCACTGCCCCCAATGTAGTCTGGGCATTTGGGGGCTCTGCACGACTATCTTTTCCCTTGTAAATCCAGGAATTACATACATAGCCTGTTTCCCCCCTCACAGAGCTTATACATTTTGCCGCCATATCTAGCACACTTGCTGGGGAGAAACTAAAAACAAGGTGGCTAGAAAAATGAATGAGGAACTCTTCTACGCAGATGTTTTGTTGGGGCATATACAAGTCTGAAAATTTCTGGTTAACGTGATTTATGAGGGGCTGAATTTTGTGGAGCCGATCATATCCGGGTCACCCTGAGGATGACATTGTTCATTGTTGTTGAAATGCACAAATCACATTATATTCTTATATCTACCTCTGGCCATGGCAACAGAGAACACGGGCATATGATGAATCGGGTCTGTTTACCAATATGACTGTGACTCATTATTTTTAGTAATGTCCATGTTAAGGGTCACGCCCAAAAAAGTTTTACATTTGAAAACAGTAAAATGTTTCAATGCGAATGGTCTGGCAAGGTTTTAATTTGGATTGGCGGCAATACATTGTTTGGCATATAAATTGCTTTGGTCCACAATCAATTGATACAGATCTGTGAAAACAACTCCAACAAACCAAGGAGAGTTAAATTTGCTGTTGCCACCTGAATTCCGGGTTGGGCAATGAATGTGGGAAGTATGGCTGCTGCAGAATCTGTAGGTTGCCAATCAGGATTTGCAAGCACATCTGAAAGTACTATTCCACCTCTCCTCTATAGCTATGGTCTATATAGAGTAATACCACTACTGTAAGTTACACAACATTTGGGGCGTGGCCAGGCAGCTGATGTAGCCGGACGCACTTTCAGCTCTCTCCGTCGAATCTCCTGACATCCATCCTGCTTACCGCCCGTCCTGCCTGTTTTTTGTGCCCGATCGCTGCGGGGAGGTGTCCTGGTCACTCCGGTGCCCTCCATTCCTGGATCCGAGGAAGATGTCGGCGACTAAAAGACAAAATGTGGCCCGGTCCGCGGACAGCATGGCAATCCAAGATGGCGCTCAGGCCCCACGCACAGCGAAGGAGAAACACAGAGACGGAGCGGAGAGGCTCTTCTCCAGAGTGCTGGCTGCTGATCCCAATGCTCACCCGGAGACACAGAGCGAGATGCCCGGTAGAACATCCGATGCGGATGACACAGTCCCCCTGGATGATGGCGGAGGCCCGGAATATCCATGGAGCGGAGTGAGTACACCTAACGGCAACCCCACTAGGCCGCAATCCCTCACCAGCCCTGCTACTGATAGTGAGCCCTCACTCAGAGACATATTCACAGCTATGACTACATGCAATACCTCCCTAGCTGCTCTAACTGCTGACATTAAGGGGGTCAAGGCTGAAATATCGTTCCTGAGGCAGGATGCACAAAAACTGAGGGAAAGGACCTCTGCTGTGGAGGGAAGGATAAGCTCCATAGAGGATGACATGGCTCCCATGCAAAGAGATCTTACATACAATAACCATCTCCTTACTCAGCACTCGTCCCGTTTAGAGGAACTGGAGAATAGAATGAGAAGGAATAACGTAAGGATGGTTGGTCTGCCTGAAAGAGCTGAAGGAAAGAACCCTGTTGAGTTTATTGAAAACTGGCTGGTGACTGCTTTTGGCAAGGAGGCTTTCACTCCATTGTTCTCAGTTGAAAGAGCACATAGGGTGCCTTCCCGGCCCCTGCCACCGGGGGCCCCTCCAAGACCCTTTTTTTTTTTTATTCAATGTTTCTTTATTAAAGTTTCACGTGGTATTACAAGGTACAGTTAAAACTTGTACGTCGTGCAACGACGTCGGGAAACATGTATTAAGTAAACAAATCGTGTTCATCAACATAAATCATGAAATAACACATGAGATAGGGACGCAGTGGACTTAAAACATACGTTCATTCCACTCCCGTGGAGCGACACCCCTTATGGGATCATTAGTGTCGCGCCAGTGGAGCGGCGATTAATAACAGAGTCCACTACGACACGTAGTCGGCCCCTAGTGGGGGTTTTGAAACCGTTAGTCAGATAGAAAAAAAAAAAGAAGAAGAGAAAATAAACCTTATGTGGCAGTGTGAACTTGTATTGCTCGGTCAAGAAGTATACCAAACGGGTCATAGGAGCCTAACAACTCATGGTAGTTGTAGCTCCCGTCCAGTCGCGCCAGGGCTGCCAGAGCACCCGAGCCTTGGATGCCTGCCCTGTACTCACTGCTGTCATAGTCTCGTAGCTGTAGTGAAGCGCAACCAAGTCTTTGACCTGAGCTGTGCTGGGATTCTGGACGTCCTTCCAGTGTCTTGCTATGTTGAGCCTGGCTGCCAGGAGTATGTGTGTGGTCACGTGTCTCACGGGAAAGGGGATTTCTTCAATGCTCAGATTGAGAATTGCAAGGGCCGGTGTGGGGGTTGGTTTGACATTTGTAACTTCGGAAATGAGCTGGAAAACGTTGGTCCAGTATTCTTGAATGTTGGGGCAGGTCCAAAAAATATGTAGCATGTCCCCCCTATTTGTGTTGCATCTCCAGCAAATGTCAGAGTAGGTAGTGCTGAAAGATGCCAATTTCACTGGGGTGAGGTACCACCGCAGAGAAATTTTCTGGGTGAGTTCCCAGAGGGCTGCGGATTTAGTAGCCTTGAAGACCGCCTTAAGGGCGCCCCGCCATTGAGCCTCAGTAAATTTGCAGTCGAGATCAGCTTCCCATTTAAGGTGCGGGGTCAGTTTGGAGAAGGTGCCTTTGTTGTGGAGAGCGTTGTAAAAGTGGGAGATGCCCTTTATCTTAGAGGTAGGGTCTGTTAGGTAGTCCCACGTTTTAGCAGGGACATTGTAAAGGGGACGGGGCAGCGCGTTTAAGCAGTGGTGCACCCGTAGGAAAGTAAAGTGTTCAGCGTCTGGGAGAGCGAATTCCGTTTTGAGTTGAGAGAACGTCTTAGGTTTACCGTCAAGTAGTAGGTCTTGTATATTTAGGATTCCTTTGAGGGACCAGCGTGTCAGTGATAGGTCGGGTGATAGGAACTGGAGAGATTCTAGCGGAATAGCGAAGCGCGAAGCGTTGGGCGTTGGGTCAAGTAGGGATATCAGTCTGTCCCACGCTTGTGCTGATGCTTTCATTGTCGGGGGCAAGGAGGGTGGAACTGTGGCGCCCAGGGGGGTACTAAGTAGCCAACTCACTAGCTTTTGCCTAGGAAGAGAGAAGCTCTCCATGGACCCCCAGGGTGACTTTTTCAGCGGTTGGAACCAGCTGGGGAGTTGGGCTAGAACGGCCGCCGTATGGTAGTCTCTAAAGTCTATGGAACCTGTACCCCCTGCTAACTTGTGTTTTGTCAGTATGGAGTGTGCGCATCTGGGTTTTTTTCCGTTCCAGAGGTATTTGTTATATACCGTCTGGAGGGACCTGAAAAATGAGACCGGTAGTGGTACCGGGAGGGTCCGAAAGATGTACAGGATTTGGGGTAGGCAAATCATTTTAAAGGCTGCGAGTCTCCCCGACCAGGAGAGTTCGTGTTTTGCTAGAGATTGGGAGGTCTGAAGGACGTTGTGCAGCAATGGAATGAAATTGCACATGTATAGTTTCGTCAGTGTTCTCGGTAGTTGAATGCCCAGGTAGGAAATGTCAGTGTGAGCCCATGTGAACGGGTGTTGAAGTTCCAGGAGGTTCCTGGTCGTTGCGTCAATGTTGATGTCTAGTATGAATGATTTAGTCGTGTTGATTTTGTAGTATGATACCGAGCTAAACCAGTGCAGCAACTTTTGTACCTCAGCCAGGGAAGAGGTCGGATTCGTTAGGATTAGAATGACATCGTCCGCGAATAGGCTTATTTTGTGTGGTCGGGGACCAATTGTGAGACCTGAGATGGCGGGATTGGAGCGGACATGTTCTGCCAGGGGTTCCATTAGCATGTTAAAAATGAGTGGGGATAAGGGGCACCCCTGTCGCGTGCCATTTGTAATAGAGAATGGGCAGGAAAGCATGCCTTCCGTGTATACTTGGGCCTTGGGATTGGTGTATAGGGCCAATATGGCCTGTAGAATGAAGCCGTCCAATCCAAATTTTCGGAGTACAGCTTCCAGGTATGTCCAGTGAACCCTGTCGAACGCCTTCTCTGCGTCCAAGGATAGGAGCAGAGAAGGCGTTCCGGTGGATTCCGCGTGGTGGATCAGGTTGAGCATCCTCCTCGTTGCATCGGATGCCTGCCTGCCCTTTGTGAATCCTGTTTGGTCTGTGTGGATAAGAAGGGGCATAATTTCTAATAGTCGTGCGGCTATGGTTTTGGCATAGATTTTAAGATCGAGATTGAGTAGTGATATTGGGCGAAAATTTTGAGGAACATTGGGGGCCTTCCCTGGCTTCGGTAAGGTTATGATCAGTGCATTTAAATATTCATTCGGAAAATTAGAAGAGGAGGCAGCGTTATTGAACACTTCAGTAAGGTGCGGGGCCAGAATGGAGGAGAATTGTTTGTAATATTCTCCTGTCAGACCGTCAGGTCCAGGTGCCTTACCCCGAGGTAGGGAGTCTATTGACCTGCGAATTTCTTGTGCAGTGAACGGGGCGTTAAGCGCTTCCAGTTGCTGCATAGTCAAGGAGGGGATGTCAATCGGTCGGAGGAAGTTGTCAATTTCCGTGCGCGTTGGTTGTGGGGTGTTAGGGTCACGTTCCAGGTTGTATAGGTCACCATAGTAAGCACTGAAGGCATCAGCTATGTCCTGGGGGTTCGTCAGGGAGAGATTCGTATGGGGGTGGTAAAGTTGGTGGATTTTAGTTTTGGCGCGTCTGCCTTGTAAGCGTTGTGCCAATTTCTTCCCTGCTTTGTTGGAAGTGGAGTACGAGGTCGCTTTAAATTTCCTCTGGAGGAATTCGAAAGAGTGGAGAAGAAGAGTTTTAAGTTCCTGTCTTAGGGACATCAGAAGCTTAGTCTGGGAGTCTGTGGGGTTCGTTTTATGACTGGTTTCTAGTGTCGTTATTTGGGTAGTCAGTTCGTCTACACGCTGCGTCCTCTCACGTTTGAGACGTGAACCTAGTTTTAGTAATATTCCTCTCATGTACGCTTTGTGGGTGCACCACACCACCGCAGGGTCAGACACAGAGCCCTCGTTTAGCTCAAAAAAATCCACAATCTCATCGCAGATCTGTGGGGTATATTTGTCATTTTGAAGTAGATAGTCGTTCGCTCGCCATAAAAACGTGCTACGTTGCAAGGAAGAGTCCTCGATTTGAATCGAGATCGGGGCGTGGTCTGACCATGTGGCGGTGTGGATCGTAGACATAGATATCTTTTGCAAGATCCATTTATCTGTCAAAAACAGATCGATTCTTGAGTATGAGTGATGCCTAGGGGAGAAAAATGTAAAGTCCTTTTCAGAACCATGTAGGCACCTCCATGCATCGTAAAGATCCTGAGTTGAGATAAAGTTCAATAGGGGCGACCCCCGTCTTTGCGCCGCCGAGGTGGAGTCCAATCGAGTGTTCGGTACCAGGTTAAAGTCCCCGCACAGGATCAGGTGGCCTTTCTGAACGGGTTTGGTCATGGCTAGGACCCTGCGTAGGAACGGCAACTGGCGTGCGTTAGGGGCATAGACGTTCACCAATGTGTACACAACCCGGTTGAGGGAGCAAATTAGGATCAAAAAGCGACCTTCAGGGTCTGCAACAGAGTTCAGGAGTTGGAAGTCTACTGTGTCTTTAACTGCGATCATGACCCCCCGGGTTTTGGTGGAGTGGTAGGCGTGGAATATGTGAGGGAACTGTCGATTTGAACAGAGGGGGAGGGCCTGCTGTAGTAAGTGGGTTTCTTGAATGCACAGCACGTCACTGCGGAGGGTCGTGGCGGTCCTCCACAGTGAGTGGCGCTTGGCAGGGTGGTTCAGGCCGCTCACATTCAGCGATAAAATCGAGAGTGGCATCTCTGCAATGTTAGGCTGATGTGTAATGGGGAGTGACACTCACTGTTAGATAAAAAAATCAAAATCAAAAAAGAGCCTCCGCGCTACTGTAGACTCCTAAATAGTAATAACCCAAAACAAATACGGTGCTGCAAAACCTAATAGTGTTTACAATACACAAATCAAAAATCATATATATAGGGGTTCTGCGCGAACCAACACAGTGATAAAAAGGTAAAATAATCTAGACATATAAATATATATATATAGTGAATGTGAACAAAGAAGGTGGGATAGTGAGTGCTCACACTTTCCAAAATCAAATATGTGTAAGTGTATCCTCAAAAAGAATAAAATAATCAAATATATTAATTGAATAAATTGAGTGATTAAATAATTAAATAATTTGAGCAAACAGTCCAAAAAAGTGCGGTGATAAAATATAATATATAAAATAGAACGTATGGAATATAAAAAATAAGGTGAAAAAATAAATGAGAAAAGTGAATAGGAAGTGTCCCAATAATGGTGTGCCAAGCTGTCAAATGGTGGCCGCAGTGTAGCTGGATATCCACTAAACGGGTTGTTGACAGATGTATAATTCACTCCCTCACCAGGCTCCCAGAACTCTTACCTCAAACCATAAATAAATGTGCATCCAAAAGATATTGAATCACCATAGAGATCTTTTCTCTTGTTAGTATCAGCTGGAACGTCTCCTTGGCCACTTCCTAATACAGCTCCAGTACAGGGAAAAGAAAGGAACACAAGGGCTCCAATAGTGTAATATTGTAAGACTCAGGGGGAATTTATTAAAGAAAAAACCTGTGCTTACATCAAAACTTAAAAATATGTTTATTCACTGCACTCGTTTTTAAGTTTTGATGTAAGCACAGGTTTTTTCTTTAATAAATTCCCCCTGAGTCTTACAATATTACACTATTGGAGCCCTTGTGTTCCTTTCTTTTCCCTGTACTGGAGCTGTATTAGGAAGTGGCCAAGGAGACGTTCCAGCTGATACTAACAAGAGAAAAGATCTCTATGGTGATTCAATATCTTTTGGATGCACATTTATTTATGGTTTGAGGTAAGAGTTCTGGGAGCCTGGTGAGGGAGTGAATTATACATCTGTCAACAACCCGTTTAGTGGATATCCAGCTACACTGCGGCCACCATTTGACAGCTTGGCACACCATTATTGGGACACTTCCTATTCACTTTTCTCATTTATTTTTTCACCTTATTTTTTATATTCCATACGTTCTATTTTATATATTATATTTTATCACCGCACTTTTTTGGACTGTTTGCTCAAATTATTTAATTATTTAATCACTCAATTTATTCAATTAATATATTTGATTATTTTATTCTTTTTGAGGATACACTTACACATATTTGATTTTGGAAAGTGTGAGCACTCACTATCCCACCTTCTTTATTACTCACTGTTAGATGCTGTAGATCAGAGCTGGCGAGGGCCCGAAGGTGGGTTCGAGTTCAGGTGTACGGCAGTCCAGAAGCTCCGGGGCGAGTGCACAGAGAGCTGTAGATAGAGCAATACGTTAGGTATAACTGCAGCAACAACAAAACGTAAAGAAAAAAAAGAGAAAAAAAAAGCAAAAAATGCAATGGCAGAATACGGAGGGGTGGCAAACACCACGTTGGCCTCCAATTGGGGGAAACTGAACAGTCAGTAGCGCAGGAGAATAAAGAAGCAGGGGTGACAGGCGTCAGGATCCAGGGGAACTGTTGGAGCATTATTTGGCCGCACTCATCTTGAATTAAGCCTCTTTCAGGTGTGGTTTGTTTCCATGCTCCTACGGGGAGCCATTGCTCTCTTCTCAAGCGGGGCTGCGTGCTGGGGTTCCGGGAGGATTCCCCAGGTGCGGAGGAGACATAAGCCCTTGTCCAGATCTTTGATCGTGTGGGTCTGGCCATTTCTCGTGACCAGGAGGGTGGCCGGATACCGCCACTTATATTGCACTTTGTGGTTCAAGAGGCCCTTGGTAATCGGACTCAGCTGTCTGCGGAGCTGGAGGGTGTACTTAGAGAGGTCCGGGTAGAACTGGACTCCGGCAAACGGGTCAGGAAGAGGTGATTTGGCTTTGACTCCCATCATCAGGTTTTCTTTAATGTGGTAAAAATGGATCCTCATCAGGACGTCCCGGGGGACTGAGGCTGCAAGGTGAGATGGTTTGGCGATCCTGTGGATCCTGTCAATGACCACTTCTCGAGGGGGTGCTTCTGGCAGGATAAGGCGTATCAATTCAGTGGCATAGCGTTGGAGGTCCGCAGGAGCGATGTTTTCAGGTACGCCTCGCAGTTTAACATTATTTCGGCGGGACCTGTCCTCCAAATCGGCCAACTTGGAGCGCATCCAGGCCTGTTCCTCCTTTATGTCATCATAGCAGTCAATGACATCGTTCACTGTGGAGGTGCAGTCAGTGAGGCCTCTCTCCACAGCATCCACCCTGTTGTCTAGCACATGCAGGTCTGAGGTGATTTTTGTGAACAGTGTGGAGAGGTCAGACATAAGGGAGGTTTGTAGGGACAGTAGCATGTCCTTCAGGATCGTGTCCATCACTGGCTGCCCAGATGTGGGGAAGGAGGCCACAGAGGAGTGCAGGGCCTGACTGGAGAGGAGTGGGCCAAAAGCCGGGGCCTCTATTTGCGGCCGCAGCGTCCGCTGCGGCGGCGTGTCTAGTCTCCGTTTGGCTTTCGCCGGGCTGGTGGGCAGCGGATCCCCCCCTGTCTGATCGGGAGGTTTTGCTGGGGTACTTGCGGTTTGCGGAGTCACAGGGCCATCGTCCGGTAGATCCGTGTAGGAGCCGCGCTGCGCGGCCTGGTCGGCGCCATCTTGGGAGGCTCCGGACCCCTCCACCGGCTTGTAGGCGAATTCTGTCAGTTTTTGGGGCTTGTGCTCCGTGAGCCGTTTCCTCGACGTGCTCATCGTGTTCCCCGATGTCTCCTGAGCGAGGATGGGCGCGGATGGAGTTGCGGTGGCGGCCTACGTCGTTGTTGTTTTCCCCTGGCTGACGAGCTGAAGGCTTAGGCGTCCATCTTGCTCTCCGGCCGGCCACGCCCCCCCTCCAAGACCCTTTTTGTTCAAACTTCTCCATTATAAAGATAGGGATGCCATACTACGCAACACCAGGCTTAAACCAGAAGCCATGAAGGTTGATAATGCCAAAATCTCCTGCTTCCCTGACTTCTCTGCTGAGCTGCAAAAACAACGTGCAAAGTTTCTGGATATCAAACGTCGCCTTAGAACCCTTAACGTGAAATATGCTATGCTATACCCTTCCAAGCTGAGAGTAGAAGCTCTAGGATCCATTCATTTCTTTGATCTACCTTCTGCGGCCGCACAATGGCTGGACAGAGAGGAACATTCGATCCGTGATGGTCGCGGCCGACGCTGTGCTCAACAGGACGGGTAACGCACTGATTGAATTATCGCTGATGAATACCTGCTATGCCCTTACTCCAAGGCAGAGAAGCTGCTGATGCTTAGTCCACACTCTACCACCTGGGCTATTTGTTTTAGCTGTTGAGAAGTTCGAACGCTTCGGTGCACTTCCACTGTTGCCCCCATGTGGATCTGGTTCAGGCCCCACCTTGCCTACGGGCACACAAGTTTGGCCATGTTGGCCTGTTGTTCTCTGACTTTATCTTTTTTTTTTTTTTTTTTTTAAACAATTTTATTAAGAATTTAACACGACATACAATCGTTTCCAGTACTGGGTGCAACCAGTGACACAATACAAGAGGAACAGGAGTAAGTACATACAAGCAAGAGCAGATTGATTGAGTCCAGCGTCAAAACAGTGCAGAAATAGTACAAAAACAACTTGTAACAGCATGTAAGTGATTGTTCGGGCAACATTGATACACCTCAGGTAGAAGAGCATATTAAGATATCAAGGTGGTGCTGAACCCATATAGGGCCCTCCCTAACCACCCACCCCAGAGGGAGCTATCTGTGGACGAGGCGAGGCCCCAGTGTACGAGGCACCAGCATCGTGAGGTGGAGGCTAGTCGGGGAGGGGGGGAGAGAGAGAGAGGGGAAAAAAAAAAAAACCACACCCGGGGGGGGGGGGGGGGGATATCAGAGGGGAGAAGTTGAGACCAGCTGTGTAGGGGTCAGAGATATCACTGCCCAGAGGGCTTGGTCATGGACGCAGCCGCAGGGAGAGTTGGGTCCACCAAGGCGCAAGATTCCCTGTAGTGGATCCAACATGCCCATGTTTCTCGAAACTTGTCATGAGTGTCATTAGCACGATGGATTAGTTGTTCCATGTCTTCAGTTCTATTCACCCTGAGGTGCCAGTCCTGCAACGTAGGGGCAGAGGTAGACTTCCACTTCAAGGGGACACATTGCGTGGCGGCGTTAACAAGATGCAATATTAGTGACTTGCGGTAATGTTTCCGAGGTACAACTGTATGGTGCAGTAAGTACTGTGCTGGGGAAAATTCTATGAAGTATGTAGTGATCTTAACGATACAATCGTGGACTTCCTTCCAAAATGGCACTATCAAGGGGCATTCCCACCAAATGTGGAGGAGGGAGCCAGACTTTATCTTCCCTTCTCATATCTTTCCATCTACTGGACGTTTTTGCTGTGGGATCACCGCCCTTCATGTTCCATTCGCACCCTGAATCCACCCCCCCCTGTGACTGCCTTAACTGTTTATTATACGGTACTCCTTGCCTTATCCCTACTGCCATTGCTGCATTGCCTCACCCTGATACGTGTCTCTTGCACTCATCGGAGGTCCTGTGGCCGTCTTTCCCTGTCAGAATATTTTGCTAACCTGCTGTCCGGCGTTGTGGTCTTGTCATTAATGTGCATGTCTTACTTGTTCCTAATTTACAATGGCTGCAATGACTAGATTTATGTCCTGGAATGTGCGGGGACTGAACAACCCTGTTAAGCGCTTGGCTGTGCTCCGTACGGTCAAGCGAATAGCTGCTGATATAATTTGCTTACAGGAGACTCACCTCCCCCCGACCTCCACACTCCAATTTGCGGTAAGGCAATTTAGCCACCAATTTCATTCTACTTTTTCAGTGTACTCGAGGGGGGTGAGTATCCTGGTTAAGCGAGGCACACAGTTTACGGTCTTAGACACACAAACTGACGTCGAGGGGCGGTATATCTTTATTTTATGTTGTGTACATGCCACTAAATGTATTCTTGCTGGAATATATATTCCCCCTCCTTTCTCATCTAGCATATTGAAGGTATTGACAGATTTCATGGCCCGCTTTGCGGGTATTCCTGTATTAGTGGTAGGTGACTTTAATAATTGCCTAGATCATGATAAAGATAGATTGTCTGCCCCAAGGGGAGTGGGAGTGCAGAGGGGGAGCGGGCCCACTCCGTTTGCCCGTTTACTCTTGGAAATGGGCCTAACGGATGTTTGGAGGGTTCATAACCCAGAAGCCAGAGTTTATTCCTGCCAATCTGCCTCAGTTGGGTGCTTATCCAGAATCGACCTTGGTCTGGGGAATGATTTGCTCCTACCAATGTTAGAATCCTCTCAATATCACCCTAGACAAGTTTCAGATCACTCCCCTCTGTCAATTGACGTTAGGTGTGGGGCTCATAGGGGTAATACCCTTTGGAAACTTAACCCGTTTTGGCTATCGCTTATTCCAGACCCAGACCCTATCCCGGAGCTCCTCACAAATTTTCATGGGCAAAACTTGAACACTGCAAAATTAGGCGTAGTCTGGGACACAACTAAAGCTTTTCTCAGAGGCCAATTTATCAGGGAAATTTCCAAGATAAAAACCTCTACAAAGGAGTGGGAAATGTCGGTATTGGAGGTGGTACGATCCTCTGAGGCCAGATATATTACTGACCCCACAGATGATACAAGGCGCTCGTGGCTAGCAGCACAAACCTTACTTAAAGACCTGTCTATGCAATTAGCTGAGAATAAACGTTTTTTTCTACAACAGAGCCACTTTGAAGAGGGTGAAAACACAGGACACATGTTAGCATTGTTAGCTAGATCACAACAGTCATCCTCGCATATTGCATCGATAACAAACTGTGAGGGAAATCCCTGCCATTCCACTAAAGAAGTCACAGAGGTGTTCAAACTCTTCTTTCAGGAAGTCTATTCTTCCAAAGTTAACCCCACTAGAGACGAAATTCATTTGTTCCTGGACAGATACCCCATCCCATCACTGTCTGCTTCAGATGTTACCCTGCTCAATGCTCCCCTGACTGAGGAGGAACTACTGGAGGCACTGGCACACTCAAAAAATGGTCGGGCGCCCGGGGCTGACGGGTTACCGTCTGAAGTATACAAAAGGTATGCAGCTCAACTCCTCCCTACTCTTCTTAAGGTTTATAACCATGCACTTGAAACGGGCTTCCTTCCCCCTTCCATGAACGAGGCCCTTGTTGTGGTCCTGTTAAAGCCCGGAAAAGACCCCCTATCACCGGACTCCTATAGGCCAATTTCGCTTTTGACATGTGATGTCAAGCTGCTGGCCAGGGTTTTGGCTAGCAGATTGGCTAAATGCATACAGAAGGTGATACACAGAGATCAGTCTGGGTTTATTCCAACAAGGTCTACCTCACAGAATCTGCGCAGACTCTTCCTGAACTTGCAAATCCCTCTGGATAATGTAGGGAATAGGGCGGTTCTATCGTTGGACGCCGCTAAGGCGTTCGACAGCATGGAATGGCCCTATCTCTGGGAAGTCCTGGCCCGCTTTGGGGTGGGTCCCTCATTCTTGAAGTGGGTCCAGCTGCTGTATAGCTCCCCATCGGTGAGAATGCGTGTCAACGGGGAGGTGTCGGAACCCTTTAGTCTTGCTAGGGGCACTCGGCAGGGGTGCCCTTTGTCACCCCTGTTGTTTGCCCTGGCTCTTGAACCACTGGCCATACATATTAGGCATATGCAGGAAATAGTGGGGTTTCAGAGGGGGTCCAGAAAAGATGTGACCTCCCTTTATGCTGATGACACTCTGATATACTTGGGAGATACAGGTAGTTCCTTACAGAATGTCATGGACCTGATTGCTGACTTCGGTCAGCTCTCGGGTTTTACTATTAACTGGAACAAATCGGTTCTTATGCCCTTAGATCCCCTACCGGGTCCTTTGCCTGATTGTGCAGGGGACATTGCTGTAGTAGACGAGTTCCGTTATTTAGGCATACAGGTTACACCACTCCCTCTCCAATACCTTGACAAAAACCTGTCCCCGCTGCTACAGAAACTTCGGCTAAAATGCTCAGCCTGGAGGAAATTGCCATTGTCCGTGACTGGTAGAGTCAACTTAATCAAGATGATATGGGCACCTCAACTCCTATATATTTTCCACAACTCTCCGATTTGGATCACCCATAGATGGTTTGCCCGTATAGACTCTCAGTTTAGGGAATTGATCTGGGGTGGAAAATTGGCTCGTATAAGTCTGCATTCATTACAGCTCGCGAAAGACCAGGGGGGTATGGCAGTTCTGCATTTTAGGTTCTATTTTATAGCTTCACAGCTTCAGCACCTTGGTAATTGGGGGGTAGTGGATGACTCTGACCTGATTAGGTCCCTGATAGTCCCGGTAGATTCGGTTCTCCCAGCATTGGTATATCTGGAAGCTGGTCTTACTCAATTCCCCAATGCTTTTCCCACAATTGGTCTACTGAATAAATTATGGAAGTATGTGAGAACCATTTTTAAACTTAAAACGGTCTGCCAGTTCACTCCAATATGGAGAAATAAATATCTTGGAGAACTCTTTAAACTGAGGGGCTTCGGCTCATGGGAGGCGCTGGGAATACACTATGTTACCCAATTGTTCTCTGGGACTGTATTTAAGTCCTTTGCTGCCCTGAGAGAGGAATTTGGCCTATATAACCCCCAATTCTACCAATATCTGCAGTTGAGGCATGCAGTACAACGTGAAGGTAGACTTTCCCCACTAGTTATAGTAGCGCACCCTCTAATGAGGGACATGCTCTCCACGGATGACAGGGCGGGCATGATATCAAGGGTCTATGCAAGACTACTCCAATCTACACATGATGCAAGTAAACTTCCCTGTAGACGTGGATGGGAACGTGACCTGGGACCTATAGATGGGGAAACCTGGGAATTGTGCCTGACATCTGCTCCATTGGTCTCAGTCTCTGCGTCTCAAAGGCTTTCCCACTTGTATTTATTACACAGGGTATACAGAACCCCGGCTAGGTTACACAGGTGGGGCTTCAGAGATACCCCCTTATGCCCAAAATGTAATGCACACACTTGAGATCTGTTGCACATGCTATGGAAGTGTCCAAAACTTTTTAGGTACTGGACTTTTGTCCTTGATACCATAGCCCAGGTATTTCAGATACCAGTTATTACTGATCCAGTGGTTTGCCTCCTTGGCGCCTTAGAGCTACCTGATTTGTCACCGAATGGTCATACCGCGGTGCTACGATCACTTTATCTTGCCTGCAAAGAGATCGCTAAATTATGGATCACTCCTAGGGTACCAACTGGTGCACAATGGGTGAAACAGGTTAATAATATATTAATACGTGAAAAGTTAACATACCAGCAACGTAATGTCTTAAAGAAATTCTACTCAATGTGGCAGCCTTGGCTAGACGTACCGGGACTGGGTCCCCTACAACTGGTGAGAGACAGACTACTGCAGGGATAGAATGTCCTTTTTTATTTCCAAGGTGTGGAATGTGATTGTGCTGTGAGCGGGGAGGGGGAATGGGGTATGATGCATTACCTATGTGGGAAATTGGAGAGATGCTGGGAATATGGTGGTGGTCCACGGCTTTGACAAGAATCCTTCTTCCTTCTTCTTTTCTTTTTCTTTTTCTTCTTTTTCTTCTCCCTTACTCTCTTTATTTTGCTATTTTACCTCCTTTCCTTTTATCTCTAATTCCAGTTTGCTTAATTTTTCCTGTCCTCTGAGGTTACTGGTTAATGCTGCTGTACACAGTCAGACTACGTTTTCAGGGCAATGCTATATGTAATGCAGTACTTTATAGTATAACATTTTTTTTTCTTTTCTATTTGTGTCATTCGTGTATCTGATGGCCGGTTGGCCAGTTAGGTATACAAACATTAGTTGGAAAATTGGTATATGCTAATATAGAACTATACCCTGTTTCTTTCCCCCTGTAATTGCAAATACTGCTGATCTGTCTGTGTGTATTTATATGATTGTATCGCTGCTTTTGTACAATAAACTTGTTTCTGATTTAAAAAAAAAAAAAGTTACACAACATTTGGTATTTAAGCCACAAATCTAGAACCCGCAAGCCCTCTGAAGATCTGCATTTTGTTTTTCAAAACACGTTGCATGTTCTGTCTGACAAAGCTCTGAGCTTTTCCTTGCAGCTGGTTTGCATTTCTGTTCCCAATATTTGTTTTTTTTTTTGCATATATGCCCATGTTCATGTTGTTATATATTATCAATGGGCAATACATGTTGAATACTTTTTTACTATCAAAATGTTTGTGGCCCAAGTTTAAAGTCCCGATCTGAGGAATTCATGTCCTGACTTGCCATCATAATGAGCTGCTTCTTGACACTGTTTCCTCACTATCCTATCTGATTAGGTTTTCACACCACCATGATGACCCTCTACCCAATAATGCTTCCCCACCACTACTACCACCACTAAATGACAGATCTCCAGCCTGCTTCTGTATGTAAAAAATTTAATAAGCTGCAGCCAGTTTATATGTAACCAAAAAAGCTGTCCCTGGATGCAAACTGTCTGTTTTTCAGTTCGTCCAGCATCCCTAATCACATGTAAGTACTCTGGTGACATGTGAATAGAGAAAGCAACAGACATCAATTTGTACAAGGTACAAATCTGGCTGCAGCTTAACCACTTAAGCCCAGAGCCTGTTTTTCAGACTCTGTGTTTATGTGTAAAAATACACCTTTTTTTTGCTAGAAATTTACTTAGAACCTTCATATTTAGACTAAAATGCAATAAAAAAAAATTGTCATTTGAAAAAATAACAAAAATAAATTGTCTCTTTAAAACGTATGGGCAGAAGTGACATTTTGACGTCGCTTCCGCCCTGCTATGGTATGGATACTCGTATCCATGCCTAACACGAGAGAGGACCCGATCGCCTCCACCGCTGCCGATGGCTCCAGTAAGCGGCGGAGGGTGCGGGAGAGCGGCAGGAGGGACCCTTTCCCGCCACCGATAATGGTAATCGTGCGGCAAATCCACCGCAGAGACCACCATTATTGTTTACAGGAACGTCGCCTGAAGAGGTGGATACCTCGGTTGTGGCAGCAGCTGCTGTCATTACCAAGATATCCCTCTTCAAAGTAAGGACGTATATAGTTGTGCGGTGGTCCTTAAGTGGTTAAAACACACAAGGTGTTTGTGCATAGAGCTGATATTTCTCCACTGGCAAGAATTCTTGATTCTTGACACTGGAGATCCTAATTGCCCATGTGAAAGCAGCCTAAAGGTTTAACAAACAAAAAACAATACTCCACAGACCACAGAAGCTAAAAGCTGAATGGCACTGTTCAATTGCTGATGTGCTGTGAGTAAAAAATTATTGTCATTTGTAAAAAGGAAAAAATAATAACGACTCAATGAACCTCACATGATATCATAGTTTGTGTTGTAAAGATATGACAGCTTTTGCTGCTTTAGATATTGTCTTTTATTCTTTTTACACTAAATATTCATACAGCTTTATATTTTGTGTGCACGGTAAACATATTGTATCTTTGAAATGTAAATGATGTGTGTTATATTTTGAGCTCAGCTTTACAATTCTGCATTTATACTGCATCTCAATTGTCATTTTTAAATCTAAGCACATTGATTCAAATACAGTAAAATACAGAAATCCCTTGACATATAAATATATACTTTTCAATAATAAGCTTTTAGCTGCTACTGTATGCCAGTTTTTATGTAGAAATGCCTATCAGTAATTCCTGAATAGTTTCCACCATATGAAATGTTTGCATTTTAGCAATACATGTCTTCCCTTGCCTTGCTATTTTTGAGTTGGAAGTGCTCAAATGCATACCTATAGAGCCCATACTGGCCTAACACATACATCAAAAATGTCTAAACCATAGGATATTTTATCATTTGTGCAAGAGAGGACATAATCCCATTTTCATATTCCCTTTGTAATTTTACAGAAGGTATGTAGTATTTGGAATAATAAAAAAAAAACATAGCACTAGCACCCTTCAATCTTTATTTTAACTAGAAGTCTCCAATTCTTATTTAACTAAAGAACCTTCCACCTTGATTTTAACTCCAATAGGGAGTAGGTATGAGTTTAGGATTCACAATAGATTATGAGTAAGTGCCTAAACGTGGGGGAGGAACCTGAAAATGGCACCAGCAGTGAGCTCGGGCTAGGAACACCAAGGGAACCCATCAATGAGTATAAGCGAGATAGATCCCCTACCTTGCCATCGATGCACCAAGAGTCCTGCAATTGATCCCCAGACTGGAAGAGAAAAAGGTGGAGGAGGTCGGTCCCAGTGAGAGGAAAGCGTGTAGCAGTACAGCAGTCTAGAGCCACCTAAGGAGCAGAGACTGAGGATGCCGCCTCCAGCCAAAGCAGTGAAAGAGGGAGGGATCCCGAAAGAAGACTCCACTGAAGGGACAACCCGGTCAGAGAGTCACAGCCAATTGGCTGAAGCCAACAAGAAGATGAGTCAGAAAGCCAGCAGAGTCCTGCAATATAAGCAGACAGCCACACACAGAGGGACTGGTGGACTCCCCCCCCTCACAACTAGTGTTGAGCAGAATATGCCATATTCGATTTCGCGATATATCTCGAATATATATTCGAATATTCGAGATATATTCGCTAAATTCGAATATTCGTGATATTTTATCGAAATTAATTGATTGCGATTTTTCGCTATTGCGAATGCGAAAATAATTGCGATTTTTTAATAACTGCGGTAGGAGCGCTCTGATTGGCTTAGAATATTCGTGATATTTTATCGAAATATCGCAACATGCGAATGCGATATTTATTGCGGAATTTCGAGATATGCTGGAGGAGCGCTCTGATTGGCTCAGAATATTCGTGATATTTTATCGAAATATCGCAACATGCGAATGCGATATTTATTGCGGAATTTCGAGATATGCTGGAGGAGCGCTCTGATTGGCTCAGAATATTCGTGATATTTTATCGAAATATCGCAACATGCGAATGCGATATTTATTGCGCAATTTCGAGATATGCTGGAGGAGCGCTCTGATTGGCTCAGAATATTCCTGATATTTTATCGAAATATCGCAACATGCGAATGCGAAATTGATTGCAGATATTTCGAAAACTGCTGTAGCAGCACTCTGAAATCGAATATGTATGATATTTTAACCAAAATACATATTGCGATTGCGATTTTTCGATCGCGCATGCGCAATTGCGCGAACAACACGCGACCATTTCCTGGAGCCTTGCCAGTTTCCAACTTATGATCGCAGCGCAATCACACAGCAACATGGTTGGAAGCAATTTCACTAAGTCTGAGGAAAAGTTGCTGATTTGTGTAAGTATTTTGACCACTGTTATTTCATCATCTTCAACTGCATTTTAGTCTAGTTTAAAAGTTAGTATATATGATCAGATATTAGTATTTCACAAAAAATGTGTCTCCTGCTTTTACAAAACTACAAGTCCCAGCATGCCTGGACAGCTGCAGACACCCTGGTTGGCAAATGTGTATTTAGGCACTTTTCCTTGTTATTTAGCATAATGAATTTAACATTTTTTTGGACATAGGACGTATGCGAACGTCCTGACTTCAGTGTCCTCAAGGCCCAAGGACGTTCGAATACATATTGCCCTTTAGATGTTGCAGAACTACAACTTCGAGCATGCCTGGGAATGCTGGCACTTCTAGTATTGTAAGTTCTGCAGGCCCCCGTTTTTCAGGCCTTTATGCACGGGTCTCTAAACTGTGGCACCCTAGATGCAGCAAAAGTAAAATTCTTAGCATGCACTGACAGACCGTGGCTGATGGGAGTAGTAGTTTTGCAACAGCTGGAGGTGGACTGGTCTTGAAACCCAGAGTTAGGTAACAAACCCGTAGTGTTTTGCAACCATCCTGCCTCCAGCTGTTTTTTTCCTGTTGAAAAGCCTGTGGCGTGCAAAACACAACCCAAAAACTCCACCCGGTGCAAGGAAAAATTTGCACACACCTAAAGACTGACATCACAAAAAACTGCGGCGGTTGCATACGTCAGTGGTCCTCCGAAAAGGTCCCGTCTCTGACCCCCCGGGGCGTTAGGCTCCTGACAGGGAAAAGAGTTACTGTGGTCCATACAGCCGAAGCCATATGGACCCATCTCGGTCCAAGCAGCGCAATCAACACGCGAACAACACGCGACCATTTCCTGGACCCTTGCCAGTTTCCAACTTTTTGATCGCAACGCAATCGCAGAGCAAGATGGTTGGAAGTAATTTCACTGTATCTGAGGAAAATTTGCTGATTTGTGTAAGTATTTCGACCACTGTTATTTCATTATCTTCAACTGCATTTTAGTCTAGTTTAAAAGTTAGTATATATGATCAGATATTAGTATTTCACAAAAAATGTGTCTCCTGCTTTTACAAAACTACAAGTCCCAGCATGCCTGGACAGCTGCAGACACCCTGGTTGGCAAATGTGTATTTAGGCACTTTTCCTTGTTATTTAGCATAATGAATTTAAACATTTTTTGGACATAGGACGTATGCGAACGTCCTGACTTCAGTGTCCTCAAGGCCCAAGGACGTTCGAATACATATTGCCCTTTAGATGTTGCAGAACTACAACTTCCAGCATGCCTGGGAATGCTGGCACTTCTAGTATTGTAAGTTCTGCAGGCCCCCATTTTTCAGGCCTTTATGCACGGGTCTCTAAACTGTGGCACCCTAGATGCAGCAAAAGTAAAATTCTTAGCATGCACTGACAGACCGTGGCTGATGGGAGTAGTAGTTTTGCAACAGCTGGAGGTGGACTGGTCTTGAAACCCAGAGTTAGGTAACAAACCCGTAGTGTTTTGCAACCATTCTGCCTCCAGCTGTTTTTTTCCTGTTGAAAAGCCTGTGGCGTGCAAAACACAACCCAAAAACTCCACCCGGATGCAGTGAAAAATGTGCACACACCTAAAGAGTGACATCACAAAAAACTGCGACGGGTACATACGTCAGTGGCCCTCCGAAAAGGTCCCGTCTCTGACCCCCGGGGCGTTAGGCTCCTGACAGGGAAAAGAGTTAGCAACGCATATCTCCCCTATACGTGTATCCTGTGTTGTTAATAATATATTCATAATTATGCAAATGATAATGGCTGCTATATTTATGCAAAAAAGGTGGCGACCGAAATGGCAGGATATAAAATCTGTCATGTTACCCCTGTCATTGATTAATAAGGCGAGAATGCTTCCAATTGTTGAATAGCATACATTTACGTCATATATCCATAAGGCTGTCAACAGAAGTATTACAATATACTTTGTTCTTCATCTTGCAGAAGTTCCTGGAAACAGGATACGATAAGCTGCGGAGGCAGCCAGAGAAAAGGGCTGTGGTCAGCGCCCTAATCGCTGACTTTGGCGGCCAACACGACCACAATGCAATTGTGAAGAAGTGGTCTGACCTGAAGAGGCGCCAAATGGATCAGGTCAGACGTCTTCGGGCTAAATATCATCCAGGTAAGTTATTGTTGACAGTTATGTTTTTTTTTTAAAAAGTGTATTTTGTGCGTGAACTCGAAAGAGAGAGGAGCCGGCCTGCAGGAGTTGGGAGGCCTCCCCCAGAGGCAATCTGCCACCTTTCTCCATGCCCCGGTTGGCAATGGCGGGTGTGAGGGGGTCCTCCCAACCCAACCTCGCATAGCACACCCACCAGGGGCGGGGCTGAGACCACCAAACTCAATTCACAGGTAGCCGAGAGCGGGATCCGAACCCCTAGCTGCAGAGGTGAATCACTTGTCAGTGCAGTGGCAATCGCGTGGAGCCACCGCAGCTCCTTTGGTGACAGTTATGTAAGGTCATATGTAATTCATGTAAGGTCAGATGTTGTTAACCAAGATGCCATGTTGTGCTAACATATATCACCACCAGCCAAGGTATTCATAGTACTGTTGAAAAAAGACATGGGACAGCAGACAGGAACACAGAAGTTATGTGGGAACATAATTTTCCCATTGCTTTGCATGGGACTTTAAAGAAAAACCCCGACCATGGCAAGTGGGGGTGGGTAAGGTTTAAACCACCTATCCTATGTTTGTGGCTGACATATAAGTAACCTGTGTGCCAAGTTTCATATAAATATCTTTAGCCGTTTGTACGTGATGCTGGAACATACATACATACATACATACATACATACATTTATGCACACACACACGTTGAGTTTTATATATATAGATTACCACTAAATTCCTGTGTTAGGAGTGGGGTTGTTATAGTAATCCCGTGTGCTCCATAAGGCCCTTTTTTTAACATGAGATGGTCTGAACAAAACAAAGGAGACAAAAACAGCTCATTTTAACATGGTTGCATCCCAGCTCACGCTCAGTCCCCTGTAGTGCCCACAAGACCCTTTAATATAACATTGTCCCATTGGTTAACTGTCTATATAAATCAATTTGTATTCATATACAATACAGCAGAGTACACAGAATTTGCATACGTCATTAGAAAACATTTATATAATATATAAACATTGTGTTATTATAGGAGCTCCAATGCCAGTTGTCCGCGCCAAGCGCAGAAGGCGCCAGGCCGATGAGGAGGAGGAGGAGGATGCGGCAGAGGAGGATGCGGCAGAGGAGGAGATGCATGAGGAGGAGCAGCCAGGGCCCTCCCACTCCCCAACCCCAGCTCCTGTTGAGGAGCAAGCTGAGGAGCTTCCCCCCCCCCACCACCCCAACTTCTCAAGCAGAAGAGCAGGAGGAAGAGAGCGGTCCTGTGAGCCTCATTCAGGAAGGTAAATATGTGCACAATGATTAATAACATTTCAACAACAAAATGTAGATATAAAAATGGACAACATATAAAGCGCACCTGTCAGATTGTAGAACCATAATATGGTATTGATGCTAGAAGTATACAGGTAGTGCATAATTATTAGGCAAGTTGTATTTTTTGAGGATTCATTTTATTATTGAACAACAACCATGTTCTCAATGAACCCCAAAAACTCATTAATATCAAAGCTGAATTTTTTTGGAAGTAGTTTTTAGTTTGTTTTTAGTGTTAGTTATTTTCGGGGGATATCTGTGTGTGCAGGTGACTACTATTACTGTGCAGAATTATTAGGCAACTTAACCAAAAAATAAATAGATAGCCATTTCAATGATTTATTTTTAACAGTGAAACCAATATAACATCTCAACATTCACAAATACACATTTCTGACATTTAAAAACAAAACAAAAACAAATCAGTGACCAATATAGCCACCTTTCTTTGCAAGGACACTCAAAAGCCTGACATCAATGGATTCTGTCAGTGTTTTGATCTGTTCACCATCAACATTGCGTGCAGCAGTAACCACAGCCTCCCAGACACTGTTCAGAGAGGTGTACTGTTTTCCCTCCTTGTAAATCCCACATTTGATGATGGACCACAGGTTCTCAATGGGGTTCAGATCAGGTGAACAAGGAGGCCATGTCATTACTTTTTTTTATTTAATACCCTTTCTTGCCAGCCACGCTGTGGAGTACTTTGACACGTGTGATGGAGCATTGTCCTGCATGAAAATCATGTTTTTCTTGAAGGATGGTGACTTTTTCCTGTACCACTGCTTGAAGAAGGTCTCTTCCATAATCTGGCAGTAGGACTGGGAGTTGAGCTTGACTCCATCCTCAATCCGAAAAGGCCCCACAAGCTCATCTTTGATGATACCAGCCCAAACCAGTACTCCACCACCACCTTGCTGGCGTCTGAGTTGGACTGGAGCTCCCTGCCCTTTACCAATCCAGCCACGGGCTCTTCCATCTGGCCCATCAAGACTCACTCTCATTTCAGCAGTCCATAAAACCTTAGAAAAATCTTTCTTGAGATATTTATTGGCACAGTCTTGACGTTGCAGCTTGTGTGTCTTGTTCAGTGGTCATCGTCTTTCAGCCTTTCTTACCTTGGCCATGTCTCTGGGTATTGCACACCTTGTGCTTTTGGGCACCCCAGTGATGTTGCAGCTCTGAAATATGGCCAATCTTGTGGCAAGTGGCATCTTGGCAGCTGCACGCTTAACTTTTCTCAGTTCATGGGCAGTTATTTTGCACCTTTGTTTTTCCACACGCTTCTTTTGTTTGATGATCACGCTTCAGAAGCTTTGCAGCTTTAAGAGTGCTGCATCCCTCTGCTAGATATCTCTCTATTTTGGACTTTTCAGAGTCTGTCAAATCCTTCTTTTGGCCCATTTTGCCAAAGAAAAGGAAATTGACTAATAATTATGCACACCTGATATAGAGTGTTGATGTCATTAGACCACACACCTTCTCATTACAGAGATGTACATTACCTAATATGCCTAATCTGTAGTAGGCTTTCGAGCCTATACAGCTTGGAGTAAGACAACATGCATAAAGAGGATGATGTGGTCCAAATACTCATTTGCCTAATAATTCTGCACTCCCGGGATGTGTTAGACACATAACAAGTGTATACACATGATAATGATTGATTAATAAGCAAAAAAAAATATTTATTTATTTGGTAACGTTATTTGAAATCCAAATGTTTTTTTATTATATCCTAAAAGCATCAAGAGATATGAGGAGGCAGAACAGACTCATCGAAAAGACCCACCAGAGGATCCTGCAAAACCAGCGGAAGATGAGCTACCTCACCCAACAAAATGCTCTGCTAGAGCAGCAGCTATCGGGTCAGATTGCGGAAATGCACCGCATTCAGAAACGCATTGAGAGCTATATTTAAATTTATTTTTGTATTAAAAAAACTTATTTTTTGGAAATGTTTCATTTCTTTTTGAGATAGAGTTGTAGGTTTTTCAACACATCTAACTTCACATCAAACAAATCAACATCAACACATTTAACTTCATAATAAGCAAAAACATTTTATACTATTATTTTATTTAACATTAACCTAGGACAAACTAAAGCACACGACACAGACACGACGAACACAAAATAAACTGTTGAAAAATGAACATAACAAAAGCAACAATATATATATATATACAAAGAGAGAGAGAGGGAGAGCAAGAAAGAGAGAGAATGCAGATGAGCTCTTGCAGACAGCCCAATGGTTGCAGTATAAATGCCGCAAAACAGGGTTTAACATAAGGTTCATTGTTATAGTTACACTTGCTGTTTAGATCCGGTCTGGTAGTCCGGTCTGGTAGCTTGTAGCGGAGGCTGTTGGTGGATCCGCTGTGCCAGAGAGGTCATGAAGCTTTACTCAGCATGGAGGCAGCAGCAGGAGTATTAAAATATAATATAACTAGACAATGCATTTCCTGAGGAAAATGCGAGTGGGAATGCTGAATAGCTTAATTGGTGAGCCCCTTGCCAAAGACATTCACCATAACCACTACACTATCTTTAGGACACACAGCTTCTTTCTCTATCTGCAAAGTATAGAGTATGCTGACTTCCTGGTCGCCCCTCCCCCCTCAATAGGTTTCCCCTCCCCCCCAGGTCAGTGAGGAGGAATATTGCACTGAGGTCAGGAAAGTTATTTATGGAAAGAAATAACATTACAAACGCTTTTAATTCACAGATCTAATACATGATTTAAGCCTCCAAACAAAGCTTAATAAATCCTCAAACGTACATGCAATTGATACAACGACTACACCGTTTGAAATACACGGCCCTTGTAAACGCATCGATATGAAATTTATGTAGATAAACTTAAAAATGTGGCCATGTCTGCGATTTAGAAAAGAGCGTCTTTGTGAGTTCTGCAGCAACATTTTTTAGATAATTTCACATGAGAGTCTATGAGACATAATTTCTGGCTGTTGCTCCAATAACTAAAACTAAAATACGTATCGCAGAATTGGTCACATTGCCATAAACCAGACAAGCATAGCTACGTTTTGATATAAAAATTGTGTATGAAAAGTAGATCTTGTGGGCGTGAGACCAATTTGTTTCCCCTTTTTGTAAAGATATTTTTAATTACAAAGATCTCCAATGTTAAGGTCACATGACAGACTCTAAATCCCCTCCATAGGATTACATTATAACCTATTGCATTTTTGTGAAAAATTCGCAAAACGTAAATTGCGTTTTCACCAAAAAATTGTAAACGATAACGATCTGAAAAGTCATAGCCGGATAGCTAAATATTTTGTGACCGCTTTAAAGTTTTTTCAGTGTCTGTAAGTGAAAGTATGAAGTAGCTGAAACTTTTGGCATGGCATGTGAATTCAAAGGGGAAAAGGATGTTCTCATTGACTTCAATGTTAAAAAAAAGGGTCTAAAAGCTTAAAATTTATAAAAGTGTAAAAAGTAGAAAAAAACTTGAAGAAGTCCCATCATTAGCTGAACGAGACGAACATTTTTACAGTTGAATGGTCTCAATAGCTGAAAGTATGCCGAAGTTACGCAGAACCAAAAAACGTAAGGAATAATAAGATTACTAAATTTACGGATATCAATACTGGAAATGTTTATTAAAGCATTCACACTAATTAAGATTAATACATTTACGGGTATCCATACTAGGAATGCTTATTAAAGCATTCCCACTAAGTATCACACAGGCATGATTTACAAGCAGTAGTGGTAATAGTAATACATAGCATAAAAACACTTGGGGAATACTTTACAGCATCAGTAGTGGTCATAGTAGTCAATAGTGTACCAAAAAATTGGGACACAGGTGTCTTGACTGAGCTGTAATAGTAGTAGTAGACATTGACAATACAGTGTCAAATCACTCGGGCAAGAGGTGCCATGATGAACAGCAGTCTTAATAAGAGTATATAGGGTGTGAAATAACTGCTGACGTAGGTGTCTTGACTGGGCAGCAGAAGCAGCAGTAGTAGTATTAACAGTAGTAGTTGATACAGAGTCATATCACATTGGCAGGAGGTGCCATGATGAACAGCAGTAGGAATAGGAGTATATAGAGTGTCAAATAACTGCTGACATAGGTGTCTTGACTGGGCAGCAGCAGCATAAGCAGCAGTAGTAGTATTAACAGTAGTAGTTGATACAGAGTCATATCACATGGGCAGGAGGTGCCATGATGAACAGCAGTAGGAATAGGAGTATATAGAGTGTCAAATAACTGCTGACATAGGTGTCTTGACTGGGCAGCAGCAGCAGCAGAAGCAGCAGCAGTAGTATTAACAGTAGTAGTTGATACAGAGTCATATCACATGGGCAGGAGGTGCCATGATGAACAGCAGTAGGAATAGGAGTATATAGAGTGTCAAATAACTGCTGACATAGGTGTCTTGACTGGGCAGCAGCAGCAGAAGCAGCAGTAGTAGTATTAACAGTAGTAGTTGATACAGAGTCATATCACATGGGCAGGAGGTGCCATGATGAACAGCAGTAGGAATAGGAGTATATAGAGTGTCAAATAACTGCTGACATAGGTGTCTTGACTGGGCAGCAGCAGCAGAAGCAGCAGTAGTATTAACAGTAGTAGTTGATACAGAGTCATATCACATGGGCAGGAGGTGCCATGATGAACAGCAGTAGGAATAGGAGTATATAGAGTGTCAAATAACTGCTGACATAGGTGTCTTGACTGGGCAGCAGCAGCAGCAGAAGCAGCAGCAGTAGTATTAACAGTAGTAGTTGATACAGAGTCATATCACATGGGCAGGAGGTGCCATCATGAACAGCAGTAGGAATAGGAGTATATAGAGTGTCAAATAACTGCTGACATAGGTGTCTTGACTGGGCAGCAGCAGCAGCAGAAGCAGCAGTAGTAGTATTAACAGTAGTAGTTGATACAGAGTCATATCACATGGGCAGGAGTTGCCATGATGTACAGCAGTCTTAATAAGAGTATATAGAGTGTGAAATAACTGCTGACATAGGTGTATTGACTGGGCGGCAGCAGCAGCAGAAGCAGCAGTAGTAGTATTAACAGTAGTAGTTGATACAGAGTCATATCACATGGGCAGGAGGTGCCATCATGAACAGCAGTAGGAATAGGAGTATATAGAGTGTCAAATAACTGCTGACATAGGTGTCTTGACTGGGCAGCAGCAGCAGAAGCAGCAGTAGTATTAACAGTAGTAGTTGATACAGAGTCATATCACATGGGCAGGAGGTGCCATGATGAACAGCAGTAGGAATAGGAGTATATAGAGTGTCAAATAACTGCTGACATAAGTGTCTTGACTGGGCAGCAGCAGCAGCAGAAGCAGCAGCAGTAGTATTAACAGTAGTAGTTGATACAGAGTCATATCACATGGGCAGGAGGTGCCATGATGAACAGCAGTAGGAATAGGAGTATATAGAGTGTCAAATAACTGCTGACATAGGTGTCTTGACTGGGCAGCAGCAGCAGAAGCAGCAGTAGTATTAACAGTAGTAGTTGATACAGAGTCATATCACATGGGCAGGAGGTGCCATGATGAACAGCAGTAGGAATAGGAGTATATAGAGTGTCAAATAACTGCTGACATAGGTGTCTTGACTGGGCAGCAGCAGCAGCAGAAGCAGCAGCAGTAGTATTAACAGTAGTAGTTGATACAGAGTCATATCACATGGGCAGGAGGTGCCATCATGAACAGCAGTAGGAATAGGAGTATATAGAGTGTCAAATAACTGCTGACATAGGTGTCTTGACTGGGCAGCAGCAGCAGCAGAAGCAGCAGTAGTAGTATTAACAGTAGTAGTTGATACAGAGTCATATCACATGGGCAGGAGTTGCCATGATGTACAGCAGTCTTAATAAGAGTATATAGAGTGTGAAATAACTGCTGACATAGGTGTATTGACTGGGCGGCAGCAGCAGCAGAAGCAGCAGTAGTAGTATTAACAGTAGTAGTTGATACAGAGTCATATCACATGGGCAGGAGGTGCCATCATGAACAGCAGTAGGAATAGGAGTATATAGAGTGTCAAATAACTGCTGACATAGGTGTCTTGACTGGGCAGCAGCAGCAGAAGCAGCAGTAGTATTAACAGTAGTAGTTGATACAGAGTCATATCACATGGGCAGGAGGTGCCATGATGAACAGCAGTAGGAATAGGAGTATATAGAGTGTCAAATAACTGCTGACATAGGTGTCTTGACTGGGCAGCAGCAGCACCAGAAGCAGCAGCAGTAGTATTAACAGTAGTAGTTGATACAGAGTCATATCACATGGGCAGGAGGTGCCATGATGAACAGCAGTAGGAATAGGAGTATATAGAGTGTCAAATAACTGCTGACATAGGTGTCTTGACTGGGCAGCAGCAGCAGAAGCAGCAGTAGTATTAACAGTAGTAGTTGATACAGAGTCATATCACATGGGCAGGAGGTGCCATGATGAACAGCAGTAGGAATAGGAGTATATAGAGTGTCAAATAACTGCTGACATAGGTGTCTTGACTGGGCAGCAGCAGCAGCAGAAGCAGCAGCAGTAGTATTAACAGTAGTAGTTGATACAGAGTCATATCACATGGGCAGGAGGTGCCATCATGAACAGCAGTAGGAATAGGAGTATATAGAGTGTCAAATAACTGCTGACATAGGTGTCTTGACTGGGCAGCAGCAGCAGAAGCAGCAGTAGTATTAACAGTAGTAGTTGATACAGAGTCATATCACATGGGCAGGAGGTGCCATGATGAACAGCAGTAGGAATAGGAGTATATAGAGTGTCAAATAACTGCTGACATAGGTGTCTTGACTGGGCAGCAGCAGCAGAAGCAGCAGTAGTATTAACAGTAGTAGTTGATACAGAGTCATATCACATGGGCAGGAGGTGCCATGATGAACAGCAGTAGGAATAGGAGTATATAGAGTGTCAAATAACTGCTGACATAGGTGTCTTGACTGGGCAGCAGCAGCAGCAGAAGCAGCAGCAGTAGTATTAACAGTAGTAGTTGATACAGAGTCATATCACATGGGCAGGAGGTGCCATCATGAACAGCAGTAGGAATAGGAGTATATAGAGTGTCAAATAACTGCTGACATAGGTGTCTTGACTGGGCAGCAGCAGCAGCAGAAGCAGCAGTAGTAGTATTAACAGTAGTAGTTGATACAGAGTCATATCACATGGGCAGGAGTTGCCATGATGTACAGCAGTCTTAATAAGAGTATATAGAGTGTGAAATAACTGCTGACATAGGTGTATTGACTGGGCGGCAGCAGCAGCAGAAGCAGCAGTAGTAGTATTAACAGTAGTAGTTGATACAGAGTCATATCACATGGGCAGGAGGTGCCATCATGAACAGCAGTAGGAATAGGAGTATATAGAGTGTCAAATAACTGCTGACATAGATGTCTTGACTGGGCAGCAGCAGCAGCAGAAGCAGCAGCAGTAGTATTAACAGTAGTAGTTGATACAGAGTCATATCACATGGGCAGGAGGTGCCATCATGAACAGCAGTAGGAATAGGAGTATATAGAGTGTCAAATAACTGCTGACATAGGTGTCTTGACTGGGCAGCAGCAGCAGCAGAAGCAGCAGTAGTAGTATTAACAGTAGTAGTTGATACAGAGTCATATCACATGGGCAGGAGTTGCCATGGTGTACAGCAGTCTTAATAAGAGTATATAGAGTGTGAAATAACTGCTGACATAGGTGTATTGACTGGGCGGCAGCAGCAGCAGAAGCAGCAGTAGTAGTATTAACAGTAGTAGTTGATACAGAGTCATATCACATGGGCAGGAGGTGCCATGATGAACAGCAGTATTAATAAGAGTATATAGGGTGTGAAATAACTGCTGACATAGGTGTCTTGACTGATCCAGAGGAGTCATGGGAGAAAATCATGTGGTCAGATGAGACTATAATATAACTTTTTGATCATAATTTCACTAACCGTGTTCGGAGGAAGAATAATGATGAGTACCATGCCAAGAACGCCATCCCTAATGTGAAGCATGGGGGTGGTAGCATCATGCTTTGGTGGTGTTTTTCTGCACATGGGACAGGGTGACTGCACTGTATTAAGGAGAGGATGACCGTGGCCATGTATTGCGAGATTTTGGGCAACAACCTCCTTCCCTGAGTTAGAGCTTTGAAGATGGGTCGAGGCTGGGTCTTCCAACATGACAATGACCCAAAGCACACAGCCAGGATAACCAAGGATTGGCTCTGTAAGGAGCATATCAAGGTTCTGGCGTGGCCTAGCCAGTCTCCAGACCTAAACCCAATAGAGAATCTTTGGAGGGAGCTCAAACTCCGTGTTTCTCAGCGAGAGCCCAGAAACATGACTGATGTAGAGAAGATCTGTGTGGAGGAGTGGGCCAAAATCCCTCCTCCAGTGTGTGCAAAGCTGGTGTAAAACTACAAGAAAGGTTTGACCGCTGTAATTGCAAAGAAAGCCTACTGTACCAAATATTAACATTGATTTTCTCTGATGTTAAAATAGTTATATTCAGCACTGTAAATACATCAGGTCCGGGGCTTTATCAGGGAATGCATGACAAGGGACCCTTCAGCGCCCTGAACCGACGACGGGTGCCAGAAAGTCACCGCCGATCCAGGACTCATTCATCTTTATGAATGTGAGTCTGTCCACGGAGTCTGTGGACAGACGGGTCCTCTTGTCCGTGACCACCCCACCTGCCGCGCTGAATGTCCGCTCAGATAGTACGCTGGAGGGGGGGCAAGACAATAACTCCAGCGCATACTGAGCGAGCTCGCGGCAGGTGTCCAATCTGGCAACCCAGTACTCCATGGGGTCGTCGGTGCTCATACTGTCAGAAGCACCGACGGACGCCATGTAGTCTGCCACCATGTGGGCCAGCCGCTGGTGGTGACTGCTGCTGCTGCTGGTGCTGGTACTGGGTCGCTCGGTTTGGAAGAACATCCTCATCTCTTCCATTAGGTCCCCTGCTCGGCTGCAGCTGGGTGCAGCCACCTGCTGGGTGAGATGAGGGGGGACAACTGGAGACCGGGGAGTTGCCTGCTCCAACCGTCTGACAATGGCTGCCTGCAGTTCCTCCATCCGGTGCTGCCTCCGGCTGGCTGGGATGAACTGCTCCAGTTTCCCCTTGCACCTGGGATCCAAAAGGGTGGCCATCCAGAAATCATCCCTCGTCTTGATGGTCTTAACCCGGGGGTCCCTCCTGAGGCATCTCAGCATGTGGGCAGCCATGGGGAAGAGCACAGCCCGCTGTGACTCCTCAATGCTGGCCAGGTGAATGAGGTGCGACTCTTCATCCCTGAGGCGCTGCTGGTCAAACTCAGACATGCCCAACCCCCGGACTATCGGTGCCCCCAACACCGGCTCTCCCTCCTGACCAGGCCCTGACTCCGGGACGACACCAGCAACCACCTCCTCCTCCTCTTCATCATCATCCTCCTCCTCCTCCTCCTCGTCCTGGCCCTGGTCTCGGTGGAGCATTGCTGACTCCTCCTGCTCCACCAAGGCACTCTCCCCAGCCTCGAGCAGGCGATCTAGTGTCCTCTCCAGCATGAACACTATTGGCAGCACGCTATTGAGGCCGATTTGCTCACTGCTGACCATCTTGGTCGCCTGCTCGAAGGAGGACAACACTTGGCAGACCTGGTTTATCTGCCCCCACTGCGCACAGGCGATGAAAGGGAGTTGTGGTGAAGCCCTCTCAGTGCCTAGTTCCATCAGGTACTCCCTCACCGCCCTTTGCTGCTCCCACAACCTCTTCAGCATGTGGAGGGTGGAGTTCCACCGCGTCACACTGTCCACAATCAGCCTGTGAAGGGGCAGATTGTACTTCCGCTGCAACTTGGACAGGGACGCGGTAGCGGTTGGGGAGCGCCTGAAGTGGCTGGCAATCCTACGCGCCTTTGCCACAATGTCACTCAACCCTGGATAAGTGCGCAGGAACTTCTGCACCACCAGGTTGAGGACATGTGCCAGACAGGGCACGTGGGTCAGACTGCCAGCACTAAGGGCGGCGAGTAGGTTGCTGCCGTTATCGCAGACAACCATACCTGCCTGGAGCCTTCGGGGTGTCAGCCACTTCTGGACCTGAGCCTGAAGTGCTTTCAGCACTTCTTCTCCAGTGTGTCTCCGGTCCCCTAAACTAACAAGCTGGAGCACGGCCTGACAGCGCACGTGCCCCACACTTGAGTAGCTACGGGGGCGCTTGCTGGGAGGCTCAGCAGCTGCGGAGACAGTGGCTTGAGGGAGACCAGCAGTTCTCCCCTGGACACCCCGGGGCAGCACCACAAGATCGGTTGCCGCCGATCCCTCACCGACGCCTCGGAGGGAAACCCAATGGGCCGTGAAGCTGATGTAGCGCCCCTGCCCATGCCTGCTGGTCCAGCCATCCATTGTCAGATGAACCCTGTCGCTGACAGCGTGATCCAGCGACAGGGTTACATTCTGCACAATGTGCTGGTGTAGGGCAGGGACACCAGTCCTGGCAAAGAAATGGCGGCTGGGGACACGCCATTGGGGTTGGGCCTGCTCCAACATCTGCCTGAAGGGGTTGCTGTCAACTATGTTGAAGGGCAGCAGATGTTGGGCAATAACCCTTGCCAGGAGCCCATTGAGGGAACGCACACGTCGGTCTCCAGGGGGGAAGGGAGTGGTGCGGTCAAAGGCGTCTGAAATCGACGCCTGGCGCCGGACGGCAGTGCGGGACACAGACGTGGAGGGTGCTGTGGAAGTAGAGGTCTGGCTGCCGGTACCAGTACCTCTACTAGAGGGAGCGGGGGGGCATGACCTGCTGGAAAGAGATGAAGATGTGGCAGGGGCTGCTGTACCCTGCTCACTTGTGGTGGTGGCGCTGCTACCACCACCATGCTTCATCTCGTCATACACCGCCCAGTGGTTTATCCTCAGGTGCTGGTTCAGGGCTGTGGTACCCACCCGAGCCAAACACTTCCCTCTCTTCACCCTCACTTTACAAATCCGGCAGATGGCCACGGTAGGGTTGTCTGCCACCAGGGTAAAGTAATTCCAGACAGGTGACTTCAGCACCGCCCTCCTGTCAGATGGGGTGACGCTTACTTGCACCTGCTGGGACTCGGTGCGCACAGGTGGAGCTGCCTGCTGCTGCTGCTGCTGCTGCTGCTCCTCCTCCTGACACCTCCTGCTGCCATCACCAGTGGAGACCCTGACGATGGTCTCCCTGGTGGTGACCTGGCGCACCGTTTCACCAGGGTGCCTACCTTCCCCGTCGTCACTGACGTAGTGAGCCGACGCGTCAGATGGCAACCATGATGGGTCACCCTCTTCGCCCCCAGAGATGTCAGACCAAGGGCTGAAATGTGTTGGTCTGAGGGAACCACCTGACATGGAGCCTCTAGCCTGGCTCCGCTGTCCCCTCACCCACGCCTGGGTCTGACTAGGTGCTGCTGTTTCCTGCACCAAAACAGCAGCACCAGTTTGAAGGGATGTCTCTGGGATACTGCCAGCAGGTATCCCATCCTCCTCATCCATCCCTTCAAAAAGGTCCTGACCATCAGGACAGAGCTGGAGGTCTGCCTGATGCATGGCCTCCCCAAGAGATCCCTCTCACTGTCGCTGTCGAACAGTAAGATGCTGGACTCTTGGGGGCTGGGGGGGGTACTACAGGCACCGGTGTAATGGTGGTACTACTGTGAGTCGGGACCGACGACTCAGTGGCACTGCTGTGCCCCATGTAGTCCACCACTACTTGAGCCTGAGATGGCAATATCGGGCGGCTGCCCGATGGGAAGAACTCCCGGATCAGGCGTACTCCCCTTGCACCCGATCCTCTACCACTAGTAGGGGCACGAGAGGTACCCCGTGCTGGCAGCGATCCAGCACTGGGAGTAACTCCCCTACCCCTGCTGCCACGGCCACGGATGCCGCTCATTATTGCTGATATGTGTGTGGGGGGGGTAAACTTTATTGGGGGGGAAAATGTGAACAAAATGTGTTTTTGTGTATTTTTTACAAGACAGGCACGCAGACAAAGACGTACACAGACAGCTACTAAACTATAAGAAAAGTAGTACACCAGACAAGGACTACAAAATTAAAGAAAAAAAAAAAGCACTAAACAAACACTAACTTTTTTTTTTTTTTTTTTTTAAACACAAAACACAGACACTAAACACACACTAAGCTAAGCTAGATGAAATAAATGTACACTAACAGTGTGTACACTTACTACACAAAATTTAACTAAACTGAACACAAAACTTAGCTTTTAGAAAAGCTCTTTAGGAAAAACTAAACAAAATGTGAACTGAGAATGCCTAGCAAATATCACTGAACAGCGAACCTGCAAGATCTAACAGTAACACAAGATGAACAAAACTTAGCTTTTAGAAAAGCTCTTTTAGAAAGCTCAGCAAAATGTGTTCTGAAATCTCTAGCAAATATCACTGAACAGCGAGGATTGCAGGATCAAACAGTAACACAAATGAACAAAACAGCACAAAACGTAGCTTTGAAAAAAGCTCTTGGGTCTATTGCTTTGAAAAAAGCAGTTGATATACTGGAAAAGATCCACTGGAATCACTAAATAGCAATGCTGGTGATGATCTAAATCAATCAGGAACAAAGACACAGGAAAACAGGAACACAGAAACAGCCTCCACACTCTATAGCCAGCTTCTGAATCTGCAATGAAATGGTGCTGGGAGTGAGCTTATATAATGTCCATGCAGGCAGGTTCCTATTGGTTGCTAACCTCTGACGAGTGTGGAAGGAGAACTCTGATTGGCTCTGATGCAAAAGGGCGGAGCAAATAATCGCGCAATATTCCTATTGCCGAATATTCGCATTGCGAATATTCGGCAATATAAAATGATCGCTTCAGCTAATCGGCCCAATGGCTCTAATCATACCAGCAATGCTTTTAGACGTCTATGGAGATCACTAGGATGTGATCTGTTTTAAAAATGAAACTGTAAAAATCGCTCTGATGCGGAAGATCGGGGCGAGGAAAGTAATCGCGCGATATTGCGTTTGCCGAATAATCGCATTGCGATCTTTCTGGAAAATTCAATGAACGCTTCAGCTACTTGGCCCAGGGTCTCTAATGATACCAGCAATGCTTTTAGACGTCGATGGAGATATCTAGGATGTGATCTGTTTTAAAAAAAAAAATGTAAAAAATCGAATATTCGGAATTGCGAATATTCACCGCGAATTTCGAAATATAGCGCGATTTCTCGAATATGCTATATTCGAGTCGAATATTCGCAATGCGAATATTCGTGAGCAACACTACTCACAACACAGCACAATAAAGTGCCTGCTGCCCTACAGAGTGAGGAAAATGGAGGGAACCCTGGTATATCAGGAGAACTAAGGCCCCATCTGAAGAGCTATGCCCACTTGCCAGGAGTGGTGAGTTCTCTTCTTTTGATATACCGTGTGTACCCGAAAAAAAGACCTACCCCAAAAATAAGACCTACTTCGATTTTCGGGAAGGGCTGAAATATAAGCCCTACCCCCGTGAATAAGCCCTAGTGTAGAGTTGTTGTGTGTGTGTATAGTGCATACACTACTCTGGGTCTTATATTAATTTTGGCAACAAATTTTGGCAACAAAAGACACAGTAGGGCTTATTTTCGGCCGGAGGTCTGCAGGGGAAGGGGGGGCCCGAGATCCCCTGCTGACATCTTGGAGAGGTGAAGATAAGCTGAGTGGAATTCCTTAGCCTGCTGGAGCTGGAAGGAGAGGAGCAGGAGATCAGCTGATGGAAGAGCGGCACAGGTACTTGGCACATTTGTATCACATAGACACATACAGTACACTATACACTCCTGCAACGGAGTAGTGTATGCACTATACACACACACAACAACTCTACACTAGGGCTTATTTTCGGGGTAGGGCTTATATTGCAGTCCTTCCCGAAAATCGCAGTAGGTCTTATTTTCGAGGAAACACGGTAGGAACAGCAGATCTCTCTCTACTTCCCTGACATAATGGGGATCTGTCTGTTTACATTGACAGATCCCCGTTTTGGCTCTTTGAAGACATCGGCATTGCGGTCACGTGCCCCCTATAGCCCTTAAAGCAGCTGGTCGGCAAGTAGTTAAAGAGCAACTAGTACCAACGCTATGTTCATATATGAACAGGTTAAGAGATGGGAATGAGATGAGGAGGGAATCATTGCTGGCCTATATTACAGTCATGACTAAAGAGGAAAAAGATGCAGCCTTGTTTTCTAGTTAGTTAGAGACCAATAGCATTGTTAACCGGTTAAGTCCTGGACCAATATGCAGGTAAGGGACCTGGCCCCTTTTTGCGATTCGGCACTGCATTGCTTTAACTGACAATTGCGCGGTCGTGCGACATGACTCCCAAACAAAATTGGCGTCCTTTTTTTCCCACAAATAGAGCATTCTTTTGGTGGTATTTGATCACCTCTGCGTTTTTTTTTTTTGCGCTATAAACAAAAATAGAGCGACAATTTTGAAAAAAAATCTATATTTTTTACTTTTTGCTATAATAAATATCCCCCAAAAAATATAAAAAAAATATGTTTTCCCTCAGTTTAGGCCGATACTTATTCTTCTATATATTTTTGGTAAAAAAACATTGCAATAAGCGTTCATTGATTGGTTTGTGCAAAATTTATAGCATTTACAAAATAGGGCATAGTTTTATGGCATTTTTATAAAAAAAATTTTTTACTAGTAATGGCGGCGATCAGCGTTTTTTTTTGTGACTGCGACATTATGTCACATCGGACACTTTTGACACATTTTTGGGTCTATTGTCATGTTCACAGCGAAAAGTGCTATAAAAATGCACTGATTACTGTGAAAATGACAATGGAAGTGAAGGGGTTAACCGATAGGGGGGAGCTGTAGGGGTTAAGTGTGTACTAATGTGTTTTTTCTAACTGTAGGGGGGTGTGCCTGGACGTGTGACGTCACTGATCGTCGTTCCCTATGACAGGGAACAGACGATCAGTGACAAGCCACAGAGAAGAATGGGGAAGGTTTGTTTACACTCACCTATCCCCGTTCTTCAGCTCCTGTGACCCGAACGCAGGACACCGGTGGCAATCGGGTCCGTTGGCGCGGTCACGGAGCTTTGGACCGGGTTGCGAGTGTGCCGCCGGTGGTGCGCTCACGATCCACGGCTGGGCTCTTAAAGGGGACTGTACGTCCATGTGCTCAGCCGTGCCATTCTGTCAATGTATATTGTCGTGTGGCGGTCCTTAAGTGGTTATTCCTGTCAATAGATGCTGAAAAGGCATTAGACAGGATAGACTGAGGATACATGATGAGTGCATTGGGAATCGGCCCAAATATGATACAAAGAATCAAACCACCCTACAGCATCAGTAAAGAATGTTCAATGGCGCAGGACATGGGTGCCCGCTTTTACCTCTCCTATTTCTACAGTCATTAGAACCATTATTGGCAACCATCCAAAACTGTATAGACATAGGAGTTAAGATTGGAGATGAGGAGTACAAAGTATAGGCATATGCTTCCAAATGTAAAGAAGGAGCTGAAGTATCACAAAGAGTTTTAAAATCTAAAAATTAACCCTGTAAAGTCAGAGATTTTGAATATAAACATGGGCAAGAAAAAAGTGAAAGCCTTACAAAGGGAATTCCTATTTACATGGAGAAAAACAGATCTAATATACATAGGAATAAAATTAACACCTTCTTTAAAGAGTATTTACCAAACAAATTATATTCTTTTTCTTAATGAGATTAAAACAGAAATTAAAAAGCTAACATCAAGACCACTCTTGGGTAGGACGAATAAATATTGCAAAAATGACAATATTACTGAACATTCTATACAAATTTCAAATGTTACCAATTTACTTACCTCTTGGACCCCTTTTACACTGGGGTGTTTTGGGCGGTAGCGGTAAAGCGCTGCTAATTCTAACGGCGATTTACCACTGTTATAATTGCGCTTTCTGTCGCTAGCAGGGTGCTTTTAATCCACACTAACAGCCAAATAAAAGGTTAAAAGCGCCCATGTCACGGCACTGCCAAAGCAATTTGCAGGCACTTTGGCAGCGCCGTCCATTCATTCCAATGGGCAAGGGCAGAGGAGAAGCGGTATATACACTGCTACCGCACATCCCCAAAAGATGCTGTCCTGAAATTGTCCTGAAATTGTACCACCCCAGTGTGAAAGCACTCAGACTGGGGTGGCTTGGGAGGTGCTTTACAGCACAAGAATGACTGTAAAGTGCCTCAGTGTGAAAGGAGTCTAAAATACTTATTTTAAAACTTTAAAGGAAATTATATCAAGGTTTATATGGTAGAAAAAGGAACCAAAAATACAGTTTTCAATACTGAGTAAAGATAAAGCACAAGGGGGTCTAGCCGCACCAGATTTTTAAGGGGTCTATAATGCTGTGCTACTAGCATGAATGGTAGAGTGAACTAGAAAAACAAATGATAAAAGATGGGTACATTTTGAAAATACACTTAGCAAAACAAAAATTTTGCAAAAATTATTGGATTCCACAACAGATTAGACAAGAACACACGTGTTTTTGACACAGAATGGGCCAGATCCATGAAGCAGTTACGCTGGCGTATCTATTGATACGCCGCGTAACTTCTAGGTTGTTCCGGCGTATCTTTGTTTTGTATCCACAAAACAAGATACGCCTGAAGCTGGGCTAGCTACGCCGTCGGATCTAAGGTGCATATTTACGCTGGCCGCTAGGTGGCGCTTCCGTCGATTTCCGCGTCGAGTATGCAAATTAGCTAGATACGTCACCACGCTCACCAGCTGATCGGTCTGCACCGTAGCTGGAAGTAACTACATACACGCTTTCTTGATCTCAAAGATTTTAAGTGTGCAGTGTTTTTGAACAATTTTTAAAGCTGATGTCAGTATGTCATAAACTGAATAAACGCCACCTTTTAAATGGAAACCACTGCACTATGAAGTTCTTCCTCCTATTTTAATTTTTATATACCGTCTGAGCACAAGGAGTCTGGTTGCTATACCTACGGTGGGGAATCCAACGTCACGGTTCCTGAGTGTCCCTGAGAAGGCAGCATTGGAACAGCCACCTGGATGCAGCGATCAACATCTTCACTGAGTGCCTGACTGACCCCTTGTGGGCCCAACTTTCTGGTAAGCGGCCATCCTTTTCTAGTTGTATCGGGATTGATGTTACCTACCAGCCAATTCATCTGCAGCAGCACTCGTTGAGAAGAGTCAAAGTTCTGCGAATTAACCCTTAGATGTTTCCCAGATAGGACTTTTTTCAGCATTTATTGTGTCCAGTTCATCATGGGACATTTGAATTTCACCTATTAATCATTTACAGTATTATTGTATTTTCAGTAGCACACTTTTTTCCTTTGTTATATATGTTGTTTGGAGCCCAATATTAGGCTTCTTTTGTTTTGAGGTGCAGCACTGTCACAGTTTAATCTTTCACTACACATTCACATATTGTTCAAAATTCATTCTCCAGGGGTATAGCGCGGATTGTCTTCTGCTTTCCACGACTGATCATCAGTCAGCTTCATCGGATAACTGATGAAAAAATCCATCAGTCCGTTTTCATCGGATGGACCGAACGTGTGTACAGGGCATAAAAGTTATGGTACCAATCATTAAACAATGACCACACCTGATGTAATGATGGCATTGCATTTCTTGAGGCCCTAACATGTCAATACAGTACAGATTTTCCCTAAATTACCCCTTTTTGGAAAGTAGACAGTCCAATGTATTCGATAAGAGGCATGACAGGTGTTTTGAAGTTGTCATTTTTTTCCCCACAATTCTTTGAAAAATTTAGATTTTGTTTCACAAAAATGTAATATTAACCACTTAACCCCCGGACTATATTGCACTTTTTGTGATTCGGCACTGCGTCGCTTTAACTGACAATTGTGCGGTTGTGCGACGTGGCTCCCAAACAAAATTGGCGTCCTTTTTTCCCACAAATAGAGCTTTCTTTTGGTGGTATTTGATCACCTCTGCGTTTTTTAGTTTTTGCGCTATAAACAAAAATAGAGAGACAATTTTGAAAAAAAATAATATTTTTTACTTTTTGCTATAATAAATATCCCCCAAAAATATATAAAAAAAATTGTTTTCCTCAGTTTAGGCCGATACGTATTCTTCTACATATTTTTCGTAAACAAAAATCGCAATAAGCGTTTATTGATTGGTTTGCGCAAAAGTTATAGCGTTTACAAAATAGGGGGTATTTTTATGGCATTTTTATTAATATATTTTTTTTACTAGTAATGGCGGCGATCAGCGATTTTTTTCGGTACTGCGACATTATGGCGGACACTTTGGACACTTATGACACATTTTTGGGACCATTGGCATTTTTATACAGTGCTATAAAAATGCATTGGATTACTATGAAAATGCCACGGGCAGTGAAGGGGTTAACACTAGGGGGCAGGGAAGGGGTTAAGTATGTTCCCTGGGTGTGTTCTAACTGTAGGGGGGGTGGCCTCAGTAGGGGAAATTACTCATCTTCTGTTCATACATTGTATGAACAGAAGATCAGCATTTCTCTCCCTGACAGGACCGGGAGCTGTCACACAGCTCCCGGTCCTCGCTCTGTAGCGAGCAATCGCGTGTGCCCGGCGGGCATGCGCATGGGAGTTGGGGGAGCGCATGTGCCCCTAGTGGCCTGCACGAGAGCCGACGTTATACTACGGGCTCTCACGCAGGGGAGCCGACCTGCTGCCGTAAAACGACGGCGGCTGGTCGGCAACCAGTTAACAAGTTATTTCTCACACATGACATTGCATACTTGCAACTACACCCAGAAACACATTCTGCTACTCGTCCACTCCTGAGTATAGCGGTACCACATGTGTGAGACATTTTCACAGCCTGGCCACATAGAGAAGAGCAGCATCCAAGTAGCACCTTCAACCATTATCCACTTTAAGACCAGGCTTTCTTCTTCTGACACTTTTTGATTACAAGTAAAAATCTGTATTTTTTCTAGAAAATTACATAGAACGCCCAAACATTATATATTTTTGTAGTAGATGCCCAACATGGTGGGTTTTGCAAATTTTTATGTCACATGGTATTTGCACAGCAGTTTTTCAAACTCAGTTTTACACACTTAGGCATAGATACATTTTAATGCACACAGAGACAATATAATACCCACATTTTTGGTAAAATATTAAATATGTTGTTGCGCCTGGTAAATTGATACCAAACATATCACGTTTTAAAACTGCGCGCGCTTGATAAATGACATCAAACTTCAGTATTTAAAAATCTCCATAGGCAGCGCTTTATAAGCCTTTATTGGTTACTAGTTTAGTGTTACACAGGAGGTCTGGTGCTAGAATTATTGCTCTTGCTCTGACGTTTGCGGCGATACCTCACATGTGTGGTGCTATTGCTGTTTATGTATGTGTATGGGACCAACACTGACAGATGTTGATCGGCCACCAGCGACACTGATATACAGTATATTGATGTCACAATCAAGGCACAAGTCCTGCGGGAACACTTCCTCAATGCCGCAATGTCTCCTGGGAGCTTTTGTCATTGCTCCCAGGAGACATTGTGAAGGTCTGCCGTGAGTTATCGCGGGATTTAGAAAGAACTTGCTTAAAGACCTCTGCAATGTCTCCTGGGAACAATGACAAAAGCTCCCAGGAGACATTGCGGTATCGAGGAAGTGACAGAATACACACACACTTCCCGATGAATCCATATACAGGAAGCGGCCAGTAACATGAAGGATTACTAAGGTACAGTGGAGATCATGGGTATAGACATCCCCCAATGACCCATCGTTTTGAGTATTCCTTATTTTGAACAGTACAATAAAACATAATATATATATATATTAATATATTAATATATAATATATTAATTTAAGTGCACAATGATACCATATTTAATGAATGCATCAAAAGGAGCAAAATCAAAAAAGTAGCAAGACCTAGACAGCTCTACAATAAGAGACTGGTTTAAAAGAGTTGAATATACACACAAAATTAAATATTTGCATAGTAGTGGAGATGTTGAGAAATTCTCTAATATCTGGGAAAGTTGGGCAAAATTAAAGAAAGCCAGGAAATCTGCGGAATAATGGGGTGCCTAGGAGAGTAGAGACACAAGGGGAGGAATTCTAGATGAAGAGGAGGAGGAAGAGAGAGGGAGAAGCAATAAAACAAAAGAGAGGGGGGAGGTAAAGGAAGTGGGGCGGGGAGAGGGGAAGGCAATATTGGGAATATTGTTGCAAAAATGTCTGAGATATTTTGCATATGGAAAATGTATAAAGAAAAATTATAATTTTGCATGTTTTCAGTTCGCCTAAACTGCAAACTTATTGATGTCAAGAGTAAATCACTCAGTGCTTTGCCTAATATGAGGATTGTGGTCAAGTGGAAAAGTATGGCCAAAAGGGGGTATAGAAAATGTGCAAGCCCCCTCCGTATAAAAACCAGCTTTCCCAATAAGCCTTTTGTCAGTGTGTGTTGGAGCTGAACTAGTGAAGTTCAGCCAGAAGCTTTCTGATGGAGAGGTATTTTTTGTTAATGCTACTGTACAGTACTAGTGTGCTATCAACATAGTTATACCCTGTTATCTTCTGTGCTGTATATCGCCACTGCTACATTACAGCGAATTGGAGTGTAATGGGCTACAGAAAGAGGAGTGTATCCTTCCATCCCTCCTGTATTCACTGTGTTGTCCAGTGCTCAGTCACTGTGAAATGCAATGCAGTGTGTACTACCCATTGTATTTACAGTGAATAGGCACACTGGGCCAGATTCTCAAAGAGATACGACGGTGTATCTCCTGATACACCGTCGTATCTCTGAGTTAGGCCGGTCATATCTATGCGACTGATTCATAGAATCAGTTATGCATAGATATGCCTAAGATCCGATAGGTGTAACTGTGTTACACTGTCGGATCTTAACTGCAATTTAAAAAAGGGCCGCTGGGGGCGTTCTCGCTGATTTACGGCGACAATATGTAAATCAGCGAGATACGCCAATTCACGAACGTACGCGGGCCCGACGCAGTCACTTTACGTCGTTTATGTAAGCGTTTTCCCGGCATATACTTACCCCTGCTTCTATGAGGCGCAGCCAATGTTAAGTATGGGCGTCGTTCCTACGTCAATTATTTTTTTTTTTACGTAGTTTGCGTACGTCGATTCACAAAAGTGCTGGACGCAAGTTACGCTCACGCCGAAACCAATGACGTCCTAGCGACGTCATTGGGAGCAATGCACGTCGGGAAATTTTGCGGACGGCGCATGCGCATTTAAATCGGCGCGGGGACACGCCTGATTTAAATACTACACTCCCCCTAGCCGCGTAATTTGAATTCTGCCGGGGGATTTACGATCCGCCGCCGCAAGTTTGGAGGTAAGTGTATTCTATCTGAATCTGGCCCAAACATTCTATTTCAGACTACATTTTGTCTGTGTCAGCAGCAACTCTTGTTTCTGCTCAGTTGCTTCTGGTCCCTTTTTTCTTTTGTGGTGGTGTTTAATTTCTAAGTTGTACGTGTGTTTTTTATTTTCTGCAAAAATTAGGGTTGGGGTTGAGGTTTTGGGTTCATGGTTTTAGATTGGATCATTTTCACACAGCCAATAGTGGGCAAGAAGGTTGTGCATCAACAGGGCAAAATGGTGGTCAGACTGTAGTTGTGAAAGGCAGTCCATGTCTTCCTTTTTTTCTGTCAATTAGCATTCTATATAGCTAGAGCTAGTAAGATAAGATGTCATTCAGGGGAAGCTTGCAAAAGAGTGAAGGGAGCAGCTGTCCTATTCCATCAGATGGCACTGATCCATGGGTGCAGGCAAAAAGAATCCCTAGGGCCTCTTCCTGGGGCTCAGAAGGCTGGACCTTTTTTTCATATATGTGCTGTCATTTGCTGTCACTATTTGAAGAGGAAACCATAATGATGAGCTGTGATGAAACAGAGATCAGCAACACCATACCTCTGATGATCTTACAAAACTGCATAGTGTAATACACTGGGTACTGGAGACACCACACAAGTAGGACAAGGTGGGGTTTCTCTGTTCTCCCTGGGCTTGCTACAGTATATCATGATTACATTCCTCTAAGCTAGCATTGGTCACTGAAGTATCACAAGGAGGAGGAGCTCAATCCCATCTGCCACCACAGAGGGAACAAAAAAATGGCCATCTGGAAATAATCTCCTTAAAGGGGTTGTAAAGGTTTGTTTTTTATTTTCTAAATAGGTTCCTTTAAGCTAGCGCATTGTTGGTTCACTTACCTTTTCCTTCGATTTCTCTTCTAATTTTTTTTTCCGTTATTTTCTTTGTTAGAATTTATCACTTCCTGTTCCTCCTCAGTAAGCTGTTCAGTAAGCTGTTCTGGCTGACTAACCACCGCTCGGATGATGGTGGCAAGTTTACTGAGGAGAAACAGGAAGTGAGAAATTCAGACAAAGAAAAAAAACATTTAGAAGGGAAATCGAAGGAAAAGGTAAGTGAACCAACAATACACTAGCTTAAAGGAACCTATTTAGAAAATAAAAAATGAACCTTTACAACCCCTTTAATAGCTTTTCCTCCTCTTTCATAGCCAACCTGTCTCAAATATTAATCATGGTAAAAGGAGGAATAGCAGTGGTGGCAGCTACCCAAGCAAGGCTTTTAAGTCAGTCAAAGCTGGGATGCCCTGAAGCTATTGTAATTTCAGAACAAGTATTTAGTGCAGTGGTTGGTTTTAGAATAGAGAAAAAAAATCCATCTGTCCTCAGGTACAGTTAACTAGCTCACCTCTAAAAACTGAACCAGTCCTGGATCAGTGATGAGTACCAACCCCCTGCAGATTTTTCATTGAATCTGGCCTCAAAAACATTATTATACCATACAGCCTTACCATGTATTACCAATACTGCATGCCTGCCACCATTGTTGGCACTGTCAGGGTACCACACCTATATTGTTCACAGTTGCTCCTCAGCAACAACATTTGAGAACATTTTATACTGGGTCATTCCTGAATTGCACCTGAATGTTTGTGGTGAATTTTGCTGTTTTGGCAATGTCAGGTTCCAACACGTTGTGGCTCTTCAATTGCAACTTAGCTACCAAATTTGGGTAGGTCATGCTTGTGTACCACCTCAATGTTTGTTGTGTAATATGCTGCTAAGACCATCTAGGGTCATATCCACAGACGAAGTACGCCGGCGTATCTACTGATACGCCGGCGTACTTTCAAATTTCCCGCACTGTATCTTTAGTTTGAATCCTCAAACCAAGATACGACGGCATCTGGGTAAGATCCGACAGGCGTACGGCTTCGTACACCTTCGGATCTTAGATGCAATACTTCGACGCCCGCTGGGTGGAGTTTGAGTCGTTTTCTGCGTCGGGTATGCAAATTAGCGATTTACGACGATCCACGAACGTACGCGCGGCCGTCACATTTTCTAACGTCGTCTGTAGTTGGCTTTTTCCGGCGTATAGTTAAAGCTGGTATTTTGCGGCGTATAGATAGACTTGCCATGTTAAGTATGGCCGTCGTTCCCGCGTCGAAATTCGATTTTTTTTTATTTTTTGCATAAGTCGTCCGTGAATAGGGATGGACGTAACTCACATCTAAGTTAAAAAAATGACGTCCTAGCGACATCATTTAGCGCAATGCACGGCGGGAAATTTTGCGACGACGCATGCGCAGTTCATTAGGCGCGGGGACGTGCTTCATTTAAATGAAACCCGCCCCCAACCCGCCCAATTTGAAATCCGCCGCCAGAAATACACTACGCCGCCGTAACTTATGTCGCACACTCGCTGAGGATTCGAATATACGCCAGGTAAGGTACGCCGGCGTAGTGTATCTCTGATACGCTGCGCCTAACTAAATGTATATGAATCTGGCCCCTAATGTTTACTAATCTGCTTTTCAGTTAAAAAAAAACATATATAGTGCTTGATGACATTCAGTTTATTTCCCAGTTTTCAGCCTATTCCAGCTCTTCATCAATAAAGAATATTTGTGGCTACTCTGTCCTAAATAGTGTAGTCTAAAAGTGTTAATTTTTTCTTTAGAAACTGCCTATTCTTTTTACATACTGTACACAGAGTCTAGGAAATGTTTTGCTTAATTGTTTTAGGTTATATACATTTTTGTATTTATTGTGCAGTGAATCAGTGCAATATTTTTTTTCTTTAGGGGTAGAATTTTCACGTAAATTTAGATTTTTTGCCTGCATAATTGCAGGTGTTCTGTAATTTGCAATATGCAGACTAAAATATATATTTGCAATAGTGTCTAAGCATATACAATGTTTTTTCTATTTTTTTTTTAAATGAAAAAATAAACACTTTATTATGTTCTTTCTCCTCAAAAGTTGCATGAGATGAGTGTTTTAATTAATTAAATTAAAATGTAAAAATGTATTCAAATAATGTTCATTCAGTGTGTATCATATCCTTTCCATTTTCATTTAAAAAATGTAATCTTTTCATTTTTTGGACTTGCCAAAAATAAATGAAAATATGCTTTTGCCAATGAGGCGTAAACCGATTTGTAGAAAATCAGCTCAGCATGTCTCTGTAATAATTCTGCTTTGTGTCTCTGACATAATATACTGTAATTTTCATTTCTGAAACAAAAATCACTTGTCTCTCTCTTTTCAATTGTGGCCTACTACAAAGGCTTACATTATGAGAAGCATGTTTCTGTAATATTTCTACCGTAAGTCTTTGATTTTTCCTTTGTGTCTGCATTTCTGACATAATTTCAATATTTATTTCTGGATAAAAAAAGTACTTGCGCCTAATATTTCTGCTTTAGGTCTGTGACATAATCAACTGTAATTGTTACTTGAACATAAAAATTACCTCATCTCTCCTTGTTCAAAAGCAGCCTATTACAAATGTTTGTGCAGTGTGTCTGCCTAGTGTTTCTGTCTGGTGTTTCTGACATAATCCACTGTCATTTTTATCTCTGATTCAAAAATGCATTGCCTCTCCCACTTCAAATGTTGCCTAATAAAAAGGCTTGTATGAACAACAGCATGTGTCTGTAATATTTCTTCTTGTGTATCTGACATAAAATACTGTCACTTTTATTATGCCATACAGTATCTCTCCCTTCTTCAAATTCAGTTTACTAAAAAGACTTACATGGGGTGCACAGCATCTCTGTAGTATCTATGCTTTGTGCCTCTGACATAATCCATTTGAATTTTTATTTCTGGATAAAAAATGCCTCATAGCTTTCTCTCCAAATGCATCCCACTGAAAAGGCTTACACCCTCTGCACTGCAATTGTTCATTTAGGTTAAAACCTGGCTTGCCTCCCCTTCTTACATTGCTGTCCAATCAAGCTGCTTACATACATACGTTCTAGTCACTGATTACTGTCTCTTAAATCTGGCGACATCCTTTTTTTCTTTATTTTATTAAACTTTGTATATTATACAGTGTGGTACTGCACTAATAGAAGATCCAATACTATGCCATGAAACTTGTTTTGTCACTGTTTGGCAAATATGAAATTGCTAGATTTAGCCTTATTTTATTTGGAGTGTAAACTGATTTTAGATCTGTTATGTTTACTATTTCATCTGCTCAATTCTGGCCTATTACTGCTACATATTTTAAAGATATTCAAATTACTCAAATATATTTTTCAAGTTACAATTTATCAGCTAAGGGTCTTGATGTTTTATGTAGGTCTAGGAAGATTGTACAATTAATATGCATTACACATACAGTACAAATTTTGTGATGCCAGAATATGGTGTTAAAGTTGTCCCAAAAAACATTATTTTCTTTAACTCCACATATAGCTGTGAAGCATGCAATTTGAAGAATGTATGCTTTAACATAAAATGAGGGACAATCTCTCTTCTGAACAGTATTTAAAAAAATGTTCTTCTGCATTGCTATATACCCTATACAATATATCCTAAAGTTATTTTGTTCAATAATACATTGTTATTACTTTAAAAAAACAAAGACATACTCTATAATACCAAAAGTATTGGGATGTCTGCCTTTACATGCACATGAACTTTAATGGCATCCCAGTTTTAGTCCGTAGGGTTCAGTACTGAGTTGGCCCACCCTTTGCAGCTATAACAGCGTCAACTAATCTGGGAAGGCTGCCACAAGGTTTAGGAGTGTGTCTATGGGAATGTTTGGCCATTCTTCCAGAAGCACATTTGTGAGGTTAGACACTGATGTTGGATGAGAAGGCCTGGCTCACAGTCTCCGCTCAAACTCATCCCAAAGGTGTTCTATGGATTGGAGGTCAGCTATAGACATGTGCAAAAGGGAAAATTTTGTTTCGTTTCGTTTTAATTCGTTATTTAATTAATTTCGTTAAGTTAGGTTCGTTACATGTGTTAAATTCGTTTTCGGAACTCGTTCGTTTTCGACCGAATTTCGAAAAATCCGGTCGAATTCGAAAGTATTTCGACCGGATTCGACAACAAATAGTCTCTTTTCGAATATAATTTCAAAATTCAATCGGAATTCGAAAAAAAAAAAAAAAAAATCGAATTCCAAATTGAAAACCCGCGGACGAAATTCGACCGGAATTAAAAAAAAAAAAAAAAAAAAATTTTCGAATTCCAAATCGAAAACCCGCGGACGAAATTCGATCGGAATTCGAAAAAAAAAATGTCGAATCCCGATCGAATTTCGTCTGCGGGTTTTCGATTCGGAATCGAAAACGTTCGTTCGGATTCGGTAAATTCATTAATATTGCAATTCGGGAATTCGTATGCATCCGAATGTCCGAATAATGAAAAATTTGTCCGAATTTCGATTCGGAACGAAACGAAATGCACATGCCTAGTCAGCTATAACAGTGTCAACTCTTCTGGGAAGGCTGCCCACAAGGTTTATATTTTATTATAGTAAATTACAATAATATTTCCAGATTGTAAATACAATACATTGCAACAATATTAGTATCAATTATATACAGCTTTGTTAGACAGAAAGTGTAAGTTCCCATTTACTTGCTGTTCTTTTCATCAATAGATTACAGAGGAATACAGTAAAAGGGGATATCCAACCCATTTCAAATTGTACTATTATAGACCAATCTTCTTCAGGGAATTATACCACTTCTGAAAAAAAACTGTTTCAATTGATAAACAATTAATACATAACTATGGGTGATAATGCGTACAAAATACATTTAAACCTAATTCATATACACATATGCACTTACAGTGTAAAAGATTAATTGGCAGGAGCACTCCTCTAGATGGCAAGAAGACCATACATTGATATATCAAGAACTTCCATCAAAGTATCAACATTCATTGGCAACCAGTTTAGGACTGCCCAAAAGAAAATGTAAACATTGCACTGGGACAAAGGGAACAAGACAAAAAAATAATGGTAAATCCCTGGGAAGATAATTATTTTCTATTCCAAGGGATACTGGGTGAACTTAAATGATGCTCATCGAAAGGTTGGCCCATTAGCTCCCTGAATTCAAAATTAATTAACTTACTTGTAAAGAACAATTTTGCATTGAATCAGATGAATTTGAGTTGTAAATATCAGCTATGGCATGTGGAAGTGTCCCAAAGCGCTGGTAGCAGGTTAACCACTTGACACCCGCACGCCGTCATATGACGTCCAAAACGGGGACCTGTTATCCTGGGTGGACGTCATATGACGTCCTGGGCTTTGCGGGGGATATCTCAATGATGCCTGCACCCGGAGGCATCATTGAGATATCATTTTTTAGCGGCGGCGATCCTGCGCACCGTAAGAACGATCATAGCGGCGGTTCCGCCGCTAGATCGTTCTTACAGGCGGCGGGAGGGGACATCCCCCCCTCCCGCCGCCATCCGGTGCTTCTCCGGGCTCTCCCGTCCCACCGGGGGCCCGGAGAGATGATCGCCGTCCGCCGGATGTTTGCCATAGAGAAGACTGGTGAGCATCTGGTCACCAGTCATCTCTATGACCGTCGGAGGCCCGGGCGCGATGTGATGACGTCACGCCCGGGTCCCCGTAAGTAAACAAACCGCAATTGCGGCTAGTTTGAATGAGATCTGTGAATTTTTTTTCACAATCTCATTCTTTCCAGCCTGCAGGAGAGATGTGGGGTCTTATTGACCCCGCATCTCTCCTTAAAGAGGACCTGTCACACACATTCCTATTACAAGGGATGTTTACATTCCCTGTAATAGGAATAAAAGCGATTGAAAAAAAAAAAGTGTAAAAAATAAAGAAATAAGTAAAATAAAAAATAAAAAATAATAATAAAAAAAATAAAATGCCCCTGTCCCCGGTAGCTCGCGCTCAGAAGCGTATGCACACGTAAGTCCCGCCCACGTATGTAAACGTCGTTCAAACCACACATGTGAGGTGTCGCCGCGTGCGTTAGAGCGTGTGCAACAATTCTAGCACTAGACCTCCTCTGTAACTCTAAACTGGCAACCTGTAAAAAAATTTAAGTGTCGCCTATGGAGATTTTTAAGTAACGAAGTTTGGCGCCATTCCATGAGTGTACGCAATTTTAAAGCGTGACATGTTAGGTATCTAGTTACTCGGCGTAACATCATCTTTCATATTTTACCAAAAAATTGGGCTAACGTTACTGTTTTGTTATTTTTTAATTTATGAAACCATTTTTTTTACAAAAAAAAAGCCGTTTGAAAAATTATTGCGCAAATACGGTGCAAGATAAAAAGTTGCAATGACCGCCATTTTATTCCCTAGGGTGTCTGCTAAAAAAAATATATAATGTTTGGGGGTTCTGAGTAATTTTCTAGCAAAATAATGAGGATTTGTACATGTAGGAAAGAAGTGCCAGAATAGGCCCGGGAAGGAGGTGGGTTTTAAAGCCCGGTATTGAAGTGGTTAAAGATATCTAGAATGACTCCACATCAATGGTGCATCTATGTTCTAAATGGATGAAAGAGGAGTGGCACCTCTATTATACTGCACATGCATGGGAAAAAGTGACAACATCCAGAGACCAGGACTGTGACCATGATGGGGATGACTAGCAGGATGAGTGCTATGGGTGTCCCTGATGTACTGTGCATTATATCCTGTCTCAAGGATTTTTACCCCTATTGATATGTGGATCTTCCACCATTGACTATTTAGACTAGGATGACACATCTGTTTGTGTTTTTCTTAATAATTATATACAGTATAATGATAATAAACAAGTTTGGTAATTTATGCCTTATATAATATGTAATAGCAGGAGCACTGTCTACTTGGTTACAGGAGACCCTTTTTCTACATCCGAATTTGCCTCTTTTATCGTCTGATTGGGCGTCTTTTTTAGCTGGTTCTTTTTTTGCTGCCTTGCCTAAAAAATGTCCTTGCTGGTCATCTCCATCGTGGCCGCTATCATGGTCTCTGGATGTTTACGATCCTTGAGACAGGATATGATGCGGCAATGGTGGGCGTGGCAGTGACACAATCGCATACAGTGATGCAAATCGCATAATTTTCTTCCCATCCATGCGCAGTACATCAGGGACACCCATAGCACTCACCCTGCTAGTCATTCCCATCATGGCTGCCATCCTGTTCTCCGGATGTTGCTATCTTTTTCAAAGTTTTTCAAAGTTTTTCAAAGTTTTGGAGCACCATTGCACTTTTTACAGAAGCACCAAGCACTTTACAGATTTTGTGCATATTATATTGTTGTTTTTAATGTCACAAACATATTTATGTATAAGGCACTATTCACTAGGATGTATATTGTTTGATATTGACTGCTAGCGCTGTTTTCATGCTTTATATTACTTCAAGGTTTTAGTACCTTTGTGCAGCAGCTGCAGCTTTGTTTTCATTTATTTGTATTAATTTTAGTACTCCAGTGCAAGTTTTTGAATTAGATTTATTGTCCACCTAAACTGACAGACCGGGCAAAAAGACCATTAATCAGAGAAGCAGCCAAAAGGCCCATGGTAACTCTGGAGGAGCTGCAGAGATCAACAGCTTAGGTGAGAGAATTTTTCCACAGGACAATTATTAGTTGTGCACTCCACAAATCTGGCCTTTATAGAAGAGTGGCAAGAAGAAAGCCATTGTTGAAAGAAAGCCATACAAATTCCTGTTTGAAGCTTGTAAAAAGCCATGTGGGGGAAACAGCAAACATGCTCTGGTTAGATGAGACCAATATAAAAAAAATGGCTATGTGTGGCAGAAAACTAACATTGCACATCACCCTGAACACACCATTCCCACTGTGAAACATGTTAGGGGCAGCATCATGATGTGGGGATGCATTTCTTCAGAAGGGACAGGCAAGCTGATCAGAGTTGATGGTAAGATGGATAGAGCCAAATGTAGGGCAATTTTAAAAGAAAACCTGTTAAGCCTCGCACACACGATCACATTTTTTTGACGGGAATTGTGTGTTGACAGACTGTTGGCTGAAAATGTGACCGTTTGTATGCTCCATTGGAAATTATTGTTGGATTTATTGTTGTATTTTCCGTGGACAAATGTTGGATGGCAGGCTTTAACATTTTCCACAGACAACGGTCTGTTGTTGGATTTTCTGAGCGTGTGTACACAAGTCTGTCAGACAAAGTACAAACACGCATGCTCAGAAGCAATGCTCACCAAACACACCATTAGCAGAAGGTGCCCAAAGGGTGGTGCTAAAGAGCTGAAAACCACGTAGTACGTCTAGTACATCACTAAGTTTGTGTTTGTTGGCCGACAATTGTGTGCCGTTTCTATGCACACAGTCTTCAGATAAAAGTCAGACGCTTTGTCAGCGAAAAATCCGATTGTGTGTAAGAGGCTTAAGAGTCTGCAAAATACTTGAGACTGGGGTGGAGGCTCACCTTCCAGCGGGACAGCAACCCTAAATATACAGCCAGAGCTAAAATGGAATGGTTTAAATGAAAGCAAACTCATGTGTTAGAACGACCCAGTCAAAGTCCAGACCTAAATCCAATCGAGAATCCGTGGCAAGATTTGAAAATTGCTGTTCACAGACTCTCTCCATCCAATCTGACAGAGCTTGAGCTATTTTGCAAAGAAGAATGGGCAAAAATGACACTTTTTAGATGTGCAAATTTGATAGAGACATCCATAAAACTATTGCAGCTGTAATTGCAGGGAAAGGTGGTTCTACAAAGTATTGACTCAGGGGGGCTTTTCAGATATTTATTTGTAAAAAAAATGTAACACCATTTACCATTTTCCTTCCGCTTCACACTTATGTGTCACTTTGTTTTGGTCGGGAATAAGGAGAGGTGCTCATCAAACCAGAAACTGTGATATTGGCCACATCACTTGGTGACATATAGCAAAAAAAGGGTATACCCCCTGGATGGGACTTTATAAGCCAAACACAGTAAAGTATAAAAAAGGTTTTTATTTGGACAATGTATGCATGTTAGCACTTAGTACAAGTGCACTGTGTGCACCTAAGTGCATAAAAACAAAAAAGTGCAAATGAACAGTAGAAAACCACCAAAGACAATGTGTATGCCAATGAAGGCAGAAATTTCACAGAACAATAAACAAAACAAAACATACAAGCACTCTCCAATGGGCGAAGTGAAGTAGCCCGACACATTTCTGGTCTTATTCAAAACCCTCATCAGGGGCCACAGGAGCAGATTAGTGCAGGTAACAGTTTGCTGGTGGACTGGGAGTGGATCTCACCCAAGGTCGTTCAGGCTTAGTCCAAAATGGTGTATCAGGGGGAGGATAAAACTAAAGCATCCAACCACCCCTAGCTGCCCGAGAAGAGGAAATTAAGAGGGCCCAGGACCTGCTGGTATCTGTCCAGCTACGTAGTGTCCTGCCCAACTTTCCAAAACTTTCTCTAAGGTGGTTCCCCTCGTTGGTCTCAATAGACCGGAAGGATCTAGAAGACTGTAGTGGCGCTGTCCCAGTGTGGATGGGTGTTTTGGTCTATCACATAAAATCCCAATAAAATGTATTTACATTTGTGTTTGTAACATGGCAAAATGTGGAAAATCAAGGCACTGTACCTTTGCAATAGTGCCATTTATATCAGTTTTTACAAAGCCACTGTTTGTACTTCCCCAATTTATTTCCACTCCACCAAAAATCCTGCTGCTTTAAAATTTTAAATGGTATTAGTAAAACAGCAATATTTTGGACATGCCTCTAATTTAGCACATGACAACCACCATTTCCCAATGCCCAAAAACAAAATCTTATGTGATTTAAAAAGTGACAAGCATTAAAATTATATAGAAACAAAGGTACAGCGCTAAGTGAACAATAGATAACCAAAATTTAAAATAAATAAATGTATTGGTGTGAAAAAAACGTGACATAAATAACATTTATATAAATATGAACAAAGTCCATAAAACGTGATCCACATCCAACCGAATGAATGGAAAGAAGTTCATGGATAGTGCTATACAATCCAAAAGAGATGAAACAAAGATTCCTCCACCGGAAAGGACACCCAAATCGTGAGATGTAGTCTCCTTACCAGATAGAATTGATCGTCATTACAGCGATCTAATTGGACCCAGGGATGTTTATAGTCTTCCCAATTAGACTATCTCCAGACATGGAAGGTGTAGAGACAAATCCAAACTGTGTTCGCTCCAGTAAGTAAGGGCCAGATTCACAGAGCAGATACGACGGCGTATCTCCTGATACGCCGTCGTATCTGTTGTTATATCTATGCGACTGATTCATAGAATCAGTTACGCATAGATAGCCAGAAGATCCGACAGGTGTAATTGTTTTACACTGTCGGATCTTAGGATGCAATACCGTGGCCGCCGCTGGGGGGAGTTTGCGTCGTAATACAGCGTCGGGTATGCAAATTAGGAGTTACGGCGATCCACAAAGATTTTTCCCGTCGTTACGGCGTCGCCAGTGTTAGATTTCCGTCGCAAAGATAGGGCACCTTTAACATTGTGTAAAAGTACTCCACCATGTTAAAGTATGCCCGTCTTTCCCGCGTCGCTTTTGAATTTTTTTAATTTTTTTTCTTTTTCCCGGCGCAAGTCTTTTTTTCACGTCGCGATTAACAAAACGTCGGCGCGTCGTAATTTCGCGCAAAGCACGTCGGGAATTTTGCGATGGGAGCATGCGCAGTGCGTCCGGCGCGGGAGCGCGCCTAATTTAAATGGTACCCGCCCCATTTGAATTGGGCCGCCTAAGTGCTTTGTGGATCGGGCACTAAATCGGAAAATTTGCGGCGGTGTAACGTAAACGGGTTACGTTACGCTGCGCCGCCGGACTGTGAATCTGGCCCTAAGTGACCAATTCAAGCTCCCATGAAATGAGAAATGAGGGGAAACCACATAGTGTAATACTGTATTGAAAGTGGATTTAATAAAAATCTGGATGCACTTACAATTATGTTGAAAATTGAGCACGGTGTGTAAAATAATGAGGCAAACGGCATCTCCTCTGAGCCTCCTTCGTCTGATCGACTCTGTAGTTACGTTAAAATTAGTTGTATGTATATTATCAACATGTACTATATGTATACGGCAATAAAGACAAAACACATTACCATTTCATGCAACTGTGCTTCCATTAATGACTGACCACCATTTTTGGACATGGTTGATTGAGTACGTGACCTGCATATTATTCCACATCCAATCTATTAAACATCTTCAAATATTCATTATCTTTTACCTATGTAAAACATTCTAGTGCTAAAATGAAAATCAATTTAAATAAAGGAAGGAATATTTAATAGCTGTGTACTGTATGTCTGCACAAAACAATTTCCACAATATTAATCACTTGATTATGCCAATGACTTTTTTGATATACTGATCTGTAATAAATCACAAGTGAAAATCATTACTTTTAATATTCACATTTTAATGTATAATAAATAGTATTGACTGCCACCATGAGCAGATTAAAAATATAGACATGCTGTTAAATAATTAGTCTTTCATTTTGGTGATAAAATATGTCATATGGCTGATTCTGTTTTCTCCTCATAGATTTAATTCTTGTAACATAAAAGATTTTTTTCAAATGTAAGCAGTACCACAAATATGTGAAAAAATCCTGAAAAGACATTTACATGAAAAGTTATGTGAGTACAAATTTGCTGAGTCGTCTTGATAAAAATATCCCTTTAGTGAAATTAGGGTTAATGTATTGCATTGAAATATTTTTAATTCTAGTCCTTTCTAGACATAAAAACTATTTAAAAGAAAAACTGTACAGTAAAAAAAGAAAATAGATTTACAAGAGCTATGTTTTTTGAACATTTGTTCTAGAGGCATGATCTGTTTCCATATGCAATCATATGCACCTCGCTCCATTTCCCCCAAAGGTCTCCTTTTTATTTTACCATTTTCTTTAAGGGATTGGTGCAAATGGATTTACCGCCAGTCCCCCAACTGGGATCTATGGTTGGTGAGGTTAGGAGTGATTTGTGGGGTTTGGTGTCTAGGAGAGGCCATTTGCATGCTCAGTGGTTCAAATATGTATTTTTTTTTTTCATTCCTTTTATTTCATTTTTAAAATACTTTAGGTGTGCTTAATGTCAAGGTTGGATGAAGATGTGCTTTTGTGAACATGATAAATAATTAAACTGACCATAATAGAAAGATATATGTATGTGTTTTATATTGGATAACAAAAAATCTATTTGTCATCTCACACCTTTGGACACTGACTTCACCATACCTATATGCTTATACT